>NC_071990.2:3703571-4007857 GCF_028885655.2 Pongo abelii | reverse complement strand
CCATACCACTTAGGTATTTACCTATGATAATTGAAAACACATTCACCCAGTGACCTGTACACAAGTGTTCCTAACTACCTTTTTGTTAAAATTATCTAAACATTTTTATTTTAAAATTTTTTTTCAGTTTCACTGAGGTATAATTGACAAATAAGAATTGTACAATCAGGTGCTGCATAACAACATTTTAGTCAATGGCAGACTGCCTGTAAAACGGTGGTCCCCTAAGATTATAACACCATATTTTACTATACCTTTTCTTTTTTTTTTTTTTTTCCGGCTGTCACCCAGGCTGGAGTACAGTGGCATGATCTTGGCTCACTGCAGCCTCCTCCTCCTGGGTTCAAGCAATTCTTGTGCCTCAGCAGCCTCCCGCGTAGCTGGGACTCCAGGTGCACACCACCACACCAGGCTAATTTTTGTATTTTTAGTAGAGATGGGGTTTCACTACGTTGGCCAGGCTGGTCTCGAACTCCTGACCTCAGGTGATTTGCCCACCTCTGCCTCCCAAAGTGCTGGGATTACAGGCGTGAACCACCACACCTGGCCTACCTTTTCTATGTTTGATATATTTAGATACACAAAAGACATTTGTTATAACTGCCTAGAGTATTAAGTATAGTATCACGCTGTCCAAGTTGGTAGCCTGGAAGCAGTAAGCTATACCATATAGCTAGGTGTGCAGTAGGCTGTAGCATCCAGGTATAGGTATGTATACTCCATGATACTGGCACAATGACAAAATTGCCTAATTATGCATTTCTCAGAACATATCCCCATTGTTAAGCAACACACGACTATATATATTTAAGGTGTTCAACTTGTTTTTCATAGCAGCCTTCTTCATAGTAGCCTTTCATATGTTGCTAGTGGCAGTGTCAAATGGTACAACCATTTGAATACTAGAAACAACACCAATGGCATTAACTGGTGAATGATAAACATATTATTGTACATCCATACAAAGGAATACTACTCAGAAATAGCGAGGAACAAACTACTAATACATACAACAGCATGGTGACTCTCAGAAGTCAGACTCAAAAGGCTACAGAATGTAGGATTCCACTTATACAACATTCTATAAAAGTCAAAACTGTAGGGACAGAAAACAGATTAGCAGTTGCTTGGGGGTGGGAGGGAGGGACTGACTACAGAAGGGCCCCCGGAACCTTTCGGGGTGGTTGAAATGTTCTGCATCTCAGTAGCGGTGGTGGCTATATAACTCTCTATTTGTTAAAACTCATCCAACTATACACTTTTAAAGGGTGAATTGTGTGTGCATATTAACCACATAATCTTAATTTTTAAATAAATATTATTAAGTATTGTGAAGTTATAAGCAAATCGTGATTTTTAAAAATAACACATGAAGCCAGGCACGGTGGCTCACGCCTGTAATCCTAGCACTTTGGGAGGCTGAGGCAGGTGGATCACCTGAGGTCATAAGTTTGAAACCAACCTGGCCAACAGGGCAAAACCCCATCTCTACTAAAAATACAAAAATCAGCCAGGCATGGCAGCACATGCCTGTAATCCTAGCTGCTGGGGAGGCTGAGGCAGGAGAATCGCTTGAATCCAAGGGGTGGAGGTTGCAGTGAGCCGAGATTGTGCCACTTCACTGCAGCCTGGGCAAAAGAGCGAAACTCTGTCTCAAAAAAAATAAATAAATAAAATAAAATCACACATGAAAAGATGGTTTTCTTTTCTCTCCTGCCCCTGCAGGCAACATTTCATACACCATTTAGTCACCTAGGCCAAAGTCCGGAAGGATGCTCCTCTTACACTTTTCCGAAGATAATGAGCCCAGCCAAGGTAACTTTTGGAATGTTTAAAAATAAAATTTTATGAGTCATCTCAAGAAAGAAGGAAGAGTAATCTCATATACTCTGCCTTCTTTCCCTTGGTAATATGGACAAAAGAGAAGCTAATTATTTGCTCTTCAACTCTAAGAGTTTTACCAGTGGAGGAATCAGGCTATGGGAAGTATCTGCTATGCAGGAAAATTAGAAATTCTCTCTGCAACTCCCAGAACTGGGATCCTCCTCTTCAGCTGGCTGCTTAGTGCTAGCTGCATTGCAAGCACCTCAGCCTTGCAGCTGTGTGGCATCAGTCACTTGAAGGACCAGGGCTGTGCCAGCCTCCCTTGGTCCCCTGAGTTTGGAGGCCACTCGGTTCCTTTATGGATGACCAGTATCTCCTAAGGAGAGACATGATGATGTCTTCACTTTCAGAGTTACAGTAAGTACCAACAGATGGGAGGTTTTGTGGGGGCTCACGGCTGCCAGAGCCACCCCCAATCACAGCAGCCCTTCCATCAGCCTGCTCATGGGTGTATTCTCTCCCAGGCTGGTGAAGTGGCTGCTCAGGTCTTTCACTGTGTTTCCTAGTTGCCCATGCCCTGTGGCATGACCCGAAGGGGATTGTGACAAGACTAGAAGCTGAGTTATAGGAAAAGGCTTAGCAAATATTGCTGCAAGATCTCAAAGTGGGGCAGTGGGAATTGAGCCTGTTTTCATTGCCTATTAGGATTTTGTTAAAAACTTATATATGTATGTTTTTACTCTCATTAGGCTATCGCATACCCTGAATTGAACTTGGGAAGGGGACAGAACTGACTCTACAAGTCTTAGAGCATTTGGCTGGGTGCAGTGGCTCACACCTGTAATCCCAGCACTTTGGGAGGCCAAGGCTGGTGGATCACTTGAGATCAGGAGTTCAAGACCAGCCGGGCCAACATAGTGAAACCCTGTCTCTACTAAAAATACAAAAATTACCCGGGGCATGGTGGCGGGCACCTGTAATCCCAGCTACTTGAGAGGCTGAGGCAGGAGAATCATTTGAACCCAGGAGGCGGAGGTTACACTGAGCCAAGATCGTGCCTCTGCACTCCAGCCTGGGCAACACAGTGAGACTCTGTCTCAAAAAAAAGAAGAGCATTCCTTTTCTGGAAAAGAAATTGCAGATGTAGAGAGGATATCCACTTAATGTTCTCAGTTTTTTCAGAAGCTAACTAAACTATAAGTCTTTGCTTTTCTTTAGTCAAATAGAACTAATTTGAGTACCAATGCAGGTAAAGAAAACTCTCAGAGCCAGATCACTGGGTAGAGTTTCCAGAGAATGGAATTTTGAAAGTTTCTAAAGGTTGACCCAATGACCGTGATTTTTCTCTCCTTTTTTCCTCTTTAAAATAATAGTTTATAGTGTATAAAATGGAAAATCATAGCTGCTGTGGGTTATAGAATCAAGCGTCTGCTTCAGATCATTTCTGCCCTGGACCCCCTGATCTTGCCCCTCCAACAATGACACACAGAAGCAGCAGCCCTTACAGACCTTCCCAGGAGCCTGTCTCAGCACACAGTTTGCAAACCATTGCCTATTGAGGTCATCAGCTTCTCCCTTACTGAGAAATACCAGCAACCTCAAAAGACCATGAGTAAATCTCTCTAAGCCTCCTGAAAGCAGTTAACTGAAGCCTTGTTTTATTAAGTTAGTATCTTAACCTTGCTTCTTGCTTTTCATTTCAGGCAACAGAGATGCTTATTTTTGGAAAGAAGTTAACAGCGGGAGAGGCATGTGCTCAAGGACTTGTTACTGAAGTTTTCCCTGATAGCACTTTTCAGAAAGAAGTCTGGACCAGGCTGAAGGCATTTGCAAAGCTTCCCCCAAATGTTAGTATTCATCTTTTACTTCTAAGAACCTTGAAAATGATTTCCTAAGGGAAAAATTTATTTGCCTTCAGAGAATAAGTGATAAAAAACACAAGACACATCTTTAGTTACCTCTAAGCACATCTAAATTTGGAATTAAAAAATAACTGTAGTAATGTTGGAAATACAGTACTGATTTTTACAAAACTTAACAAATAGACCTTCCATTTCTGTGTGGGGACAGAGGGGCAATTCTGTATGGGGATTACTTGAGCAGGATGCTAGGCGGTATTTGCTGAGCACTTTTACTTTGGAATCCAGGTGAGAAGCGTGGATTAGCTACTTTAAGAGTCTTATTGTGTAGCACTTTTGTTTTTGTATGTGGTAGTGAGTGACTGATTGCTTTTATATTCTTGCTATTCAAAATGTAGTCCTGGAACCAGAAGCTTGAGCAGCTACCTGAGGCTTTTTGGAAATGTATTATCATAGGCCTGCCCCACACCTACTGAAGTAATTTATATGCACACTGAATTTTGAGAAGCACTGTCTTATATTGCACATGCAGCTTAAGATTTTAACAGCATTAGGGCCGAGAACAGTGGCTCACACCTGTAGTCTCAGTACTTTGGGAGGCCAAGAAGGGCAGATCACCTGAGGTCAGGAGTTCAAGAACAGCCTGGCCAACATGGCAAGACCACATCTCTATTTAAAAAATAGCCAGGCGTGGTGGTGGGTGCCTGTAATCCCAGCTACTCTGGATGCTGAGGCAGGGAGAATTGCTTGAACTCGGGAAGCAGAGGTTGCAATGAGCCAAGATCGCATCACTGCACTCCAGCCTGGGCGACCGAGTGAGACTGTGTCTCAGAAAAAAAAAAAAAAAAAGATTGAACAGGATTTATTAAGTGAACATGGGAGAAACAAGAACCAGAATCATAGAATAATCTCACTCCTATTAGATTAACTCTTTTTTTTTTTTTTCTTTTTGAGACAGAGTCTCACTCTTGTCACCCAGGCTGGAGTGCAATGGTGCGATCTTGGCTCACTGCAACCTCTGCCTCCCGGGTTCAAGCAATTCTCTCGACTCAGCCTCCTGAGTAGCTGGGATCACAGGCATGTACCACCACAACCAGCTAATTTTTGTATTTTTAGCAGAGATGGGGTTTCACCATGTTGGCCAGGCTGGTCTTGAACTCCTGACCTCAACTGATCTGCCCGCCTCGGCCTCCCCAAGTGCTGGGATTACAGGCATGAGCCCACGTCCAGCCTAGATCAACTCTTTTTTTTTTTTTTTGTATTATTATTATACATTAGGTTTTAGGGTACATGTGCGCAATGTGCAGGTAAGTTACATATGTATACATGTGCCATGCTGGTGCGCTGCACCCACTAACTCGTCATCTAGCATTAGGTATATCTCCCAATGCTATCCCTCCCCCCTCCCCCCACCCCACAACAGTCCCCAGAGTGTGATGTTCCGCTTCCTGTGTCCATGTGTTCTCATTGTTCAATTCCCACCTATGAGTGAGAATATGTGGTGTTTGGTTTTTTGTTGTTGCGACAGTTTACTGAGAATGATGATTTCCAATTTCATCCATGTCCCTACAAAGGACATGAACTCATCATTTTTTATGGCTGACCTTATTGTTGGTTTTGTTTTTCCAGGCTGTGAGAATTTCAAAAGAGGTAATCAGGAAGAGAGAGAGAGAAAAACTACACGCTGTTAATGCTGAAGAATGCAGTGTCCTTCAGGGAAGATGGCTATCAGATGAATGCACGAATGCTGTGGTGAACTTCTTATCCAGAAAATCAAAACTGTGATGACCGCTACAGCAGAGTAAAGCATGTCCAAGGAAGGATGTGCTGTTACCTCTGATTTCCAGTACTGGAACTAAATAAGCTTCATTGTGCCTTTTGTAGTGCTAGAATATCAATTACAATGATGATATTTCACTACAGCCCTGATGAATAAAAAGTTTTATAAAACAAGCTTAAGAATTCACACAGGTGTTTGGTAGTAGAGAGTCTTACGTCTTTTGACATGAATCGTTGTTGCCAGGAACACTGGAACATGGTGCCTGGGGTCCTACTTTGAAAAGCACTCACAGCATTACAGGCTGAAGTCATGTCTTTGAATGCCACTATAGCACTTTGACGTCCACAAACAGTGACTGACTGAATTGGGCCAAATGCTGACAGCCTACAGATCACTGACTTGAGGTCTTCAGTGGGTTGCATGTTCTTTTTCAGCCATCTAGCAAGGGAGTGAAATGAAAGGAATAGTATTACTAGAAAACAAATAAGAATCTTAGTTGGGTTTTTTTGCGCAATTTAATAAAGAGGCATGAAGGGAAAACTGGGTCATTCCATTGGAAAGCAATGCTCTGTATGAGTAATTGTTTTCTTATTTGTTAGAGTCCCATTCTTGTTTAATGTGGTACTTTATGAAAGGCATACCTGCAAGCTGCCTTGATTGTCCTTGCAACACCCTGTTTTGATTTCATAGCTATCACTTGACAAGGACTGAGGGTGTAATTCCACGGGCTACAGAAAAGGATGGGATATTTTGCTCTTCTTAGTCTTCCTTTTGACCTTTCCTTCAAGGTCAAAGTTAGCTAACTCACCAAATCTCTTAACTTTTTAGTTCTAAATTTTGTATTCCAGTAATTATAATCCAAGATGTTCAGAATTTATAGAAAATATAAGAATAGAAATAAGCATTAGTTTCAATTGAGCAGTTACTGGTGCTTAATGCCCATTATCATATTTTATCCACCAAAAACAATGCCAAAAATTAAAAATGAGGTAGGTCTGTTGCTACTACCGATTTTCAAGTAGGCATCCCGAGGCATGGAGATTAAACTAGCTTCTCCAGAGTCAAACTCCCAGTAAATGTCAAAATGAACATAAAAATCCAGGCAGAGTTCTCATTCCACGATGGCAGCACAAGCCAGCTACTGCCCATTCCTCCCACTGCCCATTCCTCCCACAAATTACAACTAAAATCTCTAGAAGAAATATGAAAAAGAACTACTTGAGCATGCTGAGATTAATCAAAAGCAGGTGGATTGTGAAAGGGTGTCAAAATATAGAGAAGCAACTGCACAAGGATAAGTTTCCCAGATTACAAGAAATAAACACAATTGCTGGAATCTATCTCCTGAGCATGGTATTAGAAGTAATGGCAAAAACTGCAATTACTTTTGCACCAGCCTAATACTTCTGCCTCAGAGGCACACCCCTATTGTGGAGCAGCGCTGCGGTGACCATGGAGTGGCCAGCCAAATAGAAGTTGAGGAAAACAAAAACACCTTGAAAAGGAAAAGGGCCCTCTGGGGGCTAAAGAGTGAAAGCAAGAAGAGAATCCCAGAGCCAGAGAAAGAAGCTCTAATTCTGCGTATGAACCTAGATAAGTCTGATTCATAAGTGAGACAGATTCAAACCAGCATAGCAAAGGCTTTGCAAAGTGTACTGGGATTTTAACCACCACCCACAGAAGATCAAGACAGCTTGTAGTCTGAACCTAACCAGATTGATTTCTTGCTAAAACAAAAACAGCATTTTCCAGATGATTGTAACATGATCCACAAAAACATGACTTCCATCCAATGCCACAATATAGTAAATATAGTAAATATCCAGGATCCATATGACATAATATTGGATCCATCCATACAATAGAATATCTAAGGCCCTAAGAAGAAGCTGTCATATGGATCCAGGATCCGTATGACATAATATTTACAAAATTATGTGACATAAAACAAACATGGAAATGTGAACACTTGGGTGAAATAGACAATCTGCACATGTCAATCCTGAGATGACCTGGACTTTTGAATTGTCACACACAGTCTTTAGTTCTTATTACTACATCCCATGAGGTCAAGAAATGATTTTAAAATATATGAATTTTCAAAAGAGAAATGTTGAAAAGAACTAAACAAAATTTAGAACTAAAATTGTAAAAAATAAAAATTCACTGAAGAGATTCACTAGATGCAAACTAGATGAAAAAGGAAGGAGTCAATGAACCTTGAAGATATATCAATAGAATTTAATACGAAGAACAGAGATAAGGAAACAAGGAAAAAATGAATAAACAGTGATATCAGCAAGATAACAAAAGAGGAAGTTCTAGGCCCTCATACTCCCATGGAAACATCAAATAAATACAGACTGACTAAAGTAACTTTATGAGTTCTGGAAACTAGTCAAATGTCTCCAGCAAACCAGTGAATGCCCAACCAAGAAAGTCACCTGAAAAATGGTAGGAATTGGCCGGGCGCGGTGGCTCACGCCTGTAATCCCAGCACTTTGGGAGGCCAAAGCGGGTAGATCACGAGGTCAGGAGTCCGAGACCAGCCTGGCCAACATGGTGAAACCCTGTCTCTACCAAAAATACAAAAAATTAGCCAGGCGTGGTGGCACACGCCTGTAGCCCCAGCTACTCAGGAGGCTGAGGCAGGAGAATCGCTTGAACCTGGGAGGTGGAGGCTGCCGTGAGCCAAGATTGTGCCACTATACTACAGCCTGGGTGACAGAGTGACACTCCGTCTTAAAAAAAAAAAAAAAAAAGTAGGAATGTTTGTAATATTTGCTCTTGCCCACTTCCCTGTGTGGTGCAATCAGAAGCAATTGGCCCAATCCTGTTCCCTCCCTCAGGACAGAAGGAGCAGAGTGAAACTTGTTGCAACATCCTGGCCTGTCTGTGGGCTGCCTACAGAACTGGTGTCTGTAATATCCAACTCAGATATCAGACCGGAAACAGCAAATAGTTTTGATTTCAGGCTGGAAGCCACAGAAGGCAGTGGTGAGCAATGCAGCACATGAAAACTACACAGGATTGCTGCCCTGTGGACTTCTGAGGGCAGGAGATTACAGAGGAATGCAATAGATATCTAAGGCCCTAAGAAAAAGCTGCAGTGAGACTGTTTAGGAAATGAAGACCTTTAAAATCACCTGTGATGGGGACAGGGAGCACACACACATTCACAGGAAGGAAGCATGCCTAGAAAAGACCTGAGAAGACCTGGACTAATCTCAGATTAGTGAAGATCTCATGGGCTTACAAATTAGTGAGGTCTTACATGCCAGTCTGCAAAGACTGGGAGAGTGGCCATATTTTTTTTAAATACCCAATTTTAAAAAAAAGATCATAAGGCATGCAAAGAACCAGGGAAAGATGGCCCATTCAAATGAACAAAACACATCTCCAGAAACAGTTTTGGAAGAAACACAGGCATCAGGCTTACTAGACTTTAAAACAACTGTCATCCAGGTGCGATGGCTCATGCCTATAATCCCAGCACTTTGGGAGGCCAAGGCAGTCAGATCACTTGAGGCCAGGAGTTTGAGACTAGCCTGGCCAACATAGTGAAACCCCATCTCTAGTAAAAATACAAAAAAATCAGCAGAGCATGGTGCTGCACACCTGTAATCCCAGCTACTCAGGAAGCTGAGGCATGAGAATCACTGGTACCCAGGAAGCAGAGGTTGCAGTGAGCCAAGATCACATGACTGTGCTCCAGCCTGGGCAACAGAGTGAGACTCTGTCTCAAAACAACAACAAAAAAATCCACAACTGTCAAATGTACTCCCAGAACTGTAGAAAAACAACAAAGAACAAAGGAAAGTCAAGAAAACATATGAACAAAATGAAAATATCAACAAATAAATTATAAAAAAAATTATTGAGCTGAAAAGTATAATAACTGATTTGAAAATTTTATTAGAGGAGTTCAACAGCAAACTCAAATAAGTAGAAGAAAGAATAAGCAAATTTGAAAACAGCTCATTTGAAATTATTGAATTTGAGAAGCATACAGAAGAAAAAATAAAGTGAACAGAGGCTTAGGGACTTATGAGATACCATCACACTGACCAATATATACATAATGGGAGTCCCAGAAGGAGGTGAGAAAAATGAGAAGAGAGACTATTTGAATAAATAATAGCTGAAAACCTGCCAAATATGAGGAAAAACATGGATGTACAAATCCAACCTCAATGGTCTCCAAGTAGGACAAACCTGAAGAGACCCATACGAAGACACATAATCAAAGCTGACAAAAGTGCAAGATAAAGAGAATCTTGGAAGGCATCAAGAGAAAAGTGACTATGTACAAGAGATCTGCGATAAGACTATCAGAGTATTATTTCAGCAAGAATCTTGGAGACTAGATGCAGTGGGATGATATATTTAAAGTGCTGAAAATTAAAAAAAAAAACTGTCAACTTAGAGTTCTATACCTGGTAAAATGTTTCTTCAAAAATGAGGGAGAAATCAAGACATTCCCATAAAAACAAAAGCGGAGGGAATTTATTATTACTACACCTGCCCTACAAGAAATGTTAAAGGAAGTCCTTCAGTTTGAAATAAAATAATGCTAGATAGTAACTGGAAGACAGATGAAAATATAAAGTTCTGCAGTAAAGGTAAATATATGAACAAATATAAAAACACTATTAATGTAATTTTGGTTTATAACTCCACTTTTGATTTTCTACAGGATTTAAGAGACAATTGCATAAAATAATTATGAATCTATGTTAATGAATATATAATATTAAACGGTATAATTTGTGACATCAATAACATAAGGGGAGAAAAGCTTTAAGAAAGTAGAGTTTTTATATGCAATTGAAGTTAAGTTGGTATCAATTAAGATAGATCATCATAACTCTAGGATGTTATATGTAATGCCCATGGTAAACACCAAGAAAATATACGCAAGCAGAAGTGAGAAAGGAATCAAAATATGTCATTATAACAACTTTAAACATGAAGGAAGGCAGTAATCAAGGAAATGGAGAAAAAAACCTGTAAGGGACAGAGAAAACAACAAAATGGCAAAACTAATTGCTTTCCTTTCAGCAATTTAAATGTAATTGGATTGCAAACATATCAAAAATCATAAGTTGGCAGAGTGGATATAAAACCAGGATCAACTATAGACTGTCTAAAAGAGTCTCACTTTAGATCTAAGGATATGAGTAGGGTGAAAGTGGAAGGATAAAAAAGATATTCCATGCCAATAGTAATAAAAAGAGAGCAGAAATGGCTATACTAATTGACAAAATAGACTTTAAGTCAAAAACTGTTAAAAGAGACAAAGACAGACATAATAGAATGCTAAAAGGCTCAATTTACCAAGAAGATATGACGATTATAAACATATGCACTAAATATTAGAGCTCCAAAATATATGAAGCAAACATTGACAGAACTGAAGAATAAACGGCTCTATAATAATAGTAGAAAACTTCAATACCTCCACTTTCTTCGGTGGATAGAGAACCAGGCAGAAGATCATAGGGGAATATAGGACTTAGAAAACACTATAGACCCACTGGACCCAACAGACACAGACAGTACACTATACTTAATGACAACAGAATATGTATTTTTTAAGTGCACATGGAGCATTTTCCGTATGTTAAGCCACAGGACATCTTAATGATTTAAAAATTGAAATACAAAATATCATTTCTGATCACAATGAAATGAAACTAGAAGTTAACAACAAAAACCTGGACAATTCACAAGTATGTAGAAATTAACACACTTTTAAATAACCAATGGGTCAAGAAAAATCACAAAGAAAAAATTTAAAATATCTTGACACAAATGAAAACACGACAAACCAAAACTTATGGGAGGATGTGAAAGCAGTGCTAAAATGGAAATTTGCAGCTGCAAACACATTAAAAAAAAACAGATTTCAAATCAACAGCCTAGTTTTATACCATAAGAAACTAGAAAAAGAACAAACTAAAACCAAACTAGCAGAAAGAAGGAAAAAATAAATATTAAAGATAAATAAATACTAGCAATGAACATTCCAAAAAGGAAATTGAGAAAAACCATTCAATTTATAATAACATCAAAAATAACCAAATTTAGGAATGAGTTTATCCAATGAGGCATAATACTTAGTGAAAACTACAAAACATTACTGAAATAAATTACAGAAGACATAAATAAATGGGAAGACTTCACATGTTCATGGTTTAAAAGACTTAGTATTATTGAGATATTAATACTACCCAAGGTGATTTGCAGATTTAATGCAATTCTATCAAGGTCCCAACAATGTGTTTGCAGATACGTAAAATGTATTCTAAAATGCATATGGAATCTTAAGGGACCCCAAATAGGCATAATTACAATACAATCCCACAATTCCACTTCTGGGTATGTCTTAGTCCATTTTTGTTGCTATGATAGAATACCATAAACTGAGTAATTTATAAAGAAAATATGTTTATTTGGCTTATGGTTCTGGAGCCTGGGAATCCAAGATTGAGGGGCCACATTTGGTAAGGGTCTTCTTGCTGCATCATATCATGGCAAAGGGCATAGCATGTCAAGCAACCACACATGTGAAACAGAGAGAAAAAGGAGATTGACCTTCTGACATACTAACCCACTCCCACAATAATGACATTAATCCATTCATGAGAGCAGAACCCTCATGACCTAATCACACCTTAAAGGTCTCACCTTTCAATACATCACATGGCAATTAAATTTCTTTTTTTTTTTTTTTTTTTGCCATGAAAAGATTGTTTTATTCCATGAAAAGATTGTTTTATTCCATGAAAATATTCTCAACAGAGAACACTATCTTTAAATGAAGGATTTACCATTAAGAAATCAACATGTGCACAAAAAGAGTAAAAATTACCAAAAAATTAAAGATTTTTTGGGACAATTCACATGTTCAAAATTTAAGAATGATTTAAACTGTGCAAGTACAGATGTCTTTCCTATTATAATAGCCCATATACAGGTTGCACTATTCCACGTCAAGGAACTTGCCTGCTACGGAAGCAAATCCTGCTTTTAGAAAAACAAACAGTGGCTTGAAAAGAAGTTAGTCCTTACAGGAAAGTCTTAAACTTTGCCCTCGTGGCTGTTAACGCAAAAACCATAAGCACTTCAGGCTTTGTACAGAAGACAAACACAGCCAGATCGCATTTCCTCCTCATTGCTAACCTTTAAAATACAAATAGCACTAGATTTTAAAACTACTTCATGTAGTCTGTCAGTACTGAATAACGCCACATTATATAAATAACCCTGTAACGAGATTCAGTATCTAAACTTCATAGTTTACTAGCCGCAAAGGTAATACACTATATGTCAGCTGTGTAACAGTGGTGACTTGATCTTACGAAGGCAGTAACTTTCACACAATTGTCATTCAGCTTTAGTATAACTGGTAGTATGATTCAAATAACACTGGGAAAAAGTTATCAAAGCAGTCACACAGCTTCTAAAATATTGCTTAAAATTCAATAATACACAAACCATTTCACGTTCTTTCTCCCCTCAAAACAGTAAAGAACCAAATTAATGAAGATTCAGTGGTACAAATAACCCCCCACCTGCCCCATCTCCCTATTACAACACCACTAAGAACTTAGTTAAGATACAAGTCATTAACAGAATCACAAATGTGAGGCAGGACACCATGAGCAACAGGAGCACTAACAACAACCATATTTACAAGTATAAACATACAGAAATTCCATTTTACAAGTAAAAGTGCACATAGATCATTACAAAGTTTCACTAAATTTTATCAGGTTCAAACAAAAGCATCACGTGGAAACAGATTATCACTGTAATTATCAAACATGATCGTCATAACCCCAAATAAAAAGACAATTGGGGGAGGTCCATAAAACTTCTCATAAAAACACTGAGGAAATTAAAATGGACTTGGACATGTCTTTAGTTTGATGCATAAATTTGAAGATGCACCACTGTATATGGTAGAGCTCTAATAGCCACCTACCAAGGCTACATCGGCAGCTGCAGTGGTGCTGCAGAGTTAAAGGAGGTCGCACTGAGCTGACACATTGAAGCCCTTTGTGGGTTACTGTACTGGTAGTGTTGGCAATCAACAGATTTTATTCACAAACAAAATCTGTTTTATTCACCTAAGAGATAGACCAAGAGATTTATTTTGCAACTCTCTTTAAATCTATTTAAATAGATTATGTGCTACGTGCTTATTTTCTTCCTTTAGGAAACCAAAGTTAAGAAAAGAGAAGAAAATGAAAATGATGTTATTATTTTACCAAGTTATCCAACTACTATTTTTCTTCCTGGAAACTGTAACTACAAATTCAAACTTCTAGAAGAAACCACTCCTTGGGGAGTCGGCTTTCCATAGCATTTCAGAGCAGTTTCACTTATTCAAATCCACTAGAGTCACTGTGTTTTCTGAAGTAAAGGGGACAGAGAGCATGACTATCCATGAATTCCTGCCCAATAAATCCAATTCTATTTGTAAGGCAGAAAAACACAAATCCTTCACACAGACTTAAGCAGGACATAAAGCAAAAAGGCGTCAATTAAGCTTCACACCAATGTTACTCAAACAGTAAAGTGACACAGCAATTAAATTTCAACATGAGTTTTGGAGAAGACATTTAAACCATAGCAGAGTATATACCGCAAATGATTGACTAGCAGAGACTTGAACAGATATTTGCATACAAAGCATTATTCACAGATAGAAGCGTAAAAACAACCCAAGTGTCCATCAACAGATGAATGGATCAACAAAATGTAGTCTATACATAGAATGAAATATTATCAGCCTTAAAAAAGAATAAAATTCTGATACATGCTACAACATGGATGAAATTTGAAGACATTATGCCAAGTGAAATAAGCCAGACACCAAAGGACAAATATTGTATGATTCAATAGGCAAATTCATAGAGTCAGAAAATAGGATAATGGTCACCAGGTGCTGAGAAGATAAAGGGGTAGAAAATTATTGTTTAAAGGAGAGACAGTTTCATTATAGGATGATGAAAATGTTCTGGAGAAGGATAGTGATGATGGTTGCATAACAATGGGAATGTACTTAATGCCACTAACTTAATTACACTTAAGCACTTAAAATGGTAAATCTTATGTTATGCACATTTTACTATAAGAAATATTTTTAAAAAGCAATGCAATTCACCATATTAATAGAATAAAAGAAACATTATTAATAGATACAGAGAAAGCATTTGACAAAATTCTACATTCATGTGTGATAAAAACAAACTAGAAACAGTAGGTAACTTTCTCAAACTTATAAAAGGAATCTGCAGAAACCTAGAGTAAATAAAACACTGAATTGTTTTTTCTCTGAGATTGAGAAAAAAAATGAAAGATGTCTGCTTTTACCACATCTGTTCAACATTGTGCTGAAAATCTTAGTCATTGCAATAAGGCAAAGAAAGGAAATAAAAGAAAAAGAATGGAAAAGAAGATGTAAAAATGTTTATTTGCAGATAATATGACTATTTACATAAAAAAAAATCCCAAGGAATTATATGATCCAGCAATCCCACTTCTGGGTATTTATCCAAAAGAATTGAAATCAAAATCTTGAAGAGACATTAACACCTCTATATTCATTGCAGCACCATTCACAATAGCCAAAGTATGGGAAAAATGTAAATCTTCATTGACAGAGAAGCAGATAAAGAAAATGTGGTATATACATACAATGAAGTACTAGTCAGCCTTTTAAAAGACAGAAATTCTGTAATATGTGAAAACGTAGACGCACCTTGAGGACATGCTAAGTGAAATAAGCCAGTCACAGAAATAATGCATGATTCCATTTATATGAGGCATCTAAAACAGTCAAATTCATAGAATCAAAGAGTGTAATGATGGTTACATCCCAGGGCCTTGTGGGAGAGGGAAATGGGAATTAATGATCAACAGGCTTAAAGTTTCAGGCAATCAAGATGAATCAGCTCTAAATACCTGCTTACAACACTGTTCACAATAATGTATTGCATGCTTAAAAATTGTTGAGAGGTTTGTTAAGACCTCATGTAAAGTGTTCTTATCACAATAAAAGAGAAATCCCAGGAATCTAAAAAATAGCTACTAGAACTAATAAATTAATGTACAAGTTTGTAGTATACCACATAATTAACAAAAATCAATTATATCCTTATATTTAATATTTTTCATTTACAGTGGTGCTATAGACTATAAAATACCTAGTTTTGAGGCTCAGAAAACGATACTCTAAAGTATGGCACTTTGGCATGCTGAATGCTTTGAATTAAATGAAAGCCCTTAGACTCTGCCTCCAAACCAAGGTCTCTCTAACTTTCCCTTGTTTCTTCCCACAAGCGCAGGAAGGGGCTCTCTCTGAAGTTCCTGTATCTGACTGAGGGAAGTTATTCTCAGAGAAAAACAATTGCCTTTAATATTCTGTCTGAACTCTCATTAACCAGGAAAGATTAATCACCGAAGAAAAAATAAAGATTATCACCACACCCCCCTAGACAGACTTTTCTTGTACTCTTCTGAGGGCTATTCTGAGAGACTTTATCTGCATAAGGCAAACTTTGTTCATGGTACAGTTCCACCCCTCACCTTCCCATAACTTGTTGCCATCTCTGCCAGAGTTCAGAGAGACTTTGTCCCAGGCTATTGTCTCTTTTTTAGGCCCAGTCATCTCCCCTAAATATAATTTACTTTTCCTCTAAAATTCCTTACATTGTACCCCACCTTCCTCTCCCTATGAAGTAGGCATTTAATCGTCAACCACCTGGCCCTTCTTTGAATTTTCATACCTTGTGTGACTCTCCTGCACTTGCACCTTAATAAATCTGTATGCCTTTTCTCCTATTAATCTGTCTGTTGTCAAGTATAGCAGATGCCTTTCATCAACCTTCAGAGGGAAAAAGGAAAGCTCCTTTTACCCCTGTGCTAGTAATAACTATAACAAAAAATATCCAAGACTTCTTCACTGAAAACTACAAAACATTGTTAGGAGACATTAAAGAAGACCTAACCAAAGGGCAAATATATCCTGTCCATGTTGAAAGTCTCAGTGTTATTAAGATGGAAGTTCTCCCCTATTGATCTTGATTCAACTCAATCCCAAACAAATTCTAGTAGTCCTTTTGTAGAAACTAACGAATTGGTTCTAAATTCTTATGGCAATACAAAGAACCTAAAATAATCAAAGCAATTTTTAAAGCAGAAGATCAAAGTCAGGTGCCTAACACTACCTTATTTCAGGACCTGGCCACAATAAGAAAGTCTTGTTTGCACAAAGACATATAGATAAATGGAGCAAAATAGGATCCAGACACACACTCAAATATATGTGGAAATTCATTTTTTATGAATGTGCCAAAACAGGCTGGGTACAGTGGCTCATGCCTGTAATCCCAGCACTTTGAGAGCCCAAGGTGGGTGGATCACTTGAGGTCAGGAGTTTGAGACCAGCCCGGCCAACATGGTGAAACCGTCTTTACTAAAAATACAAAAATTAGTTGGGTGTGGTGGTAGGCACCTGTAAACCCAGCTACTCTGGAGGCTGAAGCAGAAGAATTGCTTGAACCTGGGAGGCAGAGGTTGCAGTGAGTCAAGATCGTACCACTGCACTCCAGCCTGGGTGACAGAGCAAGACTCCATCTCAAAAAAAAAAAAAAAAAAAGCGCCAAAACAATTCAATAGGGAAAGGAAAATCTTTTCAACACATGCCAATGGGTCAACTAGATAGCCAAATAGGAAAAAGAAATTAACATCCAACCAATGACTATCAAACCCTATACAAAAATAAAGTAAAATGACCTACCAACCTAATTTTTTTTTTTTTTTGAGACAGACTCTTGCTCTGTCGCCCAGGTTGGAGTGCGGTGGGGCAATCTCGGCTCGCTGCAAGCTCCGCCTCCCGGTTTCACACCATTCTCCTGCCTCAGCCTCCTGAGCAGCTGGGACTACAGGTGCCCGCCACCACGCCGGGCTAAATTTTTGTATTTTTAGTAGAGACGGGGTTTCACCGTGTTAGCCAGGATGGTCTCTATCTCCTGACCTTGTGATCCGCCCGCCTCGGCCTCCCAAAGTGCTGGGATTACAGGCATGAGCCACTGTGCCCGGCCTACCAACCTAAATTTAAAGCTTAAAACTACAAAACTTCAGTAAGGAAATATAGGAGCAAGTCTTTGCAACTTTGGACTTGTCAAAGGATTCTTAGAATATAAAATGCAAAAACTGTAAAAGAAAAAAATTGATGAATTGGGAATGTAAAACCTTTGTTCTTCTGTGTTATCATGAAATAATGAAAGGCAAGCTACCATCTGGGAGAAAATATTTGCAATGCTTTTATCAAAGAATTTTGTATTGAAAATATGAAAAGAACTCTCACAACTTAATAAGGCAAAGAAAATTTAAAGCAAGCAGAAGATGTGAACCAGTCACGTCACAGAAAGTGTTTGAGACATCTTTTCTATTAGGGGCATGGAATGATGCTCCCCAAGATCAGAACATACACATGTCCCTTCCATTGAAATCAGCAGGGATATGTGAAAGTCAGCAGGTGTAGGAAGTGTCAGCAAGTATTTGCCAAGATCTGCCTCTAAATTCCAGAGGGATAACACATGCCCTGACCAGCCCAGTCACCTCCATTCACACATAAAATCCAGTGCCAAGTCCCCAGAAGGAGCCTCCACACCATGTGCCAGGTCTTTTTCTCCAAACCTGTCTCGGTTCCCTTGTACCCAGGCACCCAAGCGTTGTTTTGCTGCCTTTCTATGTAGATTGGCTTGCGGCTACTGCTTCAGGATTTCTGGCCCCACTTCTGGGGGGGATCACTCTAGCCCAGGTGACAGAGCAAGACTCCATCTCAAAAAAAAAGAAAAGAAAAATGGCCAGGCACGGTGGCTCATGCCAGTAATCCCAACACTTTGTGAGGCTGAGGTGGGAGGATCACCCGAGGTCAGGAGTTCAAGACCAGCCTGGCTAACATGGTGAAACCCCATCTCTACTAAAAATACAAAAATTAGCTGGGTGTGGTGGTGCACGCCTGTAATCCCAGCTACTCGGGAGGCTGAGACAGGAGAATCGCTTGAACCTGGGAGCCAGAGGTTGCAGTGAGCCAAGATTGTGCCATTGCACTCCAGCCTGGGGGACAAGAGTGAGACTCTATCTCAAAAAAAAAAAAAAAAAAAGAAAAGAAAAAGAAAACATTAAACGTTTTTCTTAAATGCTTACACAACACACAAGTGGAGTAGCAAATCAACACAGACACTATAACATGGTAAGTACAATAAAAGATGAATTTTGGTATAGAGGAGGAGTGGCCCCAAGTCAGGATAAATTGCAAATGTCTATGGCAGAAAGGTGGGCAAAATAAAACCCATTGACTACCAGCCCCCGTCTTCAGTTGCTACCACATTGATGCAACAAAAACATAATGGAAACTAAACTAAAGTTCTCATATGGAACAAACAGCCCTCTTCTGTTCAAGTACTGCTTTTGTCACACTTACCAAGAGAAAAAAAAATTAAGCCCTAGAGTCCATATAAATATGGCATATTGAGCCAGTAAATACAGTTTACAAGTAATTATAATTTACATGCAGTATCCAGTAGGGATTTACAGTATTATCGAGCTGGGGGTTGGAATCCTGCCAGGTTCACCAACAGGGATAAGACACCACCATCTGCAGCTCTAAACTTAGAAAATCTGTTTACCAGCATGGTCCCGGGACTCTTGGATTTTGTGCCTGCTGATCTGTTTACATAGCACAGCACTGAAGGAACTTTGTCAAAGCCAGCAGGCCTCATGTATGGTCTGCCTGTTTTGTGGCCCTAAAACTGCTATTGCCACGTGAGAGAGAGGCCTTATCCTCTCTGTGCTAGCGGGAATACACAGCATAAACTGAGCAAATGTTTGCCAGGGCAGGTTCAAGTTTAGGATCTACAGTTGGCTCAATCTAACATGTGAAAATACTGTACAATGCATTCAGATAGTACTTCATACTTGTCAAAACTCAATTTCACAGTCATTTTTCTATCAGTGTCACAACTCTAGCTGATACAACATGAGCTATTAGCAGCACCATTTTACAAGTGGTCAAGCGCACACGAATCAGTAGTGTTCAATAGCTCTTAGACAAAAACAAAGCTATTCTTCTATTACATTGACATAATAATTGCACATATTTATGGGATACAGTGTGATGTTTTGATGCATGTTTACAATGTGTAATGATCAAATAAAGGTAATGAGCATGTCATCACCTCAAACAATTTTCATTTCTTTGTGTTGGGAACATTCAAGATGCCCTCATCTAGCTATTTGAAAATAAACAAAAAATTATTGTTGGCTATAACCACCCTACAGTGTTATAGAACACCAGAACTTATTCCTCCTGTCTAGCTGTACTTCTGTATCCGGTAACCAACCTCTGGCTATCCACCCTTTCCCCTTACCCTTCCCAACCTCTGGCAACCACTATTCAACTCTCTACTTCTGTGAGATCAGCGTTTTTAGCTTCCACATATGAATGAGAGAATGCAGTATTCTTCCCCACTTCCTCTCACTACCCCTACTACCCTTCCTAGCCTCTAGAAACCATTCTTCTACTCTCTACCTCCATGAATACAATTGTTTTAATTTTTAGCATCCACAAATGAGTGAGAACCGTGTGAAGTTTGTCTTTCTGTGCCTTGTTTATTTCACTTAATATAATGTCCTCTAGGCTCATCCATGTTGCCTCGTATGACAGGATTTCATTCTTTTTTATGCTAAAAAGTATTCTCTTGTGTATATACACCACATTTTAAATTCATTCATCTGTTGATGGAAACCTAGGTTGATTGCCTATCTTGGCTGTTGTGAATAGTGCTGCAACGCACATGGGAGGACAGAGAGCTCTTTGACATACTGATTTACTTTCCTTTGGGTTCATACCTAGTAGTGGGATTGCTGGGTCATATGGTAGTTCTAGTTTTAAGGACAAAGCTATTATTTATGATTCTTAATAACAGTCAGGCTTGCTTTGGCTAAAGAATGAATTCTCTCAAGGGTGTCAGTTAAGTCACAAAGAATTAAGAATAATACAGTTATCAAATGACGATATTTACCATGTTACCAGGTAATAGGAGAAGAATCATTAATGCCAGGAGGCATCATCAGAACTAGAACAGTTAATTCAGCAGATCCTTTAGGAATCTGGAGTCACAGCAACCAAGACAAGGTTCATGATTGATTGATTGCAAAATGGGCCTAACCCTCCCACCTTTCCTGTACCCAAGCCCCCTGCAACATGACCTTGCAGCTCCTTCCACTGAGGCGAAGCCTGTTTCTCCACTTCTTGAATTCCTGCCCAATACTCTTTTCCCACTTCCACTTTGATGCAACACCACTCCCAGGGAACCTTTTGCATTCTTATTTCTATCTCAGCACTTGAGACTCCAACTTGTAACACTAGGAATACAAAAATAAAGAAGATAGGCTGACAGCCCCTGCTTTTAAGGAAAGCAAATAAATGTTTGTAAAATAAAATGTTAAAAAAAAAAGTATCATTTCCTATGTTCTGATACTCTAGCTATATTTTCAGAAACCAAACTAGGATATAAAGATCTATAACTTCATATGAAGACATCAGGACCTAAAATTGAGGTATATAAACTTTCTATGGTTGTGAAACTTGAATTTTTAAAAATAGGTCTTGTGTTATTCTGTCTTCACATTGCTATAAAGAACTACATGAGACTGGGTAATTTATGAAGAAAAGAGGTTTAACTGAATCACAGATCCACAGGCTTAACAGGAAGCATGATTGGGAAGCCTCAGGAAACTTACATTCAGGGCAGAAAGCAAAGGGGAAGCCAGGCACATCTTATCGTGGTGGAGAAGGAGAGAAAGCGAGCGAGGGGGGACGTGCCACACTTTAAAACCAACAGATCTCTTGAGAACTCACTCACTATCATGAGAACAGCAAGGAGGAAATCTGTCCCCATGATCCAGTCACCTCCCACCAGGCCGCTCCTCCAACATGTGGGGATTACGATTCAAAATGGGATTTGGTTCGGGACAGAGCCAAATCCTATCAGGCTTCCAAAGCATGGTCAAATAATCTTCACTTGAGTAATCAGATATCATCACTTAATATAACCTTTACCTACTTCTGGACAAAAATGTAGTGTCTTTGCATTGTCCAGAAAACACCAGGGTTCCACTGACCACCTTCTTTTATAATATATCTTTGCCTTCTTTGGCTACCAATATTTAAATCAAATTGGCAAATTATGCTACTGAGAACACTGAAAAAAATTTAGACAAGGACTCTATTTCACCAGGGCAATGATCCCAGGGGAAGCTTCCAGTTCAGGCAAATTCATGAGCTGGAACTCTCTCCCGGTTATGTTACCTTCAAATCAGAAATGATCCTGTCTTTGTAGCAACATCTACATTTATCCTGTCAGCCCGGCAAAATTGCTTGAATACTTACTATGTACAAAGTGTAGGCATCATTGCAATACATGCAGCAATACGAAAGAAACAAATATAGACCAGGCACGGTGGCTCACGCCTGTAATCCCAGCACTTTGGGAGGCCAAGCAGGTGTATCACCTGAGGTCAGGAGTTTGAGATTAGCCTGGCCAACATGGCGAAACCCCGTTTCTACTAAAAATACCAAAAAAAATTAGCCAGGTGTGGTGGCACATGCCTGTAATCCCAGCTACTCGGGAGGCTGAGGCAGGAGAATCACTGGAACCCAGGAGGCGGAGGTTGCAGTGAGCTGAGATCGCGCCATGGCACTCCAGCCTGGGTGACAGTGCGAGACTCTGTCTCAAAAAAAAAAAAAAAAGAAAAGAAAAGAAACAAATATAGAAACACCATCTATCTGGCATAAGCAGGGAAAGTAGTGCACCAAAAAAGATAATTTGCCAAGGAACCAAAGCTCATGACTTTGAGCACCAGAATCCAACCAATTCCACATCCCCCCTGTTACCACCTGGGCCACCATCCCTTACCTGCAGAGCTGTAAAATCTCCCAACAGCTCTCCCCCACCCATGCATTCTTTGAGAGGCCAGAGAGGATTTGAGTCAGATAATGTCACTCCTCTTGTTAAGACTGTCCAATGGTGCTCCAGTTCTCTCCATGTAAAGTCTGGCAGACCAGGGATAAAGCAAAGCTCCACCACGTCCTGCTATGGTACCCTAGCCCCTGGTCATGCCAACGGTGGGTGTGAAAAACCAAGCTGCTTCCCAACTTACGCAGCCCAAAAGCCCCACAGCTCAGTGGTTGGGTTTCTCCCCAAGAATCCCACTCTGTTCTTGCTAGATTTCTGCTCTCTATTCCAGACTGCAATGGTCCATGGAGGACCCACACTCCTGCTCCCATCTCCATGAGTTTACTCCCAATGAGGGCTCCTCTAGCAGCTTGGGGGTGGGTAAAAATGGGGCCCATGTGCTTTTATACAGAGCAGTGCTTATCATTTTTTAGCTAAGGCATATAGAGATTTTGTGATCACCCTGTGTATCTCTAAATATATCCACATAAGGCAGAAATTAGAGTCTACCTGACAACTATGGTGGACATTGGAGGCTCTTTCATGTTTCTCTTCAACAAGTGACATTTCTTCCACCCGTCAGTTACATTGTTGATGATTTTTCTTTTCCACGGGGGCATTCTGTTCGGCTTTGGGGTCAGATTAATCTCTTTTGGCAACTGATGTCTTGCTAAGATTCTTTCTAAGCCAGAGAGTTCAGGATTCTCACCTGGTAATAGAATAAGCATTAATACATTCAACGTTCCTCTCCATCTTTGCATAGCAAGAGTAACAAGGCACTGATTTGAGAAAACATATATATGCAGTTTAATAATTCCTATTGGGCAGGGTGCGGTGGCTCACGCCTGTAATCCCAGCACTTTGGGAGGCCAAGGCGGGAGGTTCACAAGGTCAGGAGATCGAGACCATCCTGGTTAACACGGTGAAACCCCGTCTCTACTAAAAATACAAAAAATTAGCCAGGCGTGGTGGCAGGCACCTGTAGTCCCAGCTACTCGGGAGGCTGAGGCAGGAGAATGATGTGGACCCAAGAGGGAGAGCCTGCAGTGAGCCATGATCATGCCATTGCACTCCAACCTGGGCGACAGTGCGAGACTCCGTCTCAAAATAATAATAATAATAATTCCTATTTAGCTTTGTCATTCCTTTATTCCAACAATATTACTGAGCACCATTCAGATCTTAGCCTGGTCCTGGACATCTAGCAGATACATTGTCAGTAAATAAATGAATGAACAAGGCTGGGCGCGGTGGCTCACACCTGTAATCCCAGCATTTGGGAGGCCGAGGTGGGTGGATCACGAGGTCAGGAGATCGAGACCATCCTGGCTAACATGGTGAAACCCCGTCTCTACTAAAAATACAAAAAATTAGCCGGGCATGGTGGTGGGGGCCTGTAGTCCCAGCTACTCAGGAGGCTGAGGCAGGAGAATGGCGTGAACCTGGGAGGCGGAGCCTGCAGTGAGCCAAGATCGCACCACTGCACTCCAGCCTGGGCGACACAGCGAGACTCTGTCTCAAAAAAAAAAAAAAAAAAAAAAAAAAAAAAGAATGAACAAACAAGCAGGCATGCTGGGACCACACAAATACAGTTGGTTATGTGTGCATGATTCTCAAACTAATGGCAAGTTACCATACAATTATTATTACTGTGATTCTCATTTTCCCTTTAATTGCATACTTAATTGGAGATGCACATTTTGAAGCTTCCCAGAAGAAATAGGGTGAATGTTAACATTATTGTCAGGCCACATAACTTGGGGCCCCGTTTTATTGGTGATTTTGCCTGAGCAAGGATTACAACATAAGACTGAACTTAAAACAACAGCATGCTCTGTCAGAATGTGGGAGTGTCACTTACTGCTCTTTTTGATTCCACAAAATTCATTTATGGCCAGAAATGAACTGTTTTTTCTCGTTCTGTTATAAGCATGTCTATTTTCAGCTATGCCGGTGGGAAATGCCTTCCTTCTTTGGGGTGTTCCAATAACTGAGACTTGAGGTTTGGACTGTTGCGGCCTACTGTAGGCGCTCTGGATGGCCAGCGGTACAGTTACAACCGCATGGTAGAGCCACTTGGAGAAGATGAAATCAATACCAGAGGGGCTTAGATCCTATGTTATCAGAAATGGAATGGCATCCCTCCCTGGTCAGCCAGCACCTCCATGAGAGCTCCAGGATGGAGTGCAGTGGTGCAATCATAGCTCACTCCAGCCTCCACCTCCTGGGCTCAAGCGATCCTCTGACCTCAGCCTCCTCAGCAGCTGGGACTACAGGCATGCACCATCACACCCGGCTAATTTTTGTTATTTTTTGCAGAGATGAACATCACACTTTGTTGCCTAAGCTGATCTCATTCCTAGCCTCAAGTGATCCTCCTGCCTCAGCCTCCCAAAGTTAACTTTATATTTAAAATATAAAATAAAAACCTGGGTTTTTTAAAAAAAAATGGATGTTTAGTTCTTTTTCTTTCTTTCTTCATGTAATTATTTCTGGGTAACCAATATAGTGTAATATAGGCAAAGCATCTTGCAGGCGAAGAGGGGATTGACAGGAAAAGGAACAAAACCTATTTCTAAGGTCAAAAGAAATTTCTTCTAGAAGGAAGGCTTTAGACCCAGCAGCAGCAAGACAGCAGTATCCATTTTTAAATTCTTGGTCTGATGGATGAAAGAGCAATAGGGTCATGTCTTCAGGATGCATATGCAAGGAAATCACTATATGTTTGGAAATGGCATCTTGGCAATGGAGCACATTTTTAGTGATGAATTTAAGACCTCAAAGGCCAATGTGCTCCCAGTGACTGGACTCAGTCTGAGGCCAGGTCCCTGAAGGCACAAACTCAGAACTCTGAGGAGTCATTTCTTACCCCTTAATGCTGTTCACCTCAGCTGCATGAACCTCCTTAAACTGGCTTCCAACCATAGCAAAGAATCACTGCACCCAAATACCTCTGAAACAAAGGCACCCCACTGCTGCTTGGCAGTTGTACATGGCAGGAATTACTGGCTGCTAAACGTGTATCGACGTCTATTGCCATCTATCGCCATCTGCACTGGGAGGCTACGGAGACAAAATCTAAATCAACATAGAATGAGAATGTCTCTAGAAAATCAAAACCCATTTCTCCAACTTCACATAAATAATTACTGCATTTTCAGTGTTAATGTTGCATTTTAATTACAAAAGTAAAAGGTTTCCATTGGAATAATTAAAGTGAAATAACTCAACGAAGTCTACATAGCAAGAAGGGAAAGTTTTGCTTCATTTTCCCTCTTCAAGCTCTATCCTTTCTCCAGAGGTAGCCACTGTCCTGAATTTCCTAAGTCTCCTTCAAAACTCTTTTCTATGCATGTATATACACATATATATGTACAAATGTATAGTTTTCTTTTGTCATATATGGATCCATACTGTGTATCTTCCTTTGCAGCTTATTAAAACTCTATAATATGTATTGTAGACATGTTAATGTCAACCTTCTTTTTAATAGTATTCCACTATATGGATATATGCCTTCGTTTAATTATTCTGCTACTGAATGTCATAGGTTGTTTAAATTTTTGACTATTATAAACAAGGCTTCAGTGCACGGCCATATTTATCCATCTTTGCACTCAGGTATAAGTTATTTCTGTAGGATAATAACTAGAAGTGGAATTGCTAAGTTGAAGGACATGTACATGTAACAGGATGTGAAAATATACATTTTTCTGTTGTCTGTTTTGTCCAAGGCCCCAAAGTCTGAGAAAACTCGAGTAGGTGCCAGACACCTATGAGTGCACAGCATCCCTATCAATATGTGAAAAAACGGAGCATTTATTCAGGATTCCTTAAGGCACTTGAGGGTTTCTTTAGGCACAGAGTTGGGGCAGTGCTGTGTACTATGTCATTCCCCTCCCCACCCTTGGCTTTAAGGGGACTTTAAGCCAAGGAATGGGACTATGTCTCCTAACACTGGTGCGTCAGTCTCCTAGGGCTGTCCTAACAGTACCACAAAGTGGGTCACTTAAAACAACAAATTTATTGTCTCACGATTCAGGAGGCTGGAAGTCAGATATCAAGGTGTCAGAAAGGCCATGCTGAAACCTTGAGGAGAGAATCTTTCTTTGTCTCTTCCTAGTTTCTGGTGTTTGCCCGCAATCCTTGGTATTCCTTGACTATGGATGCATCACTCCCATCTCTGTCTCTACTGTCACAAGGCCATCGTCTCCTGCGTGTCTCTTTCTTCTTATAAGGACACCAGTCATACTGGATAAAGAACCCTCTCTACACATATTATGACCTCACCTAAGTTTAATTAATTACATCTGCACCCTGTAAAGATCCTATTTCCAAATCTAGTCACATTCTGGGGTGCTGGGAGTTAGGACTTCAATATATGTTGTTGAGGGACAATATATGTTGTTGAGGCAAAATCACCAATATATATCCATATATTTTGTTGAGCCTATAACACCTGGAAACACAATGGTGAGTGGCTGGGATCACAGCTGCCTGTGGCCACAGAGAAAAGAGTGCAGTGTTGGAAGCCAACTGTGCTTTTATCAACTGGGTGAAGGTATGGGGAGCAAGGGCACAGATTTTCTATGAGCTAAATGTAAACCCCAGCCAGACTTGGTGGTTCATGCCTGTAATCCCAGCACTTTGGGAAGCCGAGGTGGGTGGACCACTTGAGGTCAGGAGTTTGAGACCAGCCTGGCCAAAATGGCAAAACCCTGTCTCTACTACAATACAAAAATTAGCTAGGTGTGGTGGCACATGCCTGTAATCCCAGCTACTCGGGAGGCTGACGCAGGAGAATCACTTGAACCCGGGAGGTGGAGGTTGCAGTGAGCCGAGATTGCACCACTGCACTCCAGCCTGGGCGACAGAGTGAGACTCTGTCTCAAAAATAAATAAATAAATAAATAAATAAATAAATAAATATGTAAAGCCCTTGGAAAATACAATTGAACCTTGAATAACATGGAGGTTAGGGGCACTGACCCCTGCTCAGTTGAAAATAAACATATAAGTTTCTTTTGTTAAAGAGTCTTGGCCAGGCTCGGTGGCTCATGCCTGTAATCCCAGCACTTTGGGAGGCCAAGGCGGGTGGATCACAAGGTCAAGAGATCGAGACCATTCTGGCCAACATGGTGAAACCCTGCCTGTACTAAAAATACAAAAAGCCGAGCGTGGTGGCGCATGCCTATAATTCCAGCTATTTGGGAGGCTGAGACAGGAGAATCGCTTGAACGCGGGAGTGGAGGTTGCAGTGAGCTGAGATCACGCCATTGCACTCCAGCCTGGGCAACAAGTGCAAAACTCTGTCGCAAAAAAAAAAAAAAAAAAAAGTCTTGCTATGTTGCCCAGGCCGGTCTTGAACTCCTGGGCTCAAGCAATCCTCCTGCCACAGCCTTCCGAGTAGTTGAGCATGGTAGTCTAGCACCTGTACCATGCCACTACACCCAGCTACTTTTTTGACTTTTGATTCACTCAAAACTTTTACTAATAGCCTACTGTTGGCCAGAAGCCTTACTGTTAACATAAACAGTTAACACATATTGTATATGTTACGTGTATTATATATCACATTCTTAGAGTAAAATAAGCAAAAAAATGTTATTAAGAAAATCACGGCCGGGTGCGATGGCTCATGCCTGTAATCCCAGCACTTTGGGAGGCCAAGGCAGGTGGATTGCTTGAGGTCAGCAGTTCAAGAATAGCTGACCAACATGGTGAAACCCCATCTCTGCTAAAACTACAAAAATTAGCCAGGTGTGGTAGCGGGTGCCTGTAATCCCAACTACTAAGGAGGCTGAGATGGAGAATCACTTGAAACTGGGAGGTGGAGGTTTCAGTGAGCCGAGATAGCACCACTGCACTCCAGCCTGGGAGACAGAGCAAGACTCTGTCTCAAAAAAAAAAAAAAAAGAAAATCATAAGGAAGAGAAATACATTGACAGCACTGTATTTATCAATACTATAAGTTTACACCATCTGTTTACAAGAAAAATCGTCTGTCTGAAGTGGCAGGCAACTATTCAATGTACAGTACATATCAAGCAACTCAACTTTTTCTTGTAGCATCATGACTTTTCTCTGCTTCTTGGGAGTACTTCTAGCATCACTAATGGCACTTTTTGTGGGTCCCATGGTGTTATTCAAGTTTTATGGTATTGCACTAAATACAAAAAATACATGAGAACTGTGAAATCACTTTACTGTGATATGCAATTTACTAGAGAGATGAGCTGCTCACACAGAGATGATTAGCATCACATGGCATTTTAAGTGGATATTCACACCACTTGAGCTCACAGCAAGAGCAATGGGAGGTGGCTATGAAATTACTACAGCACTACAGTAGTACTACAATTAATTTTCAACAGTTATGATTTAATACTGCATCTTTTTTTTTTTTTGAGGTGGAGTTTTGCTTTTGTTGCCCAAGCTGGAATGCAATGGCATGATCTCAGTTCACTGCAGTCTCTGCCTCCCGTGTTCAAGATTCTCCTGCCTCAGCCTACTGAGTAGCTGGAATTACAGGTGCCAGCCACCAGGCCTGGCTACTTTTTGTATTTTTAGTAAAGATGGGGTTTCAACATGTTGGCCAGGCTGGTCTTGAACTCCTGACCTCAGGTGATCTACCTCCTCGGACTCCCAAAGTGCTGGGATTACAGGTGTGAGCCACCACTCCCGGCCTAATACTGTATCTTTATTCTCATTTACATTTCCCTTGACTGTGAATGGCACCAAGTACAGTCTGTAAGTAAGTACAGTTCACCAAGTACAGTTCTGTGTGTAAGTTTTTATAAATTTTAACTTTTCCTAACAGGTTTGTGTACATTTTATGGTACTAAATGATAAAGTAGACTAGTATCTACATATATGCTATGCATTCACAACATCCCTTTTTCTTTTTCTTGAGTCCCACTTTGTCGCCTAGGCTGAAGTGCAGTGGCACAATCTCAGCTCGCTGCAACCTCCACCTCCCAGGTTCAAGCCATTCTCCTGCCTCAGTCTCCCAAGTAGCTGGGATTACAGACATGTACCACCACACCCGCCTAATTTTGTATTTTCAGTAAAGACAGGGTTTCACCATGTTGGTCAGACTGGTCTCGAACTCCTTACCTCAAATGATCCACCCGCCTCAGCCTCCCAAAGTGCTGGAATTACAGGCATGAGCCACCACGCCCACCACCCTTTTTCTTAATTTTTTGTTATTTTTGGACTATACGATTGGTCTACAAATTTTTTCAAATTGTGGCAAATCTTCAAAAAAATTTCCAATGTATTTATTGAAAAAAGTCCACCTACTGTTGCGGGATCAAGGGGACCAGAGAGAGACCCTGTATACACCTTGGGGTGTATACAGAAGGATATCTTTATTATTGAGTGCACTTAGACCCAGCAGATTCAACATCCAAAGACTGGGCGCAGAACAAAGACAGTACTTGACTTTTACACATACTTCATAAAAGGGGGTAGGCTAGCTTGAAGCAAGTGTATAGTGGCATGAAAGCAGGGATACAGAGGCAGGATAAAGACAGTTAATTAAGTTGTAGCAGGTTCATAACTCAGGATTACACATGACCATTGCTAAACAACCCAGATGTCTGTTATCTAGACTTTGCCTAGGCACGGGCTTATCCTATAACCTTCATTATGGCGCCCAGGTGGCCATAACTCAGGCCTGTTCAGAGGCTCATGACCTTCACTCTACTGCTTAGATAAAACAGAATACTTTTAAGTTACTAGTTACAGAGAACAGAAATCTATAAACTTATTCCATAAAACAAAGGAAAATTTGTTTTTCTTCTCGCTATGTTGAGGGAGTGCTGGGAGAGTTTCCAGAGCACAGTAGATAGTATTATTAAGACTTTTTCTGAGTCTGGGTTGTGCCTGTCGCTGCCTCTGGGACAAGTCAGCCTAATCCAGGAAAGTTTATTTCTTTAATTAGTTTTATTTTTCTTTACTTTTCTGCCACACTACAAGTGGACCTGCACAGTTCAAATAAGTTGTTCAAGGGTCAGCTATAGTCATTTGGAGTCTGCTTGAATATAGGAGGATCTCAGGAGCGTTTCCGTCAAAAGATGCAATTTCTGTTGAAATCGGATAGAAGTGAACCTTACAAAAGCTGGGTAAGTTGGTGCTATGGCCTGAATGTTTATGTCCCTCAAAATTCATGTTAAATCCTAGCCCCCAAGGTGATGGCATTACATGGTGGGGTGGGGCCTTTAAGAAGTGATCAGGTCATGGGAGCAGTGCCTTATAAACTAGGCCTGAGAGAGATGCCCCCACCCACCCTTTCTGTGTCCGGAATTGGTGGGTTCTTCATCTCACTGACTTCAAGAATGAAGCTGCAGACTCTCACACTGAGTATTAACAGTTCTTAAAGGCAGCGCATCCAGAGTTTGTGCCTTCTGATGTTCGGATGTGTTCATAGTTTCTTCCTTCTGGTGGGTTCGCAGTCTCACTGACTCAGGAGTGAAACTGCAGACCTTCACAGTAAGTGTTACAGCTCTTAAGGTGGCACATCTGGAGTTGTTTGTTCCTCCAGTGGGTTCCTGGCCTCACTGGCTTCAGGAGTGAAGCTGCAGACCCTCACGGCGAGTGTTACAGCTCATAAAGACACTGCAGACCCAAAAGATAAACAGCAGCAAGATTTATTGCAAAGAATGAAAGAACAAAGCTTCCTAGTGTGGAAAAAGACCCCAGCAGTTTGCCAGGGCTGGCTGGGGCAGCCTGCTTTTTTCTCTTATCTGGCCCCACCCACATCCTGCTAGTTGGTCCATTTTACAGAGAGCCAATTGGTCTGTTTTACAGAGAGCTGATTGGTCCGTTTTGACAAGGTGCTGATTGGTGCGTTTACAATCCCTGAGCTAGACACAAAAGTTCTCCACGTCCCCACTAGATTAACTAGATACAGAGTGTCGATTGGTGTATTTACAAACACTGAGCTAGACACGGAGTGCTGATTGGTGCATTTACAAACCTTGAGCTAGATACAGAGTGCTGATTGATGCATTCACAATCCCTTAGCTAGACATAAAGGTTCTCCAAGTCCCCACCAGATTAACTAGATACAGAGTGCCGATTGGTGCATTCACAAACCCTGAGCTAGAGCTAGACACAGGGTGCTGATTGGTGTGTTTACAAACCTTGAGCTAGATACAGAGTGCTGATTGGTGTATTTACAATCCCTTAGCTAGACATATTTTCCACCTCCCAACCAGACTCAGGAGCCCAGCTGGCTTCACCCAGTGGATCCCACACCTGGCCGCAGGTGGAGCTGCCTGCCAGTCCCAAGCCACGTGCCCGCATTCCTCAGCCCTTGGGCAGTGGATGGGACTGGGTGCGGTGGAGCAGGGGGCGGCGCTCGTTGGAGAGGCTCCGGCTGCGCAGGAGCCCAGGGCGAGGCAGGGAGGCTCAGGCATGGCAGGCTGCAGGTCCCGAGCCTTGCCCCGTGGGGAGGCAGCTAAGGCCCAGTGAGAAATCGAGCACAGCAGCTGCTGGCCCAGGTGCTAAGCCCCTCACTGCCCGGGTGGCTGGGCCGGCCTGCCGCTCCCAGTGCGGGACCTACCGAGCCCACGCCCACCCGGAACTGGCGCTGGCCCACAAGCGTCACGGGTAGCCCGGTTCCCGCCCGCGCCTCTCCCTCCACACCTCCCCACAAGCTGAGGGAGGCGGCTCCAGCCTTGGCCAGCCCAGAAAGGGGTTCCCACAGTGCAGCGGCGGGCTGAAGGGCTCCTCAAGCGCGGCCAGAGTGGGTGCCAAGGCCGAGGAGGTGCTGAGAGCGAGCGATGGCTGCTAGGGCTGCCAGCACTCTGTCACCTCTCACTTCCACTATGTGAGGAGACAGCAAGAAGGTGCCATCTATGAACCAGAAAGTTTTCTCCAGACATGGTATCTGCCTTGATTTTAGACTTCCCAGCCTCCAGAACTATGAGAAATAAATTTTTCTGTTTATAAGCTACCCAGTCTATAGTATTTGTTGTTTTTGTTTTTTTGAGATGGAGTCTCGCTCTTGTTGCCCAGGCTGGAGTGTAATGGCATGATCTCGGCTCACTGCAACCTCCACTTCCCAGATTCAAGCGATTCTCCTGCCTCAGCCTCCCAAGTAGCTGGAATTACAGGCACCCATCACCACGCCTGGCTGATTTTTGTATTTTTAGTAGAGATGGGGTTTCACCATGTTGGCCAGGCTGGTCTCGAACTCCTGACCTCAGATCCGCCCGCTTCACCCTCCCAAAGTGCTGGGATTACAGGCGTGAGCCACCGCGCCCGGCCTCAGTCTACGGTATGTTGTTACAGCAGCCCAAACAGACTAAGGCACCTGAAGAGAAGAAATCTCAGCAGGAGGCTGTGAAAACTGTCAGCCTGGGAAATAGCCAAAGAACCCACACAAACACCCCAGGAGACAGTCTGCCTTTTTTTTTTTTTTTTTTGGAGACAAGAGTCTCACTCTGTCGCCAGGCTGGAGTATACAGTGGTGCGATCTTGGCTCAGTGCAACCTCCACCTCCTGGGTTCAAGGGATTCTCCCACCTCACCTCCTGAATAGCTGAAATTACAGACACCCGCCATCGTGCCCGGCTACTTTTTGTAAACATGGGGTTTCACCATGTTGGTCAGGCTGGTCTTGAACTCCTGACTTCAGGTGATCCACCCGTCTTGGCATCCCAAAGTGCTGGGATTACAGGCATGAGCCCACCGCGCCTGGCTTCGGAATTCCATCTTAATCTCTGGGGCAGCTGCTATTTTGTTTTCTAAGTTCATGGGCACAGGTGGCTGCCTCTATCTTTGTCCTCCACTTAAGCAGGAACAATTCAGGAGGCAGACTCCACCCGATGCTGCAAATCGGCCCTATTATCATTGACCCTGACAGAATTTCAGGAGTGTCAGGCCACTCCATACTGCAAAAAGTACAGGTTGCTTATAGTCGCCAGGAGGAAAGAAAATATCCAGCTTCTTCCTGGTGCAATCATGGCCATAGGAGGAAGGAATAGTAGGAAACAGAGCAAAGGAAAGAAGTTCAAAACCTGACTTTCCACTTGGAAGTTCTCTCACTAATCTTAAAATCAAATATAAAGCTTAAATTGTAAATTTAGTGGCATTTCCCTCTCAGTACCCTTTCCATTTTCCCACAGGTAAGCTTTGCCTAAAGAAGAGGGTCAGGCCTGGCCGTGCGTGGTGGCTCACGCCTGTAATCCCACCACTTTGGGAGGCCGAGGCAGGCATATCATGAGGTCAGGGGATCGAGACCATCCTGGCTAACACAGTGAAACCCCGTCTCTACTAAAAATACAAACAAATTAGCCGGGTGTGGTGGCGGGCGCCTGTAGTCCCAGCTACTGGGGAGGCTGAGGCAGGAGAATGGTATAAAACCGGGAGGCGGGGCTTGCAGTGAGCCGAGATCGTGCCACTGCATTCCAGCCTGGGTGACAGAGCCAGACTCCATCTCAAAAAAAAAAAAAAAAAAGAGGAGGGTCACCCCTAACTTGGCTCACGAAAGACTATTTATGCAAAAGGAACAAGAAGAAGCAATGGATAATCAGCACATGAGTAAATTCCAGAGTAAGCCCACGGATGGGGATGTGTGTCTAGAGGACCGATCACACCTACAACGTACAGAGCAAGTTCTGGCCGGGTGCAGGGGATCCCACCTCGAATTCCAGCACTTTGGAGGCAAAGGCGGGCGGATCACTTGAGCTTGGGAGTTCGAGACCAGCCCAGGCAACATGGGGATGTGGGGGGCGGGGGGGCAGCTCTACAAAAAATTAAAAAATTAGACATTGTGGTGGCAATGCACCTGTAGTCCCAGCTACTGGGGAGGTCGAGGTGGGAGGATCGCATGAGCCCAGGAGTTTGAAGCTGCGGTGAGCCATGATTATTGCACTCCTGCACTCCAGCCTGGGGGATGAAGCAAGAGCCTCGTCTCAAAAAATAATAAAAATACACTAAGTAAAATAAAAAGTTCTTACTTGCGTCTTAAAGTAGAGGCAGTTTGTATCAAGATAAAGTGTATGCTTACTGAAAAGAACTCATGCCCACCTTCTACCCACATACATTTTTTCTTGTCCTCTTCACTCTTGTAGGAATAAAGCGTCTCCATCAGGTGATTAGGAAGCAGCTTGTGGAGGTTAGACAGCATCTCAAAGGTGTGACACAAAACTTCTGGCTGGGCATAGTTTTTCGGCTTCTTGCACTTGTCAAGGAGTGAAAATTTCATCACGCTGGAGCTGCTGCTGGCTGTTCTCATGATGCTGGTTGTATCACAGAGAAGAACAAACTGAGAACATGAGGAGTGGAGAGGTGTGCAATTGTTCTCCTGGCAAGCTTTCCTCCATCTCCAAGATGAAGTGGAACCGGCTTTCTGATCTCTTATTGCCTGGCATTCTGAGAGTCACAATGGCCCAGGTATTGGTCCGGAACCCTGCGTGTTCATCCTACATTTTCAAAGCAGAGAAAACCAGCCCATTGAAAATATCCTGCCAAGTCATTCGGGGATTTGTGGCAGAAACTCCAGTCTTGTGTCTGGACATGGACCATTTCTGGGGAAAACTGAGACCTTTGCTAAAAGGAAGAGGGGAAAGCGGGGGCGCACATATCCAGTGATATTTTCTCATCTGGTACTTTGTAGAAACCTTGCTCCCAGTATGTACCTAATTAAGGCTCCACAGCCCTACGAGGCCCCAAGAGAGAGTGGTTACATCAGTGCAGTCCTCAGCAGAACCGAGGAAAGAGCTTCATCGTCCAAAACTGAGGAAATGCCCAGATTAACACAGGTAAGAAGCCAAACTGCTTCTTATGTTCTTATCCAAACTAATACCAAGAAAACAAAGTAAACAAATGCTCAACCGGAGCTTTCCCGGTAAGAAGCCATTCTTCACTGCAGACCAAAAAGCAGAGAACAATAGAAGTATTAAATAATCTTAAATCACCACACTTAATAGCACAGTCCAGAGCAAGACAGAAGCTGCCAAGAACTACTATCAGATTTGGAAGAAAAGTGCAAATAATAGAGTTTGTTACAGATACTTTTAGATTTCAGCATGCTCTACCAGGAGCCAGGTTCCCCATAATTGCTGTACTCTTCATGAACCAGCTAGAGAGCCACACTGCAGGCTGGTGAGAAGCAGAGAAGGCGTGTGAGCCTAGCATGCTATGGCAAATCTGGGAGCATGGGCCAGCTTTTCACCAACCTTAAAAACCTTTGGCCAAGACTATTAAAGCATCATGATTATACCATATGATACATTAGTGGCCAGAGCGGCAGATATAAAATTCCATTCATATATGCATATATATAGATAGATCGATTTTTTTTTTTATTTTGAGACAGAGTTTTGCTGTTGTTGCCCAGGCAGGAGTGTAATGGCGTGATCTCGGCTCACTGCAACCTCTGCCTCCCTGGTTCAAGCGATTCTCCTGCCTTGGTCTCCTGAGTAGCTGTGAGTACAGGCATGCGCCACCACGCCCAGCTAATTTTGTATTTTTAGTAGAGACAAGGTTTCTCCATGTTGGTCAGGCTGGTCTTGAACTCCCGACCTCAGGTGAGCCGCCCACCTCGGCCTCCCAAAGTGCTGGGTTTACAGGTGTGAGACACCTCACCTGGCTTTCTTTCTTTTCTCTTTTTTCCTTTTTTCCCTTCCTTTTCTTTTCTTTTCTTTTTTCTTTCTTTTTGAGACAGAATTTTGCTGTGTGGCCCGGGCTGCACTGCAGCTCACTGTAGCCTCGACCTCCTGGGCTCAAGCAATCCTCCCACCTCAGCCTCACAAGTAGCTGAGTCTAAAGGTGTGCATCACTACGCCCAGCTAATTTTTGTTATTTTTCTTTTGTAGAGACAGGGTCTCGCTATGTTGCCCTGGCTGGTCTCAAACTCCTGACCTCAAGCAATCCTCTTGCCTCAGCCTCCCAGACTGCTGTGATTACAAGCGCAAGCCACTAAGTCTGGCCTATTCCTTTTCTTAACTTTCAACTTGCAAACTCAAAAAGTAAAACTTTTTTTTTTTTTTTATTATTATACTTTAGGTTTTAGGGTACATGTGCGCAATGTGCAGGTTAGTTACATATGTATACATGTGCCATGCTGGTGCACTGCACCCACTAACTCGTCATCTAGCATTAGGTATATCTCCCAATGCCATCCCTCCCCCCTCCCCCCACCCCACAACAGTCCCCAGAGTGTGATGATCCCCTTCCTGTGTCCATGCGTTCTCATCGTTCAATTCCCACCTATAAGTGAGAATATGCGGTGTTTGGTTTTTTGTTCTTGCGATAGTTTACTGAGAATGATGATTTCCAATTTCATCCATGTCTCTACAAAGGACATGAACTCATCATTTTTTATGGCTGCATAGTATTCCATGGTGTATATGTACTTTAAATGCAAGTACACATTTAAAATATGTTATATAACTAACAAGAACCACTTGAATTCAATATAATTCTCATAATTTTACAGGTTTTCTTGGTGGGGAGAAGGGGATAGAATATTCTGGCAGCTGGAAGACATATCCCTGGCTTCTTTCTTCCAGGCAAAGTTGAGTGCATTCCTCTAAACCTTCATTTATATAAATAGTAAAGAACAAACCATGTTTTAAGCCATTCAACATGCCAAGGAAGTGATCTTCTAAAATGTAATTCTTTACACTTCATATAAATTGACTCATATGTTCTTAGTCATTGCTCTCAATAGCAACTGATGAATGTTTATAGTTATCTGATGCATGCTGACCTTGGCTGAAATCTGAAGTAGGTCACAATTATTAAATTTTGTTTTTAAATAAACTATCAGATGGATATATATTTTTACATATTTTTTATATATATATATTTTACAATGAATAACACTTCTAGGAATCAATCTCATTCATTTTCTCTAATTATAGTGTGATTAAAGAACACTGTTTAGGATGGGAGAGACCCGTCATGAATGACGCCTGGCAAATATTCTGCTGCTAACCAGCTGTGTGATCTTGATCTGAGCCAACCAGGTCTCAGCCCATGGTGCTAATATTCTTGGATGGAACAAATGCTTTCATTTTGTATTTTGTTTTGTATTCCTCTTATTTCCAATTCTATTATTCAGTGTATAATATATTTACCTTTTCAAAACTGGGCTTCTAATATATTATTATTTTCTCCCAAGTTTTTTCTTGTTGTGTTGAGAGCTGCTATGCCGGGCCAGCAGCCCACGTAGGTGCTAGCAGTGTATTATTAACTAAATTGATCCTGCAGCGCAGCAGCTGCATGACTCTGGGTTGTTTTTCTAGTTAGGCTGATCTTTTATTCATGACTTTTAGGTAAATGCAGTTCCTTTTTCTGTTCCTAAGAGGGTTTCTGTGTCTCCTGAATACCTTCTTCTTCCCCCACGCCACGGTGGGTGTGACAAGATCAGCTGGCTTCCAGAAGGCAAGGTGTTCAGTAATGTTCAAAGAGAGAAGATTATCTCCAAGTTTCTAAAGAAAGTGTTCCGTTCACAACAAATGAGGTGGGAGGGGTCTGACAACCAGAAAGGGACTTCAAGTTACACCTTTCCTGGCACCAGAAAGTAAGTTCTGACACTGAAACTTTAACCAAAATTTAAAGTGAATTTGTAATATAAGGCCAGGAAAACAGAGTTACAGAGCATAGCCATCTGAAAAATAGAAAGGCTTATGAAGCAATTCAAATTGCAGAAATCAAGTCTTAAATCAAAATAAAGGAGAAAATATATGATTGAGAATTTATTCAAAAGCACTAGCTGCAACATATGCAGATGTGAAATTCAGTGATTGATGTGTTTATTTTGCTTCCTTTTGGAAATATGTTAATATACATCACTATCACACGTTCCAGGAATAAATAGTTTTTAAACAATATTTCTTAACTATTTGCAACAAAACAATGGCCTCCCAAATAGGACATTGCTATGGGAGCAGAGTGTTAAAGGTTAATTTTTAAAACTTCAAATTAGAAATATTTGCATATATATTTCTTAAAAAGGAATTATACAAACACAAGAAAGTATATTTAAGATGAATGCTCATAGAATAGTTCTAAATCAGGATAAATTAGCCACTACTAAAAGACAAAGCAGTTCTCAAAAAGGAAAAACAAAAATAAGACCAGATCGCTAAACCATATGCTAAACACAAATTGCCATAATTGAAATGAAATGTTTCCCACTGACTTAGCATCTTATTTGAGAACAAAAATGCATATTATTAATTAGAAAATAGTGTCCTAACTTTCAGAAAATGTTACGTAATTATATTGAACAAGATTCTGCTGTAGGCTGGGCACAGTGGCTCACAGCTGTAATCCTAGCACTTTGAGAGGCCGACACGGGTGGACCACCTGAGGTCAGGAGTTTGAGACCAGCCTGACCAATATAGTGAAACCCCGTCTCTACTATAAATACAAAAAAATTAGCCAGGCGTGGTGGCATGAGCCTGTAGTCCCAGCAACTTGGGAGACTGAGACAGAAGTACTTGAACCCGGGAGGCGGAGGTTGCAGTGAACTGAGATTGCGCCATTGCACTCCACCCTGGGCAATAGAGTGGGACTCTGTCTCAAAAAAAAAACAAAAGAAAAGAAAGAAAGAAAAAGATTCTGCTGTACATGACCAGCCATGACCTTGGCAATTCTAAAGGGAAAAACAAAGGAAGATGAGGACAAATGCATGGGTAATATCAAAAAGTAAAAGATACTGAAGGAGGTAGACTGAAATAGAAGGCTTTTCCCTCCAGAATAATTAGAAACTAAGTAATGTTGCTACTGACATATCTTTGCATAATTCAGGACAATGAAAAGGAATGTTATCTCAAGGTGCTTTCCAAAGTAGTTACGTGGTAGTCAGTGTCATTGCCTTTGTTATAGGAGGAGAAACTGACGTGGGCAGCAAGCTGTGCTTACTGGACTACTAAGTGACTGGCCCAAGGCTTGCCTTTTTTTCCTTAGCCTGCCTCCCTCGTAATTAACGTAAGAGCTTGCTAAATGCCTGAAATAGAGAGCATCTGCCTCATCCTACTGTGTTTATGAAACAATGGTTTCACTCAGGATCAGCTAAAGAGGTGCAGATTTAAAGTAAGGCAAGCTGAGGCTACCACTAAAATCTGAATCCTGGGCATGGCCATGAGATGGCTGGAGGTGTAGGGGCCAAGGGCTTGGCCCTCTGAAGATTTGCTGAAAAATCAAAATTAGCCAGGCGTGGTGGCATGCACCTGTAGTCCTAGCAACTTGGGAGGCTGAGACAGGAGAAGTACTCTAGTACAAAAGGCAGAGTAATTGGGGAAAAGGCATACAAATTTATTTAGCATGTGTTTATACATGGGAGTGTACAGAATGAAAACTCAGAAATACAGGGGAGAGTTTCCATTTTTATGCTTAGGTTCAACAAAGTATGGACAGCTGTGTAGAAATATGATAGGACAAAAAAGGTCTGATCTAACGCTAATAGCCTGAGTGGGGGAACCCAGCAAGGCCTGTCTCTCTAGATTCTTCTTGGCCTTTCTGAGCAGCATTCCTTCCTTCTGGGTATGGGCCACTCTCTGGAATGGGGGTCAGGTAATTTCTTTATGGCCAGTTTTTACACAGAAAGGCAAAGGGAAAATTGAAGTAAAATTTTTAGGTTTTATGGCTGGCTTTGGGAAAAAAGCATTCTGATTTCTGTAACCTGCATTGGAGAAGAGGGATTCTAGTTTCTCAGGCTAGGCTCAGACAGAGACTGGGACTGAGAGACAGGAGGGCAGAAGAAAGTCAGAGAAAAACTTGTTTCTGAGGCTATTTCCGAAGCCTTCATTTTGGGGTACTGTTTTCCAAGCCCCAACAGAAGGAAGGTGCATTTTCTTTGGCCTTGGGATTGATGTTAAGCTGGGTCTGAGCTGCTGTAGAAAATGACCCACTGTCCAACCTCCTACACTGGGCCGGAGCCAGACCAGACCCAAGGGTTTGGAGAGGGCACCATTTCCAAGTTTTTGCTTTCATATTTCACATCTCCACAGCCGTGCACATTTAGCAATGAGGGAAGGGCCAGCCATGATTTTGATGCTGATGTCAAAGCACTCGAAAGCCTCCAGAGAAAGGAAGACCAGTTGAGTGGGGGTGATAATATGAAAGGAACATTTTTAAGAATAAGTTGTGTTAAGAAAAAAAAAAGAATCTTAGAGGATGTATTTATGGATGACAAATCTCAGAAGGACTCTAAGGGATCAGGAATCAGTTTGTGTTCTGAAATAACAGAAAAAGCCATGAACAGAAACATAAAGCAAGGAAGAGGGGAAATGTGTAAGCCAGATATTTGGAATTTACACACACGTGTGCATGTGCACACACAAACATACATAATTTCTGTCTCAAGAGCGGGGAACATTTCTCAGCTAGATATATTTGTAGAAAGCATTAGCTGGAAATACACGTACCCCAATATTTACTCCCATTCGCAATTTTTTTAGTAATTGTAAGGTGGGAAAGGTTATATAATACATCTAAGTCTCAGGTTACTCAATTATAAAATAGGAATAACTAGGCTAAGCTCAGAGGCTCATGCCTGTAATTCCAGCACTTTGGGAGGCTGAGGCCGGCAGATCACCTGAGGTCAGGAGTTCCAGACCAGCCTGGCCAACATGACGAAACCCGTCTCTACTAAAAATACAAAAAATTGGCTGGGCATGTTGGCTGGTGCCTGTAATCCCAGCCACTAGGGAACTAGGGAGGCTGAAGCAGGAGAATTGCTTGAACCTGGGAGGCAGAGGTTGCAGTAAGCCGAGATCACACGATTGCACTCTAGCCTGGGTGACAGAGCAAGACTCTGTCTCAAAAAAAAAAAATTAAAAAATAAGAAATAAAATAGGAATAACTGGTGGTATCTGCTTCATTGGATTATTAGGCATATACATTGGTTAATCCATATAAAATGTTCAGCAGTATGCCTGGCATATAGTCACCACACCATACATTTCAGAAAATACTATTTTTGCAATAATTAAATCAATTGAAACATTTATTGTAGCAGCCTTACCTACTACAGTACATGCCAGGCACTCTGTTAGATAGAATATGGACAGATATCACCTTCAAGATGTTGAAAAGAAAGTGATTGAGATATTGTAAATGAATAATTATAATGTAACTGAGTAAGGAGCTGTAATTAAATCATTATAATATAACGAAGCAGGTATCTTGGAGGAGATAGCAACTTTTGTTTTCTCTTTTTTTTTTGTATTTTTTCTAATAATTACACTTACTGAACAATCAGGAAAAATGACTTGTGAGTTAGAACTGTAATGACTAGAATTTAGGCAGGTTAAAACAAAGGAGATAAAAAGGAGGTACTATTACAGGAATAGTAACAATGATGTATGCCCTGGAGGAGAGTGTTTAGGAAAATTGTAAAATGTCCGATGTGCTTGACATGTAGTGGGCGCTGGGAAGGTGATGAGCAGATACCTAAACGATGGCTGCAGAATTTGGGTTTCCTTCTTCAGGCATTAGGAGGCAGTTGAGCAGGTCTATATTTTAGAGCAGCAGTATGGAAAACAGCCGAAGGAGGAGAGGGCCTAGAAGGGAAACCTCCAAGGAGCCTGCAAGGAATGAGGCCTGCACAAATCTTGTTCATTCACTTACATCGATTGTGCTTCTACGACTGTGCTTCTACTATGTGCCCAGCACAGTTTTAAAAGGTTGGGGATACAGAAATGAACTAGACAGGAAAGGCCCCAGCCCACATGGAGTTTGATATTCTGCTGGGGAGAGACAGACAATACAAAAACAAACAAGTAAACAGCAAGATTATGAGGAGTACAAAGAAGTAAATAACAACGGGGTGTCATGAGATAGAGTAAGGTAGGTGGTAGGTGGGAAGAGCTTCTTTAAAGGGAAGGTCTTTCTGAGGAGAAAATGGAAATGCAGAGGAAAGAGTCAGGAGTCAAGGATCAAAGAACCTGAGAAACCCTTGACATTGTGTTCAACATGTGGTATATAAGTGCATTTTTATGGGGAGATTCTCAAAGGGGCATGGCCGTGATCTCATCCCCCCAAATGATATTTAGTATTCATTTGCTGTACTTACATATATAATTAATTTTGTTTTAAATGTTTCTCTATATCAAAAGGTGGGGGAGATAGCTATGTAGATATATCTAACTAGATAGATATTCTTCCCCCACCCCTCCACTTATTTCATGGAGCTGTAATAAGAGAGATGCATTTAGGGGTACAAAATTGGGCTGTGTGATTTAAAAGTATCCTCTACATGAAAAAGAAAAAAATCATCTTTTTTGTTCTTCCTATTGAAAGGCCGACGACGGACCTGAAACTGACCGGATGGGCTTGGTGTCAACCAGGATGCCTCTTCTTCTATGTTAATATATTGTACAAGCATAGATAATACTTTACATGTATCAACGCGTATATATTTTAGCTTAGTCTGGAGGACTACGTACCGGGCGGTGCTCCTGGCTTGATGTGAGCAGGCGGTGGGAGTGGAGGCGGGTGGGCCGGGCCCCGGGTCCCAGAGGCCTACTGGCCATCTCGCAGAGAGCTCAGCTTGGAGAGGCCCAGGGAAGGGCCTGGAGGCCTCGGGGAAGGCGCGGGGAGGGTCAAGGAAGCCCGAGGAGGCCCAGGAAGGCCCAAGAAGGTCCAGCACGCCTGGGGGAAAGTCCGAGAAGGCCCGAGAAGGTCCGGGAGGCTCAGGCTTTCCCGCAAGGCCCCGGGGTTCGCTTTCAGGCCAAGATGGCCGAGTGGGCTGCGCAGCCGCGGAGGGGGGTGCCGGGCGGGGCACAGGGACAGGGCCTGGGGCTTGTTGTCCTCCCCTGGCGGCGTCGTGCGTCCCGCGGGCCGGGCGGCCGGGTGGCCCCCGAGAGGCTCCGCGCCTGGGCGGCCGGCGGCGACCCCGCGGCCCGCGAATACGCGTGGACCTTGTGGAACGCAGGGCCTCCCCGGGCGCCCCCGCTCTCTGGTAGTTGCCGGGAGACCCGGCCGGTGGGGAAAGCCCGCGGAGCCGCAGCCCCGGCCCCGGCAGGTCTCTCTGGGCCCTGGGCCCGACTCCCACCCCTGCGCCGGCCCGCGGGCTTCGCAGGCCCTGCACTGCCGACCGGGCTGCGCTCGAGGCCGCCAGCCGCCCGCCGCCCTCTTTGTCCTCCAGCTGCGGGAAGGCCGAGGCAGAGGGGGCGCCCTCCAAGCCGTCAGCCACGCAGGCGGAGGCGCTCGGGCCTCGGGGCGGCGCACTGGGAGAGGACGCCGGGGAGGACACGTGGGCCTTCGGCGCGGTGGGGTAAGAGCCCCGGCCCCGGGGAATCCCGCAGCCCCCTCCTGCTGCCCCTGGAACTGGGCTCCCCACCCAGTCCCGCCACAGCTCAGGAGGAAAAGGGGATTCCTCTTCATCGGGGCCTTGCAGCTCCCTTGAGACACGCGCCTTCACGCACTCTGGCCCGTAAAGCTCCTGTCCCCCAACTCGCAGTCCCCAAGGCGTCCTTTGTCCCCAGGGCCGTCCTTCAGGTGCGGTGGCCTTTTCCAGGAGCTGGATGCCCTCCTCCTTGACACACACCCGGTGGCCCCAGGCAGCGCCACCTGCTCAGCAACCGCCTTCCTCCTGCATTCAGACCCAGTGTCTGGCATGCACACGCCCGGTGGACCAATACCGGTGTTGGCTGAAAACCTACCTAAACTAAATCTCCTATTCATATACTTTTCTGTAGGAGACAATCAATTGTAAACGATTAGCAGATAGACCGATTACTGCGGTGGCTTTAATTTGTGATTCTTGGCCGGGCGCGGTGGTTGACGCCTGTAATCCCAGCACTTTGGGAGGCTGAGGCGGGTGGATCACGAAGTCAGGAGTTCAAGACCAGCCTGGCCAACATGTTGAAACCCCATCTCTACTAAAAATATAAAAATTAGCTGGGCGTAGTGGTGCTCGCCTGTAATCCCAGCTGCTCGGGAGGCTTAGGCAGGAGAATGGCTTGAACCCGGGAGGCGGAGGTTGCAGTGAGCGGAGATCGCGCCACTGCACTCCAGTCTGGGCAACAGAGCGAGACTCTGTCTCAACAACAACAACAAAAAATGTGATTGTTTCCAGATAGCCACACCTTAAAGTGACTGTTTTGCTTGTTACCTTAGAGTTCTCTAATTCTTTTACCTTAAACGGCAGTGGGTTAAAACCTTTTAGGTACCTTGATTGATTGGTGCGGAAAATATTGTTTGGTCCTGGGGGCATTTTTGGTCCTGGGGGCATTTTGATGTCTCCGAAATATGCATGGGGTGCTTGCCTGGCCTAGTTGTAAGGGTTCAACCCTGCTTTCAAATGGAGCAATTGTTTTGAATGATTAAAAGGAGATTTTGTGCCCCTGTTTTCTAAGTTCTGGATAATTCACCATAGTTTGTTCCAATGTGTATTTCATCTTCTTAGCTGATATTTGCTTTCTCACCTCTGATCTCAATTTCCTAATCTTCTGTTCTGAGATCTGCCGGTTTGCTGTTGTCTGTGCTCCTTTTGAGTCAGGCTTGCCCCTTGTTTCTGGTTGGTTTCGTATTGTCACCCCCACCCTGCTCTCCAAACCCCTCTCTTCTGCTTTCTAAGCATTCTCTTACCTCCTTTAGATGGGAAATCAAAACTCACACTTTCTTTCTTTTTTATAAATGTTGACCCTTACCCGTAAATGTGCCTGTCCCACAATCTGTGTAGGATTTTAAGGAAACAGAGCAACAGCTACAACAAAATGGGGAGAAGAAATGAGAACTGTGGTAAAAGCCTACGTGTGTCAAACATCTCTCAGGAGGTATGGCATGTGCTGTTGAACTTGAGTGTTTAGGCAGCGGCTCCTGTTGCTAAGACATAACTCCTATGGAGTTTTCTTGCAGTGATGCCCTTGCTGCTTTTGCATCGTGGGCAGTTTATCCTGTGTTTTCCTTTAGGCACATTTGGAACAGCAAATGGAAATTTTCCATTTCTTTTAACAAAGGGAAAATTAGCCAGCTCTTCTCCAAATGTCAAACATTTCTAATTGCAATTTGGCTTTGTTAAAGGTGCTACCTTGTTATCAACAAGGCAGTGCTCACTTTTGTTTTCACACACACACCCTTTGTGAAAAATATTGGTAAGGCAGGTGGGATATCACAAAGCATAATCAAGTCCCAACTCTTAAGAAATTTGACCAGCCAGGCTGGTCAGACTTCATGTTTAGTTAATGAGCCTTCTTTACCAGTTGATCAATTTTGGTTATGTTAATTTTTTGTTGCTGTTTTTGTTTTTTGTTTGTTTGTTTTGGAGACAAGACTTAGTCTTCCTCTGTCTCCCAGGCTGGAGTGCTGTGGCACGATCTCAGCTCACTGCAACCTCCACCTCCCAGGTTCAAGCGATTCTCCTGCCTCAGCCTCCCGAGTAGCTGCGACTACACACATGTGCCACCACGCCCGGCTAATTTTTTGTATTTTTAGTAGAGACATATTGGCCAGGCTGGTCTCGAACTCCTGACCTCAAGTGATCCACCCGCCTTGGCTTCCCAAAGTGCTGGGATTAGAGGTGTGAGCTACCACGCCTGGCCTGGTTACATTAATTTTATTTTATAATTGCAACAACACAGTTTCATCAACGAGGATATTTCTCTCACGTGTGCATTTCATATGAGTACCAGGATCATATAGCTGAAAAAAGCTTAAAAATCCACCAGACATCGTAAAAAGGTTTGAAGGGGCACATCTCACACATGAACATAAAAACCCAGTCATCATGCTGTGAACTATAAAAAGATCTTTAAAATACAAATAACTGGGCCTCACCCTCATTCTTTTTTTTTTTTTCTTTTTTTCGAGATGGAGTCTCACTCTGTCACCCAGGCTAGAGTGCAGTGGTGCTATCGCAGCTCACTGCAACTTCTGCCTCTCGGGTTTGAGTGATTCTCTTGCCTCAGCCTCCCGAGTAGCTGGGATTATAGGCGCCCACCACCACGCCCAGCTAATTTTTGTATTTTTAGTAGAAATGGGGTTTCGATATGTTGGCCAGGCTGGTCTAGAACTCCTGACGAGGTTATCTGCCTGCCTTGGCCTCCCAAAATGCTGGGATTACTGCCACTTGAGCCACCGCACCCGGCCCTCACCCTCATTCTTTAAAATCAGGATTTGTAGTATTTTTTTGCAACTATTATTTTTAAAAAGCTCCCCAGGTGGTTCTCATGTAGAGATTAGCCCTTGTACATATCATGCCAGAGAGCAGAGAATTAATTTTATTAATTATATTTTTCATAAATCTATAGAGAAAGATAATCTGCAGCCTCCCTTCCAGTGTTCAACTACCCTTCCTATCAGGAGATATCTCTTTGTGGATAAATTAAATCCTCATGCTGTATTGAAGCTTATTTCTCTCTGTTCCTCCTTAGTGAAGAGATTATATATAATAATACCTAACATTTCATTTGCTTAGAGTTTAATTTACAATGCTTTTTTGAGACAGAAAACAATTGGGTTCATTCCTAAAAAGTTACTTTCTTATAAACGAATCACCTCTTCACTTTCTGTTTTCCAGAATAAATTGTTATAATCTTCTACACATCTCCCACATTTTTCCCCATAGCACTCTGTACAATGTCTGGAACATAAATACTCAGTTGTTATTAGTACATTTCCCTTTTTATTTTTGGCTTTCTTTGGAATATTTCCTAAGTGTTTCTCCACATCTGGAAGCCAGAATGAGTAGTGGGCTGGTTAGTGTTGAATATAATATGAGGGTTAGAGACTTCCTGTGGTTGATGGAAAGATTTTTACAGGCTTTTATTTTTTTAATTTTATTTATTTATTTATGTATTTATTTTGAGACAGAGTCTCACTCTGTGGCCCAGGCTGGAGTGCAGTGGTGTGATTGCAGCTCACTGCAACCTCCACCTCCTGGGTTCAAGCGATTCTCCTGCCTCAGCCTCCCGAATAGCTGGGATTACGGGTGTGTGCCACCACACCCGCCTGATTTTTGTATTTTTATTGGAGACAGGGTTTCACCATGTTGGCCAGGCTGGTCTCAAACTCCAGATCTCAGGTGATCCTGACCTGCCCGGCCTCCCAAAGTGCCGGGATTACAGGCATGAGCCACCACACCCGGCTTTTTATAGACTTTTAGATCTGATACTCAGATATAAAAGTTTGATGAATGCACCATTGTGTTCCAGAGGCACACTGAACAGGACATTTTATTATATTTTTAAAGTCAATTTTGAAAACCTGTGTTATTATATTTAACAAAATGTGAATGAAACCACAAATTATTGTAAAAGCCTTTCTAATTCCTCAGCAATAGGTGTTATCAAGCTGATAAGGGCTTGGTTAAGAGAAAATTGCTTTCTCCTCAAAGATGTTGGTAAGTTCTTTATAATGAGGGGCGAGAGTCATGAAGCTTTGTGCCTTTTGTCATACTTTACCCCAAGAACATGTGAAATTATTGAGCTGCTTACGTTTTCTTAATGTTAAGTTTATCCTAAAACAAATATGTTTTAGAACTTATCTCACTGGAATTTGGATTCAGAAGTACCTGTTCCTGAAAATAAAAACCTCCCAGCTGGAAGGGATGGAGCAGCAGGTGGTAAGAAATCCTAGATGTGTATACTTATACTGAAAGAATCACTCATATTAAAAGGGGGTTTGTTTTGAATATAATCAGTTTTATGCAACTATTAATTGTCATTTTTTATACACATTTCAGGCAAAATTAACAAGGTAAGGATAAATATTTGGTTTTAAATATTCATAAAACATACTATTTTAAAATTATAAGTATGTTCTTTAAAAAAAATTTCCTTCCTGAAAGTTAAACTTTAAATTTCATTTCTGTAGAGTTCTTCACACAAGTCAAAATCAAATATTTTACAGAGTTTCAAATTGGTTATTAAATTAATATTTTGTTATATTAAGTATTTTTCAGTATAACAATACTATAAATGAAAATTGAGTATAGTATTTTTTAGTCATTGCCAAAAGGGAAGTAGTCCTGTCCTTTAAAATGTCTTGAAGCAGGCTGGGTGCACTGGCTCACGCCTGTAATCCCAGCACTTTGGGAGGCTGAGGCAAGTGGATCACTTGAGGTCAGGAGTTTGAGACCAGCCTGGGCAATATGGTGAAACCCCATCTCTACCAAAAATACAAAAAAATTAGCTGGGCATAGTGGCATATGCCTGTAGTCCCAGCTGCTCGAGAGGCTGAGCTCAGCAGGAAGATCGCTTGAGCCCAGGAAACGGAGGTTTCACTGAGCCGAGATCGTGCCCCTGTACTCCAGCCTGGGCGACAGAACGAGACCGTGTCTCAACAACAACAACACGTCTTGAAGCAGTTGAAATGACTAATATCTTGTTCTGAAGTAGTGGAAAATTAATCTTTTTGTTTATCCTTTTTGATCAAAACATAAAACATTTAACTGCAAAATAAAGACAATCTTAATGATATTCAAGTCTTATTAGTTAACAGTTTAGTTGGTATTTATAATAAATAGGTTATACTAATTTCTGCTGAAATCAGTAAAAACAAATGATTTCTTTGTATATAAACAAAGTGTCATTCAGTTTTACCATATATTCCTTGATTAGAACAAGAACTATACATTGTTAGAACAAGAATAGGGAACAGAGATATATTATGTTTAAAAGTCCTCTGCTGCCTTATAGAACTATTTGGAAATTCCAGTGGAGCAAATGATGCTAGAACCTAATTTGTCGGTGCATAGTCAAAAAAGTACAAAGGAGAGATTTTATTCATCATACCCTTAAAATATTATATTTTAAAAATATATGCAGCTACTAAACTATTACCCATTATGTTTCTGTCATCAGAATAGTAAACAAGGGATCTTTCAATTATGGAATTGTCCTCTTAATGAAGGAAGTACCATAGAGAAGAGGTAAGCAAATAGTTATTTTGTAACACCCTAAATTACTGAAATAAATTTAAATACACATGAGATAACTATTTGAAATACAAGGACCATGAACAACCGGAAGAAAATAGTATTCTGTGGGAATAGTGGGCAATTATAGAAATCCACCCTAAAGCAGGAAGTGGCTGCAGATACCATGAGACAATTAGAATAGGTAGGGGTAAAGAGTGGACTATGTTCTGACAGTGAAGGTTTTAGATGGATAAAGTATGGACTTCCTGTTGAAAGCAAAAGGAATGGTAATAGGAAAGTAGTATTGCATTCCAGGCACTATGTTAATTCCTCATATGTAGTAATTCATTTAACTTAACAACCGACCATATAAGGAAGGTAGTTATCATCATCCCTGTTTTACAGATGAGGACACTGAGGCATGGTGACAAGTTAAGTAACTTGCTCAGAGTCACACAATATTAATGAAAGGTAGAGCCAGGATGTGAAAGTAGCCTCTCAGACCTTACCTGAGGTTTTGTTTTTTTTTTTTTTGAGACGGAGTTTTGCTCTTGTTGCCCAGACTGGAGTGCGAAGATGCAATCTTGGCTCACTGCAACCTCTGCCTCCCGGGTTCAAGCAATTCTCCTGCCTCAGCCTCCCGAGTAACTGGGATTACAGGCATGGGCCACCACGCCCGGCTAATTTTGTATTTTTAGTAGAGATGGGGTTTCTCCATGTTGGTCAGGCTGGTCTCAAACTCCTGACCTCAGGTGATCCACCTTGGCCTCCCAAAGTTCTGGGACTACAGGTGTGAGCCACCACGCCAGGCCGCTTTTTTTTTTTTTTTTTTTAAATACTTTTTTAAGTTCTGGGATACACGTGCAGAACTTGCAGGTTTGTTACATAGGTATACACGTGCCATGGTGGTTTGCGGCACCCAACCTTACCTGAGTTTTAATTTCTTTTTTTTGTGTGTGACAAACTTTCGCTCTTGTTGCCCAGGGTGGAGTGCAATGGCATGATCTCAGCTCACTGCAACCTCTGCCTCCTAGGTTCAAGCAATTCTCTGCCTCAGCTGCCCGAGTAGCTAGGATTACAGGCGCCCACCACCACGCCTGGCTAATTTTTGTATTTTTAGTAGAGACGGGGTTTTACCATCTTGGCCAGGCTGGTCTTGAACTCCTGACCTCGTGATTCGCCCACCTCGGCCTCCCAAAGTGCTGGGATTACAGGCGTGAGCCACCGCGCCCGGCCCCTGAATGTTAATTCTTATTTTTTGATTCTTAAACTTTATTGTGCATTAGGACTAGCTAGAAGGCTTCTTAGAAACACAGGTTACTAGTATTTGGAAATGAACGCTTTTTGAGGGCTACTTTGTGGAGCTTTTGCATAGTGTCTTAGCTCATGGATCCTGAGTTCCATGGCTCTTTTGTGTAGTTTAGCAGGAGAGTGGTTCACTTGATATCAGCCATCTCCTAGTCAGAGAATTTTACCTCTGTGAGGCCTGGGATAAAGTTCTCTTTACATTAAAATTCAAGGGGGAAATAAAGTTCTATGGCAGTTGTGGTGACTGATGACCTAAAGGAATATTGGTGCAGATGGGGATAAGAAAGGCTATTTTTATGAGAAAAAAACCTCAGCTGAGAAAAAGTATTTCAAGATAAGTGGTCAAATGAAGTGAGTTGAATTTTATCACAGTAGCAGAGGAGCGAACAAATGGAGGCGGTAGAACGCAGTGGTTAGGACCAGGGGCATGGGAGTCCCCCACGTGGAGTTCCAGCTCTCCCACTTCCCAGATGTGTGCCCTTAGCCACTCTACACCCCCGTTCCCTTATCTGCAAAAGGTGGAAAATAAAAGTGCTATCTCATGAGGTTGTGAGGACTAAAACAGAACAATGTGTTTGACAGGCATTTGCTATTAATATTGGGTAGGTTGAATAATGTTGCAGAGATGGAAGTTTGGTATCAATGAAAGATTTTTCTCCTCAATATACCATCAACAAGTAAAAAGAATAAAAGAAATGATAACTTAGTGCTTAACATTTTGCAAAGCATATTCATATAAATTCTCTTGCTTCTCAGACTACCTCCAAGGCAGGAATTATCATTTCCATTTTGCTCGCTCACTGGTAACAAAGGGGTTCAAACCTAGGCCCTCCCTTTCCGGATTTCACCCTCTGCATACTACATGTACGTGTCTATTAACAGTGGTAGATTTAACGTGATTTTCCTGTGGTTTTTCAAAGGCAAAGCAGTATACCTAGTATTTAGCTAAATTAGTATTTTTTTCTTTTTCTTTTTTCTTTTTTGCAACAGGGCCTCATTCTGTCACCCAGGCTGGGGTGTAGTGGTGCAGTCATGGCTTACTGCAGCCTCAACCTCTGAGGCTGAAGCAATCTTCCCAACTCAGCCTCCAGAGGAGCAGGGACTACAGGCGCATGCCTCCATGCCCAGCTACTTTTTTTGTAGAGATGAATTTTGCCATGTTGCTCAGGCTGGTCTCAGAATCCCAGGCACAAGCAACCCGCCTGCCTTGGCCCCCAAAGTGTTGGGATTACAGGTGTGAGCCACTGTGCCTGGCCTCGAAAGTATTTTTCAAAACTTTTCCAGATACTTTGTTATCTTTAATGTCAACTGGCTTAAAAAGAAACAAGAGGATATCAAGACTATATGTCAAATCTTTCAATCTCAGTATTTCTAGTTATCTTTAAAAAACAAAAACTAACTAGAAACTCAGTATTCTATGGCTTTTTTGTAGTTTTCATTTCAACTTAATACCTAGAATTACTCCTAAAATAGAAGAGCATCATTATATGAAAATTACTAGGGACTATATCTGGGATAATTTTTGATAGATATTGTTTGCTTCCTTGTTACAGTAATTTTTTAAAACCACAGTGGCTAACATAGAAGGCTTTTTAAAGTAACCTAATTACATTCTTTGAGTTTCCTTTTATCTAATTCTGGATCAATAAACATTTCACTTTAATTTCAGTTTGAGTTAGATATCCTCGTTTTCAAACATAATAATTGCATGTGCACTATAGGCAAACATATAGTTAGCCACTTTTAACCTATTGTCTATTCACAGCCACAGTTAGCCATTTTAGGTATCATAATCTAGTCACCTGTGCTTGCACAAAGGGATGCCCAGTTAATATTTTAATCTATATTTTTAAAAATGTATATAGTTGTATAGTAGAGCATTTTTGGAAACCAACATATTTCTGTTACAGGTAGCTAGATACACATATGCCATTGGGAACTAAACATTAACTGATCTTTGATAAAGGGTACTTAACTGTATCATTTTAATAGCATTTTAATTCTAGTCAATAAACCATTCATTAATTAAATTATTTTTTAAAGGGAATTCAAAAAATCTTCAGTGGAAACTGGCTTTAATGTAATCAATAATCCTATAAGAGCCTTCACCCTGAACCACCCATTAACAATTGCTTTAGTTGATAAGCAAGCTGGTCCTTACCCTGGACTGCCAGTGCCATTAGGTCTCTGCTGGCCCTATGCTGATGGAGACTTTTTTAAGAACAGAAATGAGATTCGTATTAGTTCATGTTCAACTATAGAAAACAACGATGGTGAAATGTTACCTGCTCCAAATTGGAATTTGAAACATGGAAACAGCAGTGTGGAAGAAAATGTAACAGATGAAAGTGATTTATCAGAAAATGAGAAGGCAAATGATACTTTACTCAGCTATTTTAAAAAGGTGGACCTGAACTTGAAGCCAGAAACAATAAAAAATGTTGAGGAACCTTTCACCGAGGAGCCAAATGAAGTATTTCCATATCCTGATTTTCTCCCTCCTCCTTTCAGTACTCTAGACTTGCACAATTTAGCCCTCTCCAAATCTGACAATTGGAAAGCAACAGTGGAACCTGTAGAAACCTCTGTTGAACACTTGATAACTCGTTTACTGGAACTAGAACGATTACAACATATGACTATTCAAAAAGAGAGGCCAAGACTACAAACGACTTTCTGTACTCCAGCAGGTTCTCAACGACCCTCTTCCTCCACAGCTACACCACACGTGAGACCAAAACTTTGTGACTCTTTGAGTCTTCAGTTACCTTGTGTAGATGAAAGTCAAGAAAAAAGTAAAAACAACTCTGGTTCTTGTAAGCTTGAGCAAAATGCTTTAAAACGGAATTGGAGCAATGCTGGCAAATATAAATGGAATTCTAGACCACCGTCTCTAAAAAGTTCTTCCACCACAAAACAATTGATTGAAACTTATGATAAGAATCCCAAAAGTTCTATTTTAAATCCATGCCAAGAACTCTCATCCAAGCCTACTATTGGCCAAACAAATCAATCACTGGTTAAAATGGTCTCCACAAGATGTCTGCCATCGAGGTCTCCAATGCCAGTTTCACCTATACCTCTGTCTTTTCCCGAAAATCAGAAGGAAGAAATTAAGGCACCAAAGAGAAACTTTGGGACCAAAAAGAAACTTTACCGACAAAATATAGTGTTGAATAGACCGTTCTCTATTCAGAAGCTAAACTGTTTGTCGCCTTCCCTTATTGCTAAGGATAAGTGCTGCTCACCTACTGAACAAAAATAACTCTTTTCTTTCATACATCTCAATGTGAACAGATCTATTCTAAGAAGCCCAACTAAGATATGGTTAATTATTCCAAGACACAGGTACTATTAACAGTCCCCCAAAATCACCAAACAGTTGCTTGATGTGATATGGAGTGGAACTTGTGAAAAGCACTGCTGAGATGTCTATATATAAACCCCCAGGCTTCTATACTGACGTATTTCACAATCTTTTGCATGTTGTGTTTCAAATAAATGGTTCACTTAGTAGACTATTCTATTCAAAAGGCTATTCTTTTTTCAGTGATTGTTTTCCAGTATAATTCCATCAATAAATGCTATAATTGACTTATTGCAGCTGTAGTTCTTGTTATGTAGTCCTAAGAGTTGATTTTTTAAAGTCTTTCCCACTCTGGTATCATTTTTATTTTTTTCCTGTGCCCTCATCTCCACAGATCTATCATTTTGACCTATCCTTTGGGCATTTACTTGGCCCTTAAAAGCTAAAGAAGTTGTTGTTCTGTTAATGTACAAGATCCTCTAGATCCTACTAGCTCCTCCCAAATCCTTAGAAATTTTCTATGTCCCCGGCCTTTCTTTGTCATATACACGAAAGATAGTTCTCTTTGGGGCCCAACTACAGGTTTAGGCATGAAATAACCCTCTTCCACTCAGTATTTTCTAAATGTTGAAGGAAAAATTGGCAAGATCACTGTCCACAGAGCAGCCAAAATGTCATGTTACTAGAGTTTTTTCCAAGGCTCTGCACTGCTGGAAGTCTTAAGGCTGGTTATTTGAAATTCATTCAGCCAACACATAACTCATTAACTAGTGAAAAAGGAAAACTACGTGACTGACAAACTTTACTGCCCCTAAGAATCAAGGAAACAAATAGAGTCCTAGCTTCTATTGCAGGCCCTCTGAAACACAATCTTTGGAAGTGGGACCCATGGACACACATTATAAACAAATATTCCCGGTGATTTTAATGCAGGTGGTTCTTGGATCACACTTTGAAAGATGTAAGGGAAAGGACTGATGTAACATACATAAATCAGAGGTTCAGATATTTTGGAATATACTGTGTTTGGGTTTTAAGTGGATGGTTGGTGAATTCAAATTAATTTTTCTAAAAATTAAAAAAAATACACGATTAAAACTTCAACCATTATCCAATGGTACCAAATGAAAAGTAAAAGGCGGCTGGGCATGGTGGCTCACGCCTGTAATCCCAGTCTAGAAAATTTCAAAGAATTTTCTAGAATCATATAGCACAGCAATAGAAAACAAACGTAATTGGTTAGTCTCCCTTAGCATAATGAAATTTTACCTGTATCCCATACAATCAGTCCCATTAATCCAAAGTGGTATAATATCCCTCTCATAAAAGTATATGCCAAAGTGGACTTACATTTTCACTAAATTCCAACTTGCAATGACCTGTTTCCCACAAACCATCTTTAATTCTTACAATTCCTTCTAACTTGTGTACTGAACCTTTTTGACAAGCCCTCTGTGTCCATTCTCATTTCTACTTTTCTTAGCTACCTGGATTCTTTCCCTCGCCCCCAGGGTCGTGATGTAATTTTTATTTGTAAAACCTTCAGCAAGGACATGCCTGTTTGCTCACCACTGTATCCTGGCAGGTAGTACTTGACTACCAATTGTCATGCATGACATAGTGGTTACAAGCACTAGCTCTGTCGCTAGGCTAAATTCGAACCCAGACTCTTGCCACTGAACACCTCTAACACCTTCAGCAGTTTCCTTAACCTCTCTTGCTTCACTTTTCTGATGGGTAAAGTGGGTAGACTGTCTTTATCTCATATAATCATGTGCGGGTTAAATGACTAGCAGCAAAAGTGCCTGGCATATACAAGTATTCACAAAATACATGACGGAAGTAAGACTGACACAGGAGGGCAGATCATCTGGAGAATGAACCTCCTTAGCACTAGTTAGGTGCAGGAACAATTATTCCTAACAATGTCCTGTTTCTTGCAGGGCATGTGCCAAGACACAGGGAAATGGTATGGTGCAACAGACACAAACCCTTTCAGTGAGACTAGGAGTGGGAATGGGCATGGGAGATGGGACTGAGACCAGAAGTGGCAAGTTTTGTAGGGCTTAGAGATGTATCATCTCAAATTTATCCTGTAGGCTGATGGGGGAAAAGACCTGGTTCAAACAGGTGAAGTGGGACCCACTTGTCTACATATGTAGTGGACAAAACTGGAGACATGAATACAAAATATTTGGCTATTTTTCATACTTGGTGGAAGTCAACGTCCACCATTAAACATTTGGCAGTTTATAACACACATATAAATTCTGTTCAGGAAAACTTAGTTTGCTCATAAATACCCATGTTTAGCTCTCCAGTCATCGATGGTTCTCAGCTCACTGGATCTTCATGAGGTTGAATCTAATTAGAGAAAGTATGTGTGGCTGAGTGTGGTGGCTCACACCTGTAATCCCAGCACTTTGGGAGGCTGAGGCGGGTGGATCACCTGAGGTCAGGAGTTCGAGACCAGCCTGGCCAACATGGTGAAACCGTCTCTACTAAAAATACAAACATTAACGGGGCATGGTGGCAGGCGCCTGTAATCACAGCTATTTGGGAGGCTGAGGCAGGAGAATCACTTGAAGCCAGGAGGCGGAGGTTGCCGTGAGCTGAGATTGTGCCACTGCACTCCAGCCTGGCAACAGACGGAGAGTCCGTCTCGAAAAAAAGAAAAAAAGTATGTGTGAAAGGTCCTTAACCAATACATCCTGCATACTATTTTCCCTAAAATGTACCAGATACAATAACCTCATAGCCACTTTAGATAGTTATGCAGTCTAACAAAATTATAACTGGAGCCTTTGCATGAAGACTATCCAGAGCCAGTGCCATTTGACCATTTCTTAGCCCGGAATCAACCACACTAGCTTCTACCTGCCACTCTGCGGTGGCTAGCTCCAATGGGGTGGGTGGGTGCATTCTACAAGGCCATTCTGCCTGCCTTTCTCCAATCCTGCTTTGCATGCACTAAGATTCACAAACTACACTGTGAATCTATTTTACTCACTGTTTTGAAAAGCCAAAAACAGTTCCTTGAAAGAAGAAAATAAAGAGTGGGTAGACTGAGGATAAGAGCCCAAGATTTGTCAAGCTATCATGTGGGCAATGAACCAATTTATTTTTATCGTTATAAAAACAGGAGTTGGCTCATTACTTATCTGTTTCCATTACTAGGAAAACCAAAGCAGAAATGTATGTAACAGGAACATGAATATAATACACCCTTTGGTGTCCTACACCTAATGCTTTGAAAATGTTTTGATGTTTGTGAGGAAAATCTGAACTCAACCAAAGAAAAAAACCAGGAGACAATATGATAATAAGAGGCATATTTTATTCAGTTTCCCAGTAAGTCAATTAGAAACATGCACTACTAAAATGCAAGTTACAATTCAAATGGTACCATAAATAATTAGAGTATACACTGAGCATTTTCAGAAATCAGCTTCCATATCTTGATCATTAAATGGAAAGGTTCTTCAGAACAGTCCCTTACCCTATATACAGAAGGAGAAGAAAAATTAAGGATGCCATAATGACATCTATCAGAATAACTGGAAAACAACATTTTAATTTAGCATACATTATTGACATGTAAAAAACACAAATGAATGTGTCGTGAACATTTCTATAAGGAAGACATTCCATTAGGAGGAGAATGATAAAATTCATGTTGAATATATGCTGGAACTAGGATACTATTAAGAAAGAAACACATTTATGAAGCCCAATTGGTAAAGATGTCATTATAACTAAAGGAGGAAAATTACATATTTGAATATATGGCTTATTTCCTATCTTCAACATTCAAAAGGGCCATTTCTTAATTACTTCGCCTAAATTTTATCATGTTGATTCCTTTGTTTCATCTCAGAGATTTTATTTTTACCCATATAGCTAGAGTTCTGCTTACAAATGATAAAATACAGGTAAAGCATAAGAGGAATGCAAATATGGAACAAAACTGAGAACATTACATTTTACTTCCTCTACCACATACCATAAAACATTACATAAATATTTCATATTGAAAAAAAAGTCCTGAGTACTTATTTTTGTTAGGAATAAAGTGGTACTTACTAATGACAAAACATTTCTATTATTTTAAAACAATATTTTGAGAAAGTGAATGAAATGAGATAGCTATCGGGGAATGAAGAAAATGGGATGTATTAATAACGATTTAAGGGTGAATATAAGATGCTCCCCCTGCTCAAAACCTTGAAATTCCAACCTCATTTCTGATGACCTTCAAGAATAAAGTCTATCCAGAGCGTAAAAAATGTCTATGCTTTCCAGATCTCAACTATTCTCCCAACCCTAGAAAAAACTGTAACATCTTTGAGAGCCATACCTAAGACTTCATGAGCCCTCAAGTCTGACAATCACTTGATATCACTTTTGCCATAAAGTATAATAAAAGCAAAAAATTCATGGCAGATAGCATTTGAAAACTATACAGCTGCTCTAAAAGATGAATGCAAATTTATTAAGGAGCATTCACTAAATAAATTCAATCTAGTAGGTCTTGCAGAGTTCCAAATTGCACCTCAGCAAAATTACAGAGTGTAAGAAAATCATGTAACATACATAAGACAGTGGATAGGGTTCCTTTCAAATAGGTAGTCTAGATATGCTAAATTGGGGAGTATAAAAAACCCACAGTATCATCTTTTTTATTTCCCTTAAAAAAAAAAAAACAATGGCTCTGAATATTTTGTCTACTTTAAGACTGGAACACTGGTTAATAACGAGGTGTCTAAAGGGTAAGATGGGGAATAGATACTAAAGGAGTTGAACAGTATTCTTAATATTCCAGTTTCTATTCTTTTGCATCTGCCTAAAGCTGAAGACTACTTTTAGATATATGCTATTCTGGTGGTTTTTCTAAGAATCCTGAAGATCCAATTTTGACAACCATGTGTTATGTGGAATCTCAGCGTCCAACAGCCTTTTATATTACTAAAGTTGACCACTATTTTTATTTTAGGGGAGGAGAAACTGGGGGAGGGGAGAGGCAGGAAGTATGATAAAACAAGCACTTTACAGATGAACACCACAATAGCACTAATTCTAAATACCAAACACTAATAAAACCCAAATCATAATGCTGAAAACTAAAAAATTAGACAAAAACTAAATGAAGGATTGTTTTTAAATAAATCTTTTATAGGACAGAAACCTTAGCTCATGTCTTCTGGTTGTCATCATCTTCCACTGAGCTGCACCTAAAACACAAAGAACAAGTAACAAGCAACTTTGTTTTTTAAAGAACAGGTAATAGTTTTGAAGGTATAAGATGAACTGTTTCTAGTGGAACTTACTTTAAAAATTATATAAAATGAAGCCATAAACATCACCAGAAGCATCAAATTGTCAACTACTTTGGGTGAAAATAACTACAAAAGACTTGAATATGCAGCATATTATCACCGAAATAAATAATGGTGGGAATATCACTACCCATTTCATTAAGGTAGAATAGCTGCACCTGTGACGCCTTATTTAAAAGGCTTCACTCTACCTGAAGATGAAAATCACCTTGTATTTATTTTAGTAAGTCTAAACCGTGAAGAGACGGGGTGTAGGTTCAGAGGTGGCTTATTATATCATCTATCACCTTCCTGGCTGTAGTTCATTTCATGTCTTTAAATGGAGCAAAACCCACCAGAAGAATCAATGCTGCTATTCTGATTTTCCATTCTTGAATGCACCAAAATGTGCATGCTTGTTGTAATTAGGTGCCTGGGTGAATAAAAAAATCCCATTTACAATTTAAAAATATTATTTAAACCCCTAAAATCTGATTATTTTCCATATTCCTCAGGGAGACAAGCATTAATTTTACCCCCCAAACAGCAAAGATTACATATATTTCTGAAAAATTCTCTTCTACCATGTTAATAATACAAATTCCTTTGTGTTGCAAAACCAAGCTGATTTACACGATTTTGTCTTAAATTGTTGCTAAATGTTTATCTACACATGCTGTCAGAAATAACCTTGTTAAGAAGGTGAAGCTGGTGTCTCAGCAAATCAGACCCCTTGGAGAAGGCGTCGAATGGCCTGTGCCCCGTTTTCCTTTTTCTCTTTCCGCACCATCAAAAGGAAAAGTGAGAAAATAGCAGAAACATTAGTTAAATCCTGAATTATACCCCATAACCTACAGGAATAATCTCACTACACTGAAAGCTGACAATATTTGTAGGATTTTTTGAAATAATTAGGATCCTAATTATTAATAAACTGGTAATTTTGGCTAGGTTTACATCTTTAACTAATAATACTTTCAATTAAAAACTTTCAGGAAAAAAAACAAAAGGTTGCTTTTAACTATTTATGGTTTACCTGACTTACCAGCACTGAAGACAAAAACTTTTAAAAATGGCTACAAATGCCTTGTTCACAAAAGACTTTATTATCTAGTGATGCATACTGAGAACATACAGAAATCTGCATGGTCCACTTCACATGCAGTAGAACAATCTTCACTTTACAATAAGTGAGTGTCAACTGTTTTATGCAATAGACAACACTTTAAAGTCACATTCTTAAAGAAAAGCTTCATTTACAAAAGAAATAAAAGGTAAAGAAGCAATTACCGCTTTTAAAAAGCAGCTGCTTTGTTCAAGAGTGGAAGGTTTATGCCTGTATTGAAAGACAACATGATCACAAATAATGAAAACAATGAACAAATGAAAAACACTTTTACCATAAAGCAGTACACTTTCAAAATGACATACAAATAGTTAAAAATTTCATTACGTTGTCTAGCCTTTAAATATGAGGACTTTCAGAATTAGGCCTCAACATTTGTAATTAGTAAATGGAAACTACGCATCGTGTCTATGTCACTAGGAACTATATTTAACAAAATGTATATAAAGTCTATAGCAAGTTGATTTTAAAAAAGTAAAGTTAATAAGAAACAGTACACTGAAGGCGCTCTATCCATCAAGCGCGTTCTCTTCCAATTTTAAATGTGATGAACAAACAGAAATTGTAACTATGCCACAGTTGAATGCCAAAAAATAAAACAAGATCAGTTATCACACATGCAGGGAATTCTGCCACAAAGCTAACATCCCTCATTTGTCAGTTGTTCCAATAAAATAACATCTTAAAACACCAGAGATGTTGATGGTTTAGCTTACCTTCAGTGTACTGAATGCTGCACACAACCTGCTTTAAAAGGAGACCATCCCTGCAGGCAGGCTCAAGAAGGAACAGACCCCTTTCGGCACTGACTACACCAAGGGCATGCTGCTGTGGCCTGCACACACACACCTAGGAAAACGTGAATATAAACAGCATTTATGCTGGCCATTTTATCTCAAGACCAAAATGAAGCCAAGTCTGCTAAAAACAAATCAACCACCCAATATTACTACTCATTTTATAACAGATGCTTTTGTCTTTATGTGAACTGCAACCATATACATTAGCACTGTAATTTTGTGCAGTCTTGGCAATTTAAAACAGTTCTACAGTGAAATTTCACGTAAGACACAAAACAGATTAACTAACATTTCTAAAAGAAATATCACCCTTGGTGTTAATTCAAATATATCATGCTTCCTCAAATTTGCTGGAGAAATATTTATAAGTTTATATACATTAATAAACTGCTGTGAAATTTCTTCAGTCTTTGTATTTACTCAAACCCTTGGAGTTTCTTCATCTTGTTTAAATTTTTTCCTGGATGAAGGCATGCTGTAGGGCCTGGTTGATGCTAATTCGTTTAGCTGGGTCCAGCATCAGAATCTGGTCCAACAAGTCCTTTAGCTGGTGTACTTTCTTACGTTGGTCTTCAGGAAGTCTCTGACACCCAATCAAGTCAGCCAACAGGTCCTTAGTTGGATTAATGGTGCTCATAACAGTAACTTTCTCCTAAAAATAATTTTTAAAATGCGTATCTCTAAATAAGTTACTAAGCATATATAACTTAAATCAGATTGTTTTGGGGTCTATCAAACATATTAAAAATATACATACATACAAAATATATATACACAGTGCACATTTTGGGCAATGACAGACTGCATACATGACAGTGGTCCCTTAAGATTGGAATACCATATTTCTGCTCTCCCTTTTCTATGTTTAGATACACACATACACTTACCACTTGCAAAAGTGCCTACAGTATTCAGTCCACCAACTTACAGTTCAGGCCTAGAAGCAAAAGGCCATACTACTTACCCTAGATGTGTGTGAGTGTATGCTGTGGTTATGTGATGCATGACTGTATCATCATCATCTATTCATTTAAAACTTTGCTGTGGTTTCCTCTATGCTCTACATCTTTTTAAAAGGTAACCAAAAAACTTAAATGAAAAAGTTGATGCCAACTCTGGGCCGGGCACGGTGGCTCACACCTGCAATCCCAGCGCTTTGGAAGCCCAAGGTAGGTGTATCACTTGAGCTCAGGAATTCGAGACCAGTCTGGGCAACACTGCAAAACCCATCTCTACTAAAAATACAAAAATTATCCAGGCGTGGTGGCACACAATTGTAATCCCAGCTACTCGGGAGGCTGAGGCATGAGAATTGCTTGAACCTGGGAGGCAGAGGTTGCAGTGAGCCAAGATCGTGCCACTGCACTTCGCCCTGGGTGACAGGTGACAGGTGACAGAGCAAGACTCAAGTCTCAAAAAAAAAAAAAAGGGTTAACTCCAAGTTAGCAATGAAAATTAACAATAAGATAAGCATTAGCTGTTTGCACTGTACTTTCCCTACCCTGAAGTGGTAAGTGACAGACATGTAAATAAGTTAATACCATGAAGTATTATTAAGTGCTCTGACAAAGACAGGGACATATGATATAATAATGGGACAAAAATAAAGAAATCATTACTTCAATCTGGGAGTTTTCGAAAGGCTCATACAGAATGTGTATTTCAGCTGAGGCTTGAAGATGATACATTTTTTAGGGGGTTGGGAGTGAAGCAGCACAGGAAATGACTAAGCTCAGGGAGGTCTGTTAGCAAAGGCACAAAGGTCTGAACCAGCATGCCTTCTGGCCAAATGTGGAAGGGTGCGGGTTCTGAGTGCACTGAAGAGAGGTTTGAAAACTGAAGAAGGCAGTTGGATTTGTCATTCTGAGGAACTTAAGTATTATTTCATAGGTAACAGGGAGCCAACAAAGGTTTTTAAGCAGGGACAGGAACATGATCAGATTTGTTTTCAGAAACATCACTCCAGCAGCAATAAGAAAGCTGGATGGGAAGCCGGACCAAGAAAGTAATCCAAAGAAGATGTGACAAGGACCTAAATATGACCTATAATAAAAACAAATTAATTATGCTAGAAAAACATTTTAAAATCCCTCCATCTTTTCCATGGCCTGATGTGTTTTATTTAGGAATTGGTTGACAGCAAAAAGGAAATATTTACTTTTGTGTTTTTGTTTTTTTTAATTCACCAGCTCCTAGAATGACTTAGTACTCAATTAATTAACAATAAAATAACTATTGAATGCTGCATTTAAAACACTTACCCTCTCTGTTACTTTATCAACTTCTATGTACATGAAGTTGAGATTTTGATCAAAATGCTGATCTTTGAACACACCTTTTCGAATCATCTACAAAAGAAAACAAAACCTTGGGTTTTGAACTATTATGAAACAGTCTGGCCTACTCACAATTTAATTAATATACAATAAGTCAAATAAGTATGTTATTTAGTCTCTGTAGGTTTGTTTGATCCCAGATTCCCTTGATCCCAGGAATTCATTAACATCTTTGGAAAAGCAAATACCAATGCTGTACCTAAAACTACTGAATAACATGAAATTATATTTGTCCAGGCAGTGACTTAAAACAATTATAACATCAAATCGTGCTTTCACTATTTAAAATTGGAGAGTCAACAAAGACTTTAAATTATTTCTTCCTAAAAATATTACAGAACTCAGGTTTTTTCTCCTTGGCAGTTAGGAAACCTAATGCCACTTTACTAATTATGTTCCAACAGCCCTAATATGATACAGGTCAGACTTCATTAAAACTAATACCAACATAGCTCATTTTTATGTAACTTATTCTAAAAAAAGTCCAACCTAATAGAATTTGGACAATATGTACAAATCAGCCTGGTCAACATAGTGAAACTCCACCTCTACAAAAAAATTATTAAATAAATTAGCTAGGTGTGGTGGCACATGTCTGTAGTCCCAGCTACACTGGAGACTGAGGCAGGAGAATTGCTTGAGCCCAGGGGTTCGGTTCGAGGTTGCAGTGAGCTATAATTGTACTCCAGTCTGGGACACAGAGCAAGATCCAGTCTCAAAAAAAAAAAAAAAAAAAAAAAAAAAAAACCAACAACAAAACACAATTGAAAACATACAGGCTTCTGACCTTTACGAAAAATGTGCAAATCTTTTAGAAATTCAGCAAATAGGCTGAAATCTTAAAAAGCTAAGTTACGGCCGGGCGCGGTGGCTCACGCCTATAGCTACTCGGGAGGCTGAGGCAGGAGAATGGCATGAACCCGGGAGGTGTGGCTTGCGGTAAGCTGAGATCTCGCCACTGCACTCCAGCCTGGGCGACAAAGCAAGACTCTGTCTCAAAAAAAAAAAAAAAAAAAAAAAAAAAAGCTAAGTTATGGCCCTCAGATACTTCAATAAATGCTTACATTCTTGCTTCATGTTAAACAGAAACTAGCATTATAGCTGAAGTATCAGGGGTGAGTTAGAAAGATATTAAATAAGAAAAGGTACCAAGAAAGGTACCTTACTTTCTCAAATAACCTCCAATCTTTAATAAATTAATTAACATCAAGTTCCTCTTACAATATCTAATATTCACCTATTCATTCTCTGACCACTAAGCACGTTCTTGTATTTTACCTAATTCGATCTACATCGTTTTCCATTCTGTCTTCCAAACATTTTGGAACTTTTACCAATAAGGGTGTATCCCCAAAATATTGCTGCTCTCTGTCCATCATTGAAAAAGTTCACTTATCTTTAGCACTTGGCTGATTAGAACCACTAATTTAAAACACCAGAAAAGGGAAAGACCCTAAGAAATCATAATAGCCATCTACCCACCTTTCTGAAATTTTTGTTTTATAGCTCACTAGTGGTGAGCAAGTGTCAGCAGTCTTGTCAGTTTATAAGAAACTAAGACCTTAAAGAAGCTTATGCTAATGTCTTACCTTATTTGGCATCTTTCCTTTGAGATCCATTGCAAGCTTCAGCATATGGTTATTGGTTTTGCCAGGGAATAAAATTTTTCCAGTATAGAGTTCGTATAAGGTGCAACCTACAGACCACATATCTATACCATAGTCATAGCTTTTACCTATAACTGAAAACAAAATCAAAGTTTTAATATACGAGGATAAAGAAAACTGACAACTATTAATTTTTATTTCCACTAATGAGGGGCTACCTTAGCTTGGACTATAACCACAATCTTCATGCCTTAGTTTGACAATTAGTTTTGTTTTCTTTCCCACTAATTCTTAATAGAGACTCAAACTTAAAAACCTTAAAAAATGGAGGTGTGGGGGAGGAACTTAAAGGGCAAAAGAAAATATGTATTTCTTCTCTCATTTCGCCTTTGGTGGAGGTGCTAATCAGCCTCAACCAAGGCAACAGGAAAAAACAAAGGTCCCATACAATCCATAAATGTGATAATCAGACCTTGAATAATCAAGAGCAGTCTTCTAAAGTCGAGGATTTTCCACAACTGTTTTGCTACTCTTGCCCGACATGATCAAGACTCCTGTCACAACTACCTTCATTCCACCTGAGGAGGATGAACTTGCTATGGTTCCCTTCCTCATGAATGAACTCGTGCAGCTGCTGAAGTGTGATGGAAAACAGTGCTTAGACATTAAGTATGCGGTTTCCACCACATATGATGGCCCAGGTCAAAGAACATTAAGAAACTTACTGATTTCAGGAGCACGATAAAATCTACTGACAAGATAAGGTGTTATGTCATTATCCGCAACATGTGAAGCCGACCCAAAATCGCAAAGCTTTAAAATGGTTTTGGATTCATTAACCTGCAAAACATTTTTTCAAGGGAATTTAATTCAAGCCAGGAATAATTAATACAAATAAATAAAAATTATTGGCTTTGAAAAGTTTTATTAATTCCAATACTGAGAACAAAGACACTCATTTAAAAATACCTTTTCTATTTATTTTTAATTCAATTTCCTAACTATGAAAAGTTAATATGTATCAAATATTCATTACTATGAGTAAAAATTGTTTTCAGTGAGGAAATGGATACCACAAAGTACATTTAATTTTAACAACTGCATTTTTAAAAGGGTGGGGTACTGCGAGAAAAATATAATTTCATGAAGCAAAGCATCTTCTAAAAAGACCCTGAATACCTGAATAAAGTCAAGTTTCCTTACTAAGGAATCAGACTTAACTTTCAGTTGCCAGAGAATTACGATGGCAATGAAAGCAGAAGGGTGATTCAGATTAAACTTGGGCAAAAACAAAATATTCTTCATCCGAAGCTGCCATATCATCCCAAATTTAGCAATCACTTCAAGTCTAAAATATATTAAATCCCTTAAATATAAAGAAGGTATTAGTCAAGAAAATGTTAAATATATCTGGCAAAACTGATAAACATGAACTCTATATTAGTCATTTGTTTCTTTTTTCCTTTGTAAATACTTGAACATACACAGTAATAGTGACATCTGCTGAGAAAGGCTGGAGTTGCTCCCATGACTGCTGCCACTCATGAGTCAGAGGCATGTTCTGGATTAACAAGTGAAGGTAATTCATATTCCAGAGTCCCTTCCCCCCTTCAAAAGAGACACACACAAATTCCGAGTTGGGACTTGAACTTGGCCTACTGCTCCCACCCCAAAGCAGCATAACACTTTAGCCTTAGGCAGTCTCTATGGGGAGACTGGACTATTATAAATGATATCCAGAGTTAAGCTATTAATAGGAACAGAAATGATTATTTTTAACTCCCACATTGATTACTATTCTCTTCATCTTGGGAATCAGAAAAGCATCTTAAAATAGAAAAGTTATTTTAAAACTTTTTAAAGTATAAGCTGAATTCAGCTACTTAAGCAGTTTCAATACCCACAGAAAACTTAAGAACCATTTTAAAATTAGAATCTATCAGTGGAACTCTTGGGCTGGCTAAAACGCCTTAAATAATAGCAGGGTATCCATACTCATATGCACTTCAGTTTGCTACACAACTTCTACTCCTGTCATGAGGAATGTGGTACTTAAACCACACTGATACCTGAAATTATGAGCTAAAGGCTTTGGATTTTCATTAACAAAAATCAGCTCCATGATTAAGGTCTATTTTTTCCTTCCCCAGGAAGAAGGGAACACATTTCTTAAATGTATGTGAAAACCTATACCAGTTTAGCATTAGGTTTTAAAAACAAGAGTTTCTTCTGTGACACTGGCAAATGTGTTATTCTTTAACCTCCACAATGGTTACAAAGATGCTCACTGCAAATGACCTTTTAAATTGTACATGTTTTGCTTATTCTTTGACATGAACCATGTACTTCACAATTCAAAAACAAAAAATTGGCTCACGCTTATAATCCCAGCACTTTGGGAGGCCGAGGCGGGCAGATCACGAGGTTAGGAGATCAAGATCATCCTGGCCAACATGGTGAAATCCCGTCTCTACTAAAATACAAAAATTAGCTGGGGATGGTGGTGCCTGCCTGTAATGCCAGTTACTCGGGAGGCTGAGGCAGGAGAACTGCTTGAACCAGGGAGTTGGAGGTTGCAGTGAGCCAAGATCACGCCACTGCACTCCAGCCTGGTGACAGGGCAAGGCTCTGTCTCATAAAAAAAATTGAGATAAAAATCAACTATGAAATTGGCCACACAAATTTACACTTCATTTTTAATGTACCTACCATTTCAATGAAATTACTCAGCTCCCCTAACTCCAAGTCACATTAGATATACAATACAATAATTCAGACCAAACGTAAAAATGGAATGCACCTCATTACTAATGTGGTTGTCTGGAAGGAAATATTTTAAGATATTAACAAAAAAGAAAAAGAGAAATATGAATTAAATAGCTTAGTTATTGATTAAAAAAAAAAAAACTCCCTAAACTTGAATGAGATTACCATTTTTAAAGAATTTATTTTGGCCAAGCATGGTGGCTCACACCTATAATCCCAGCACTTTGGAAGGTTGCAGCAGGCGGATTGCTTGAGCCCAGGAGTTTGAGACCAGCCAAACCTGATCTCCAAAAAAATTTTTTTTAATTAGGCAGTCACAGTGGCATGTGCCTGTGGGTAGTCCCAGCTACTGGGGAGGCAGAGGCAGGAGAACTGCTTGGGCTTAGGAGTTGGAGGTTACAGTGAGCCATTATGGCACCACTGCACTCTAGCCTGGGTGACAGAACAAGACCTTGCCTCAAAACAAAACAAAACAAAACAAAAAACAAAAGAAAAAATCAAAAGTATTTATTTTGTTATAGCTCCAAGAGTTCCCAATAAAGAATACCTTACGCGCTTAGCTTTTAGTCTTCAGGATCTCTCCTAGGCATCAACTGTAGGAGAGTTGATAAGGAGAACCCATTTTAAAAAAACGAAATGCAGAATGTTACCAGCAGATAAGCTGGAATTCTCCAAGTTGCGAACACGCCCCAAACTGAAGGCCACAAAACAGGGTGAAGTAATGGGGCCGGGGAGGGGAGGAGTGTGTGTGTGTGTGCATTAATCACATCACTATGATAATATGTATGTATTTCAAAATTTCAAAAACATATACATTGTGAAATCTGCATGTTACCACCAGAAGTCATTAGTCGAAGCGGATTAAGATTTCAAAAGGTGAGAACACACGGACACACAGGGGAACAATACACACTGGGGTCCGTCAGAGGCTGGAGGGTGAGAGGTGGGAGAGGACCAGGAAAAATGGGTACAAACCCTCCACGACACAAGTTTATCCATGTAACAAGCCTGCACATGTACCCCTGAACTTGAAAGTTCAAAAACAAAATAAAATAAACTTCAAAAGCGATGCCTTTAAATATAATACCTAACCACAACTGAGCTTTACTGTGTTTGAGCTCCCAGGAGCCACAGCTTAGGGAACTACAAAATTAGCAAACAGAAGAGTACGGACACTCCTTATTTCAAAACAGCAACATGTGCAGCATTTTTCTAAAGATAACAGAAGAAACTCATTACTACAGTGAAGCATTCCAGGATTGGTGCACACTTTAAATCCATCAGTCAAAAGAGAAAAAAAAGGGACAATTGTGCATTTCCTTTTTCTTCATACTTGTCAATAAAATTTCACTGTCCGATTTCCAAGAAAGATAAAAATTATTAATCATTTGAAATAGGTTATTAATATACTGAACTATGCTTCTAAGATGTTGTTTCTCATAGTAATAATATTATTGCTAGTAAGAAGTGAAATGTATGTTCAAGATGTATAGCGCAGCTTGGCTGTTTGACTTACCAGGATGTTGTCTGGCTTGATATCTGCATGTAGGATATTGCATCTTTTAAGGAGTTTCAATGCCAGGAACAACTGCTGACTATAGGATCTTACAGCTTTAATATGAAGACCAACATCTTTACCATATTTTTTTAACACCTCTCGTAAGTTCATACTTTTAGGAGAAAATTTAAAAAAGAAAACAAAATAGGAGTTAAAATGCAAAATGGAAATATAAAAAGGCAAAAACATTTGCAAACATAAAGTAAAATCAAGTGCAATATAAAAATATGTAAGAACCACCCTCACATTTGATAAAACACATGGACACAGGAAGGGGAACATCACACTCTGGGGACTGTTGTGGGGTGGGGGGAGGGGGGAGGGATAGCACTGGGAGATATACCTAATGCTAGATGACGAGTTAGTGGGTGCAGCGCACCAGCATGGCACATGTATACATATGTAACTAACCTGCACATTGCGCACATGTACCATAAAACCTAAAGTATAATAATAATAATAATAATAATAAAATAAAATAAAAGAATAAATACATATTGAAAGGAGAGCATGTCAAATTGTATGTATATAACAGTTTCCCAATAAATTCAATTTTCTAAATAGGTAGGAAGAAAGATATGCAACGTAAAACTCCCATTTCGATTTTAGAATAGATTCATATCTGAAAACACAACAAAGCCATGCTGTTGAAGATAAAAATTCCTTCCTTGAAGTATTTCATTTTAAGAGAGATTCTCTGTTGACCTATGGGCTCCATGAGAGTAGTGCCTGGTATACAGTATAGTCAACTAACATTTGTAGATTCAAGAGACTAGCTGTGATTACGGTGGCTCACACCTGTAACCCCAACACTCTGGGAGGCCAAGGTAGGCAGATCAATTGAGGTCGGGAGTTCAAGACCAGCCGGGCCAAGATGGTGAAACCCTGTCTCTACTAAAAATACAAAAATTAGCTGGGTGTAGTGGTATGCACCTGTAATCCCAGCTATTTGGGTGGCTGAGGCACCAGAATCACTTGAACCCGGGAGGTGGAGGTTGCAGAAAGCCAAGACTGCACCACTGTACTCCAGGCAGAGCAACAGAGTGAGACTGTCTCAACAACAACAACAACAACAACAACAACAACAACAAAGACTAGCTGTTAACCGCAAGTTAAAAAACAAAAACCAGAGCTGTGTGGATAAAACACATCAAATAACCAGAAAATCTGTTACAGCATTTATCGAAAATGAGATCGTAAAGATGAAGAAGTTAAATTTTCAGCTTAAGGCACAGGTTTTGACATTGTACCTGAGGGGCTCGAATACGAGACAAAGATGCTGCTTGTGGTAGAAGTGCCTGAAGAGTCTCAGACAATGAAATTTGTCATCAGGATCAGCATCGTTAAGTTTTTTCAAGAACTCTAATTCTTTTAAACCAGTCTTTTGCCTAAAATAAAAAACAAAATTGGGTTAAAATTGAATCTATACAGAATTTAGGAGCACTAAGTAATATACTTGCTAGACCCAGTCTGATGATCAGGTGATGTGTGGGAGGAGTCTGTGAATTTTTAAGTACTAATAAATCGACTGAGAAATGGTGTCTCTATATATCATTCACATAATACTTTATATTTAGTCAACTACCATTATCATACATAGAGTTAATTTCCAAAATAATCACTGCACAAAACAGAAACATTGAGGAACAAACCCACCTTATTTTGATTTTTAAAAAATTTTGATTTTGCCTGAAGGAATATCAGTCTGGTATATTTTATCTCAAAACAGGCCAGGTGCAGTGGCTCATGCCTGTAATCCCAGAATTTTGGAAGGCGGAAGCGGGTGATCACTTGAGATCAGGAGTTCAAGACCAGCCTGGTCAACATAGCGAAACCCTGTCTCTACTAAAAATACAAAAATTAGCCAAGGGTGGTGGCAGGTGCCTGTAGTCCCAGCTACTCGGGAGGCTGAGGCAGGAGAATGGCTTGGACCCGGAAGATGGAGGGTTTGCAGTCGAGCTGAGATCGCACCATTGCACGCCGGCCTGGGCAACAAGAGCAAAACTCCATCTCAAAAACAAACAAACAAAAACAAACAAACAAAAAAACAAAAACCACATCTTGACATTATTTTTAACAAAAATGGAACCACACTGCACACTAGTCTTGGTTCCTTTAAGAATGCAGTAATGGGCCAGGTGCAGTGGCTCATGCCTGTGATCCCAGCACTTTGGGAGGCCGAAGCAGGTGGATCACTTGAGGTCAGGAGTTCAAGGCCAGCCTGGCTAACATGGCGAAACCCTGTCTCTAGTGAAAATACAAAAATTAGCTGGGCGTGGTGGTGGGTGCCTGTAATCCCAGCTACTTGGGAGGCTGAAGAAGGAAAATCCCTTGAACCCGGGAGGCGGAGGTTGCAGTGAGCTGAGATCATGCCACCATGCCACTGCACTCCAGCTTGGGTGACAGAGCAAAACTCTGTCTCAAAACAAACAAACAAACAAACAACAACAACAACAAAACAGAACATAGTAATGGATGCCTTATCAAATTTTAACACTTGGTTATCTGAGGAAATTCTTGTTACAATTTGTCAATAAGCTACATTTTATAGTAAGCGGCTAAATACAGAAGTTGGGGCTTCCCATCAAAACAAGGTCCTTTCTAAGCCTAGGGCAATCTAAACTTAACACTTATTTCTAACATTTCAAAAACATTAAATTCATTTTAATACCAGCTCAGTGTGTGGTATTACAACATACAGGTATGGCAATTAACTATTGTATTGGAGGAAAACAGGAACAAATTAAAAAAAGGCAGATTCTCATCACTCTGATAAATTTTCACTTTTTTGCAGGTCACCATAGTGACAGCTAATCAATATGATCCTTTCATTTCTCAACTCATCTTAAGATAAAGCAAAGGATGGCATAAGACAGGCAATAGAGGGAAGGAGTTTAAGTTGTTATTGGTGCATATAGTAGGTACTACAATGCACTCAAATGAATTAAAAATAATCAGCCTGTTGTTCTAGTACATATAATATATGGCTATAATTTTAAAATCCAGTCAAAAACAACTGTTTCCATCACTTTATAATTGCAATACTTGTTTTACACATTGTATCATGTATCACATCTTCTGAACTCACATGAGCTCATTGTTCCTGATGATCTTTACAGCCACTTCTTGGCTGGCTCTTGCATTGTCTCTGGCTCGCACAACGTTACTGAACACACCTTGCCCAGTGTAGCCATACACATTGTAACGTTTATCTAGGACTTCACCTATGTTCACACCTAAAAAAGCAAATTGAAAAATTAGAATTCTGACTATAATAAATAGAATCAGAAAGCAGGAAACACAGTGCAGTCACTTAAAAATTGTGTTAAATCTCTACTATTTGGTTTCCTAGACACAATGAAGAATCAAAGCCACGTCTTCACTGATCACTCTATCAGAGTGTGGTTAGAAGCTGCATGCCTACTTCAGATCACTACAAGAGTTCCTGTTGTGCCATCAACTGCTGATGATTTTAACACTGAGTAAGTCTTTCCAACTGTAGTCCCGCATGACAAATACCACATGACTGGCATCCAAAGTTTCCTGTTTGTCGTTTTTCTTGGTTTCAGATCAAGACGAGTAAGTGACGTACCCCTTCCTTCTGGAAGACTATCTCATGGCTGAAAATAATTTTGAATATATTTAGGTTGTACATCAAGACTTTACCTCACCTCCATTTGTGATGTTTCTGGGCTGCTTTTAGAATACACACGAGTTCATGCAGCTGTTGGATGTGCCACACTTTTTAAAGATGGCACTGTGACGTGATTTTTCAGAGTTCTCCAATAATCTGTGATTGCATCAAGCAGCATGCTTTTGCATGGTGTTACAATGAACTCTAAAGTTAATATAAAATGTGAACTTACGATAATAGCCTTCTGCATCGGTCCAGTTATCTCTGAGGTTGGGATTCTCTTTGAAATCTTTTCCAATGCCAGCGGCCCGAAGACGAGCACTCTGAAATTAAAGAGGCAACATGAACAGTTTACCCACTTGTCAGACATTTAAAGCACTTCCTTTAAAACACAAAAGGGTAACACCAGATATAATTTAGTAAAAGCATTTTATTCCAAATTAAATAAACTCTTACTATCACTTATGTAAATCCAACATAGCTGAAACATGAGACCAAAGTATCTTGATTCAAAATAACACTAAAAAAAAAAAAAAACCCTCCCAGCCTGGGCAACACAGCGACACCCCTTCTCTACTAAAAATTAAAAAACAAAAAAAGCCAGGTGTAGTGGCGTGTGTTTGTAGCCCCAGCTCCTTGGTAGGCTGAGGCAGGAAGATCGCTTGAGCCCAGGAATTCAAGGCTGCAGTGAGCCATGATGTCACTAATTACTGCACTCCGCACTTTAGTCTGGGACAAAGTGAGACCCTATCTCAAAACAAAAGAGAAAAAAAAAGAAAATAACTCAAAACCAGATACAAATTTCTATAGCTGTTATATCATTTGTGTTCTTCCCATACATGCATGAAATGTAGTAAGTCACTGGCTGCACTAGTTGACACTACGTGGAAAATTGAAAAATAAGAATATATGGTACTCCTGATGATTGTTTTTTTTTTTTTTTTTTTTTTTTTTGAGATGGAGTCTTGCTTTGTCGCCCAGGCTGGAGTGCAGTGGCGCGACCTCCGCTCACTGCAAGCTCCGCCTCTCTGGTTCACTCCATTCTCCTGCCTCAGCCTCCCGAGTAGCTGGGACTACAGGCGCCCACCACCATGCCCGGCTAATTTTTTTTGTATTTTTAGTACAGACGGGGTTTCACCGTGTTAGCCAGGATGGTCTCTATCTCCTGACCTCGTGATCCACCCGTCTTGGCCTCCCAAAGTGCTGGGATTACAGGCGTGAGCCACCACGCCAGGCCCTTCTGATGATTCTTTATTGCACCTTACTCTCCGAGATACCCAGAAGACCCTTCAATATCAACCAAGCAAATGAGTACTGACACCAAAATTGGGTCAATTCTCATTTCATCCTCTCCTAATTCATTTATAGGTTGGTGTTCCTATTGCTGTGTGTGTGTGTGTGTGTGTGTGTGTGTGTGTGTGTGTGTGTGTGTGTGTGTGTGTGTGTGTGTGTGTGTGTGCGTGTGTGTGTATACATACATATACATGACTATTTATCTTACCACATTTTTATTTTCCCTGTTACATTTATCTTCTCTACCTCCTCTTATGAAGGCCTCTTCTCATGTCCTTTGAAATTTATACTGAAAATGTCCCCAAGTTTGACCATGTTCATAGTTTAAGACTTCCAACATAAGGCATTGATAAAAATTTAAGAAAAAAATGGCGAAATCACCAAAATTTCTTAATCTACTCCTTATAACATTTCCAATTCTTCAATAAATTCTATTAATAAGTTCTCAATCACCTATTAATATAATATAGAGGCCCCAAAGTGGAGTCTATTCTAATAAAGACCTAGAAAATACTGGTATCTCCTTATGGCACCTAACTACCACATGTATGTGTATGTATTTAAGTATACAATACTGTACAAATGACTACATGTTTATCATTTGGTGTTTGATTTTTATAAAGCTCTCAAATTGTTCTGCCATACCTGTCTTAAAATTTTTGACATTAATTTTAGACTTATAAGATGCAAAACTAGTAGTTTTCAGATTCCTTTCACCCACACTGTTCAAAATATTTATTACATTTGCTTTATTCTTCTTTCTCTATATGTATATACACACCCATATATTTGTTATTTTTTTTTGTTTTAACACTTGATTTAAAATAACTTACATCAAAATACGCAGCAAACATATCATCAGATTCTGTAAACATATCAGGTGCCAACAACTTCTTCTGAGATGAACCTTAAAGGAAATTAGCATTAATGTTTGCAAAGTGAAGAGACGATTTAAAACACAAAATAAGTGAATGGAAAGTCATTAATAGTAATTCAAACATTTTTGCCCTCTTGCACATCAGTTTCCCAACAGTATTCAATTTAGAATCACTTTATTAACATTTATGATACATAAAGGTATTCACTTTTTAGTAACAGAGTGCATTTCAGAAAGTTGAAAGACCGGCCGGGCATGGTGGCTCACGCCTGTAATCCCAGCACTTTGGGAGGCCGCGGCGGGTGGAACACCTGAGGTCAGGAGTTTGACACCAGCCTGGCCAACAAGGCGTAACGCCATCTCTACTAAAAATACAAAAATTAGTCGGGCATGGTGGCAGGTGCCTGTAATGCCAGCTACTTGGGAGGCTGAGGCAGGAGAATTGCTTGAACCTGGGAGAGGGAGGTAGCAGTGAGCTGAGATCGCGCCACTGTACTCCAGCGTGGGCGACAGAATTAGACTCTGGCTCAAAAAAAAAAAAAAAAAAAAAAAAAGTTGAAAGACCCAATGTTAACTTTTACTATTCTTAGTTTACATGAATAAGCTAATAGCTAAGCGCAATGACTTTATATTAAAATAAAAGCTCATCTTTAAAAAAGGTTATTTGCACCTTAAATCCCAAAAGGTTAATATTTCCACTATAGATCTAAATCTCTATGTATCTCTCCCTTTAAAAGTCCAATAATCCCATAGAAAACTTGGCTAAAAAATAAAAGAAGTTTCTAGAAAAAAAAATCCAGTCGTTTTAACCATATGAACGCATGCTCATTATCACTTACATTAAGGGAAATGCAAATTAAAACTACAATGAGGTATCAATTTCTGACCTCTGATACTAGCTAAACATCCAAAAGTCCAACAACATTCTGGTAGCAAGGCTCTGGATATACAAGCACTCAGAAAGACGGCAAAATGGTATAACCCTTATAAAAGAGTGGAATTTGGTAATACATAGCAAAATTATATATTCACTCCCTCTTCTGACCCGGCAATCCCACTTCTAGGGAACTATCATAAAATACAGTGGCCAAGAATTAAAGAATGACTTAATGCACAACGCCATTATAATCAGTACCCAATGAACAGGCAAAAACTGGACACAATTCAAATATCAAAGAATGACTGAATAAACTATGGCAGAGCCTATAAAAAGGAGTGAGGAAAAGCATATTGTTCTATGTATAGTCCGGTTTTGTGTGGGTAGGTAGGATACAACATATACACACATACATGAAAGAATGTATTATTAAGAAAAAAAAGATGATTCCTAAAATCAAAAGCAAATGAAAATAAACCTAAGCCTATCAAATTTGTGGCATACCATATAGAGATTTCAAATGATTCTAAAAGACAGATAATTGTGCCTATACAACTTAGAATGTATCCTAAAAACAACCACTGAAATTTTAAGCCACAGTTAGTACATCTAGTAACGATAATCATACTGATGTCTTATGTGTATAAGTTTCAAGATAACCTATCAGTAATCATGTTAGGAACTAAATTTTTCACTGTAATAAAAGAGATAGAAATATAAAATCTTAAGTTAATAAACCCCTATAATCTCAATTTTAAATTGGCAATATCTGTGTAAACTCCTCCTTTCCAAAAGAGTATCTACTTCCTAACTTTGTCCAGTGCAAAGGCCCAGAAATCACAGACACTAGTAAGTGTGCTGTGATGTCTAAATGGCATTTCCTATTAAATGGAACCAGGGATCCTTGGAAAAATAGCTGATTCTGCTCTGGGCAGGACATGCACAAGATAAACCTGTGCATCTTGCTAGAACAGGAGTCAGTAAACTATACACAGACTGTGAGCCAAATCTAGCTGGCTGCTTCTTTCTGTATGGCCTATTTTTACATTTGTAAGTGTTCGGGGAGGGGGGAAACAGAATACTTTGTGGCAAGTGAAAATTAGATGAAATTCAAATTTCAGTGCCAAAGTTTTTTCTGGAACATAGCCATGTCCGTTCAACAATGTACTGTCAGCCGGGCGCGGTGGCTCACGCCTGTAATCCCAGCACTTTGGGAGGCCGACAGGCAGATCACGAGGTCAGGAGATCGAGACTATCCTGGCCAACACAGTGAAACCCTGCCTCTACTAAAAATACAAAAATTAGCCAGGCGTGGTGGCAGGCGCCTGTAGTCCCAGCTACTCGGGAGGCTGAGGCAGGAGAACGGCGTGAACCCGGGACGCGGAGCTTGTAGTGAGCCGAGATCGCGCCACTGCACTCTAGCCTCAGTGACAGAGTGAGACTCTGTCTCTTAAAAAAAAAAAAAATAATAATAATAACCATGTATTGTCTGTGGCAGGTTCCTGCCCTCCAACAAGTTCACTATATGGAACTGTAGAGGAAAAGGCCAATATAATTACTAAAGGCTCAACCATTTACTACCTAACCTCTTAGACAAAAAGTTTGCTGGTTCCTGTTCTAGAAAGTAAGAAAGCTATATTGAATACTAAAGGGCTGGGCCAAAAGGACAAGAGAAATCAACTGAAAAAGGGCTCCTTTCCCCAACCCAGTTAGAGAGACCAATCTGAGCTTCAGAAAGAAAAATAACAGCACCAGATCGAAACACATCAAGCACATAATGACACCAAATGATGAACACCTAACAAAACAGTCAAAATCTCATTAGATATCTCTGGAGGTTGCTAGGGCACCAACTCTATTCTAAAAATAAAGAAAATAATAAACATGTATTTACTCTGCCTTTCCTATACAAACTATCTTTTGGGGTAACCAAAAAGTGGAAACCTCTTATTTAATGTTTTAAAACATTAATGTTCTTAACTGATAGAGATACAAACAAAGTACTCAGAGGGGGAATAAAATCATAATTGGATTTGCTTTAAAATAGCAAGCAAAACAAAAGGTAATGAGTATGTGAGAGTTCAGTATACTATTCAGGATACGTGAACTAATAAAAACCCATTTATAGAGAACATTTGTAAGGACATATTTAATATTATATTACTGCAATATTTAGCAGAAGCAACATGTCTAATCCCCTTTACTTTTCCCAATCCCACCCCAAATAAGGTCTCTTATTATAGTTATAGAGCTAAAAATCCAGAGACAAGCGCCGCCAGGACAAAACTCTATCTCTCACCATTATTCTGTTCAACTGTCATTAGATTATGCTTGGCTTTCACTGAGGCCTCAAATGTATCAACATTTTCCCGTTCATACTCTTTAACATCAGCAGCTACTCGCTCCAGAATGTCATCTGGAGATGGTGATCGTGTTCTCGTACTGCTCTGAGGGCTGCTTGGTTCAGATGGCACAGACATATTGCTATCTTCAGCAAGGTATTTATATTTCTGTAATAACAATACAGAAGATAATACTTTCATAAAATTGGATGCTATCCAAATACATTCATGGCTAAGAGTTGCTGCAGTGAAAAGTTAAGAGAACGTATCAAATAATGTAACAAACCAAAAGGTATTTATTGGTTCAATCAAATCCACAATCCCTTACGTAATTTCTAAATTCACAAAAATCTGAAAGTTTTTCTTTCTTCGGTGCACATTCATCAGGTGGCAACACTGGACCTTATCAGATGAGATACCATTTATTGTCTTATTTTCTCCCCAGTGTGACTATTATAGTATGCCTCACTGTAGAAATATTAATGTGTTTGATTATGGGGTCTGCTGCAGACCCCACTGATGGCACATAATAGATGCACCATATCACCTTTCTAAAACTCAAAAATTTCTGAGTTCCAAAGCACATATGGCCCCAAGGGTTGGAGGTAATGGGTTCTGGACCTGAGCAAGAATAAAAAAAGATTCATCCACATCTTCAGGGATATCACTTTATTAACTACAATTTTACCAGTGTCTCAGAAAAGTAAGCTTCCTCCGGAATTAGTTTTGCCCTACTTCCTTTCTGGTGATGAAAGTTCTGTCCTTCACTCCAACGTGGCATACTGTTACCTGATTTACGGTTTGCTATGTGTGTTTAGGTAAGCTGCCACAGCTGTTTTCTCCTTTTGTCTTCTAAGGAAGAGCTGACAACCTTCCATGTCACCAAACCTTATAATTAAATGGCTATATCAAGATCTTCCCCACCCAATCTTCTTCATCATCTGGCTCTAGTCTTAAAATTATTTTTCAAATGTTTCATTTAAACCACCACATTCACATTACAAAACTTGCCATTACCAAATATTAAAATATTTACTTTATTCACATAGTAACATGCATAATTCTTTGCTAAATAAAATTCCTCCAGTTTATTCTATACTCATACATGTTCATTAACTTAAAAAGAAAGCAAACTTCAGATTCTCATGTTTTATAGAAGAGGTTTACATCAGAATTCTATGTATAAACAACCAGAATTCTATGTATACCCAACAAACAGCAACCATCTCAGTTTTAGTAACTAAAAAAATGATCATTTTTTCAAACCTCACAAAGATAATTTTATATATACTCTCCTTTTCTAAGGACCTGTTCAACTGTTATTAATGTTACATTTTTGTTAAAGTAAAAAAATCTTTTACTACAATAATGATTATTTTTCATTAAAATCACATACCTGAACAATTGCCTGCCTTTGGATTCTTCTCTGTTCTATTAGGGCTTCTTCATCTTCTTCCTCTACATCAAAGTCTTCAAGGCTTAAAGAAAAATTCAAACACCCTTAAGAGATTGTAAAACCATACCCCTTATACATTTTAAAGTTAAAGGCAGGTATCAGTAAGTTACAGCAAAAGTCTTAAGTCCTATTACTTTTATTTCCAAACCATCTCAGTTAACTGCCTGGTTTGGAATGTGGGGAAGTAACATAACCTTTGTCTCAGTTTTCTTCTCATCTATTTCATGGCACCAAAATTGGGAATAAAAGAAATAACTCCAGGTTTACAAAAGTTGCCACTAGTTTTTCCATGACCTTAGTAAAGTCACTTTACCTAACTAGTCTTAGTTTTCTCACCTATAAAATGACGGCAAGGGTAAGATAAGTAAATTGCTACCTTTTCTGGATGTCAGAACCGCCTGAAAGCTCAAGAAAGCTATACCTGTATTTCCCTATCAAAAATGCACATGCAAACATGTGCATATAATCTGAAGGGGAATGTGGCTCTACTCCGAAACACCGCCCCCAACCCTCCGCACTTATCCCTCAAATACCACCTCCACAATCTTTATGATCCTTCCCAGTGCAACTTTTTCAATGATCTTACCTGCTGAATGTTTGCTGCAGAAGAATAGGCAAACTACACTCTGATTATATCAGAATCTATGTAGAATGCCCTTCCCCCATCCAACTTTAATCACCTGGTTTTAATCAGGGTTTTTCATCCTTAGCATGATTTGTTTTTTGATATGGATAGTTATTTTTGTGTGTGTGTGTGTGTGGGGGGGGGGTTATCCTGTACATTGTAGAATGCAGTATCCCTGGCCTCTAGCCAACAATCACAACAAGAATTGTCCTCAGACATGTCCCCAGGGAGGCAAATAACCTCCTGTTCAGAATGGCTCTAGATTTGTCCCATTTATTTTTGAGATATTCCACTTAGACAATCAAGTCTGCATTTTATTTATTTTTGTTTTTTGAGACAGGGTCTCACTCTTTTTGCTCAGGCTGAGGTGCAGTGGTGTGATCAAGCTCACTTCAACCTTCTCCCCCCAGGGTCAAGCGATCCTCCCACCTCAGCCTTCTGACTACAGGCGTGTGCCACCAGGCCTGGCTAATTTTTGTATTTTTTGTAGAGACAGGGAAAAATGTCCCCACAATTGTATTAGACACTTGAAATGTTTCTACATTTTCACGTTGTAAAAAGGACACTCATCACAAAATAGCCTCAATTGCAAAGTATGTATCATCTAACACAAACTCAAAGGTCTAAACTTTTATAGAAAATTCCTCCCAAAATCTAGTAACTCTGGCTGGCAGGACTAATGTATGTAGTGTTCATAATAAAAACAAAGGGTAGGCTCACAATAAAATGAAGGCCCAATATTCACTCCAGCCAAAGCTGAAACACCTAAATTCAGAAAACCGCCCACTAACTCTGTGATACGACCTACACAATATTCACAAAAGACTAATTTTCAAATTCAGAGCCAAATTAATGGAGCCACTTATAATATTTTGGTGGAAATTATTCAACAATTTCCAAGTCAAATAAGACTTCTCTAAACTGGAAAAACAAAGTTATGGGAAAGTTCTATTCTTACTTATCATCAGACGAAGATTCCTGCTCAACTTTCATTCCTTCAGAAAGACTTCCTTTAAATTTATCTTCCTTTACTTTGCTTCTGCTCCTTCGTCTACGACCACCCCGTGATCGAGACCGCCTTCTCAAGCGTGATCTGCTCCTCCGACCTCTGTCCCTATTTAAAGAAGAAAAGACAGGTATACATTTTTTTTAAATGTCAAAGTGGGAAAGGCATGCATGTGTGGGCACAGGGGATATGCAGAAATTCTACTTTCTACTCAATTTTGCTGTAAACCTAAAACTCTTCTAAAATATAGTCTATTTTTTAAAAAGGTCGTTTGAAAATTTTAAGTAAAGGAACAGAACATCAGAAAGACTGAGATAATCAGCTTAGCTGAAGATAACTAAAACATACCTACTCCTTATCAAATTCCGAACTAAGAAATTATTCCCATGGATATGAACTTGAACTTGAATATAAGCTCTATGGGGATAAACACCTACTGTTTCTTTGTATTCTTATAGCACCAAGGTTGTATACACAGGCACTGGAGTAAAGGGAGAGACTGAAAAGTGGCAAAAGGGAACTTGGAGTGATGAAAACGTTCTCTAACTTGAGTGTGACTTATGTGTCTGTCAAAATTCACACAACTTTACAACAAAAAGCATTTTACTTTATATAAGTTATATGTATGTTTCAATGAGCTCAACTTAAAGAAAGCTCACTAACATGACAGTAAATGAGTACTTAAAAAAAAAAAAAGCTGGGGGCTGGGTACGGTGGTACACACATATAATCTCAGCACTTTGGGAGGCCAAGGCAGGCAGGGAGCTTGGGAGTTTGAGACCAGCCTGGGCAACATGGCAAAACCCTGTCTCCACAAAACATACAAAAAAATTAGCTGGGTGTGGTGGTACGTGCCTATAGTCCCAGCTACTGGGAGGATTCCTTGAGCCCAGGAAGTTGAGGCTGCAGTGAGTCGTGATCGCACCACTGCACTCCAGCCTGGACAACAGAGCAAGATCCTACCTCAAGAAAGAAAAGAAAAGAAAAGAGAAGAGAAGGGAGAGGGGAGAGGGGAGAGAGAAAAGAGAAAGATGGGAAGGGAAGGGAGGGGTGGGGTGGGGAAGGGAGGAAAACCCTCAGGCAAGGAGAATGTCAAGAGAGATGATAGCAGAGATGAGAATAAAATCTCAGAATGTGCAAATTGGAGTAAAGAATAGTAACAGATCAAATTGAGCTGAATATTGGTCCAACATGAACACACAAGGTAAATCAGAAACAGTCAGAACATGTCACAACACCCCCAGAAAGCCTCAGGAATTGGAGACTCCCTATCCTCTGCAAGATGGTGTGAGGTAAGAGCTGAAGACAGAATTGATTGAAAGCCTTTATAAACAGCCAGACTCGGTACAGTCCCCTCCCCAACTCAGTGGAAAATGTCAACCACTCCCTTCACATTCTAGCAGAACACTTAAGATTTACTTTCTAGAGAAGTGTTGGTCACTCCAGATGCTGAGAGGCACATACCAAAGATAGACGGATTATAAGGAAGTTTACATTATGAAGGAAGAGAACTCTACTGGTAGCCAGGTCTATTTCCCAGGAGGAAATGAAAGGATTCCGGAAAACTCACAGCCCAAGAAAATACATCTACAGTCACTGATATCCAAAAATATCTAATTACTCTGAAGTGATAGCCACTAGCTGACAAGTTCTACACTGTCACAATAGAAGAAAAAGCCCATCCAGCTTTCTCAGTACCTAAATATTAAGTCAGAATAGGCAGCAATGAAGGATCCAGCTGTGTGAGGAAAGTCTTCAGATGAAAAGGTAAACATGCAGCAAAAGGAACCTGGGAAGAAACACAATATAGCAAAGAAAACTATAAAGAACAAAAAACTCACAAAATAACCTCGCTATTGTCTGAGAGATAAAAAATACTATTTCCGGAAAACAAGAATAAAACGTTAATACGTGGAACAATACAGACAGTCCAATTGGAAAAAACAGAAAGAAAGAAAAAAAAAAAAGCACAAAAATTTCCCAGAAGGCCATAAACTCCCTGCTTTAAAGGGCCTATCTAGTAATTAGCAAAATAAATGGGGATAATGATCCACATACCGAGGCACATAATAAAATTTCAGAACACAAGACATTTTTTATGAAAAGGGAAGAGAGAAAAAAGCAAGTCTTGAGATCAGCTTGGAGCCAGAAGACTAGCAGTGTGAGAAGGAAGGTCCTCTCTTCCCTCCTCTCCCAACTATTTGCTCAGCAATGAATACATACACGATCACAATGATTATACTGACTCTGGAAGAACAAAAAAGTGTGATGAAATTAGGCAAAAGTGAAACATGGGTGAGGGGTAGTATTAAAAACCCTCATTGTGGCTGGGTGTGGTGGCTCACGCTTGTAATCCCAGCACTTTGGGAGGCCGAGACGAACGGAGCATTTGGGGTCAGGAGTTCGAGACCAGCCTGACCAACACAGTGAAACTCCATCTCTATTTAAAAAAATACAACAACAACAAAAAAAGCCAGGCATGGTGGCACGCGCACCTCTGTAGTCCCTGCTACTTGAGAGGCTGAGGCAGGAGAATTGCTTGAACTCAGGAGGTGGAGGTTGCAGTGAGATCGCGCCATTGCACTCCAGCCTGGGCAACAGAGTGAGACTTTGTCAAAAAAATAAAATAAAATAAAACCCCTCATTGACCAGAGTGTACTCAGACCACGCATTTCCACTTCTAGGAATACAGCATACAAAAATTCTGAAAGATAAGTAAAGATGGCTACAATATAAGCCTTTGTTTTTTAAAAATTATATTCATTTATTACTTCAATTAAAAATGTTAAAAGGTTGGCGAACAAATACCCATTTATGTTTTATATCAAAATATTTCACGTATGTATGAATTTTAAAAAATGATTCCCCGCTTTATAAACCACCTTTTTAACCTATTACTGACTACATATGCTTCAGATAAAATGGTTTCTATGGCAAATTAAACAGGCCTTTGCCAAAGTCTACAGTAACTATCAATATGCAAAATTAATATAAAATGTAAGAAACTGGGCTATATATTTACTACTATATGATCTACCTTGCCGGTTAAAAAAAAAAAAAATCCCCAAGCCTGGCTCATTTAGTATTGAATTTATAAAAGAGAGAAAAAAGTCTTACTTTTAAAAGATTAATTTTATTGCATCTTAAATGAGCAACGATTTGTTTAAAATTCAAAGGAAACGATATAAAAGAAAACCCATGTGTAGAGATTGCTGGTAAAAGGAAACCATGGGAACACAACTATGATTTTTCAGAGAAAACTGGTCTAAAAGAAAACCTACCAACTGAGCTCATTGGTGGTTCAAAAACATTCAGAGTTTAACGAATCACAAGGATGAAATGTCTTTACCTTCTCCGAGGAGATCTGCTTCTTCTTCTTGGAGACCTGCTACGTCTGAGTGGGGAACGAGACCTCCTTCTAATGGGAGATCTACTTCTTCTTCGGGTTGGAGACCACCTATTGATGGGGCTGGCATCTTTTGATCTTTCACGTCTACTGAGGATATCATCTCGAGGTCGTGTTCTTAAGGGGATCAAATGCAAGTTAAAAGAAATATAAATCAAAGTAAATGAGTTTTTTCTATATGCAAGGAACATCTATAAGAAAAGCCACATTAGCCTAAAGAAAGTGAACTCTGATTAATGTGTTTTGTAACAAAACTTACTCAGATGACCACAATGACATTTTGGTGTTATTGCAGGCAAACAATGAAAGGTCTTATTTCCTCTGGTCCCACAATTTGAAGAATTACTAAAGGTTATTCTTTATATACTGATAAAGTCACTGATTCTAATTTCAAATAAACAACTCAAATAAAACCTCCCCAAGTGAGTATAATACTCCATTTACTCCAATATTCCATTTTCATTGACAACCTTTTCTTTCTACATCCTGACATTTCTCCAATTAAGGATCTTTTTTTTTTTTTTTTTGAGACAGGGTCTGTCACCCAGGCTGGGGCGCAGTGGCGCAAACATGGGTCACTGCAGCCTTGTCCTCCCAGGCTGAGGCAATCCTTCCACTTCAGCCCCCCTGAGCAGCTGGAACCGTTAAGGGCATGCCACCACACCTGACTAATTTTTTGTTTTGTAGTGATGGGGGTCTCACTATGTTGCCCAGGCTGGTCTTGAACTCCTGGCCTCAAGTGGTTCTCCCTTGGCCTCCAAAAGTGCTGAGGTTACAGGTGTGACCCACCATGCGCGGCCAAAAATCTTCTTTTTAATGTCAAGTATAATAGGCCAGGCACAATGGTTCACACTTGCAATCCCAGCACTTTCAGAGGCTGAGGGAGGACCGCCTGAGCCCATGAGGTTGAGGCTGCAGTAGCTGTGTTTGTGCCATTGCAGCCTAAGTGACAGAGTGAGAACTTGTCTCAGAAAAAAACAAAAATAGTAGCTAGGTGTGGTGGCTCACACTTGTAATCCCAGCACTTTGGGAAGCTGAGGCAGATGGATCACTTAAGCTCATGAGTTTGAGACCAGCCTGGGTAACATGGTGAAACCCTATCTCTACAAAAAATGTAAAAATTAGCCAAGTGTGGTGGCATGTGCCTATAGTCCCAACTAATAGGGAGGCTCAAGTGGGAGGACTGCGTAAGCCTGGGAGGCAGAGGTTGCAGTGAGCAGAGATCATGCCACTGCACTCCAGCCTGGGTGACAGTGTGACCTCCAGCCTCCCCAGAAAAACCCCACAAAAACCCAACTTTTCAACACTTATCACACAAGTACCTTTCAGTGAATTTTACTCTTGTTTAATGTGATATTTGTATTACAACAGGCCTTTCTACAGCTTAATTTTTTAAAACAGGTTTTGAACATTTCTTAATGTTATTCCAGGTTTGGTCACAACTATTCAATCTGAACAGTCAGATTGTAAATAGGTTTGTCTCCATAATCAAATAATTTTACAGCATTTTCCTCATTTATTATTATTATTATTTTTTGAGATGGAGTTTCGCTCTTGTTGCACAGGCTGTAGTGTAATGGTGTGACCTCGGCTCATTGCAACCTCCGTCTCCCGGCTTCAAGGGATTCTCCTGCCTCAGCCTTGAGTAGCTGGGATTACAGGCATGAGCAACCATGCCCAGCTAATTTTAAATTTTTAGTAGAGACAGGATTTCTCCATGTCGGTCAAGCTAGTCTCGAACTCCTCACCTCAGGTGATCACCCGTCTCGGCCTCCCCAAAGTGCTGGATTACAGGCGTGAGCCACTGCAACCGGCCTTCCTCATTTAATAAAAACCTAAAAACACAACCTGCCTTGCACGTTTCAGCACAGTATACAGAACCCAAGAATCTTTCTCTGATCCAGCCAAAATGAGCAAGGTAGACTTTGACTCAGATCTATAGTGCTTACTTCTTGGTAGTGGTTACTTCTTGATAGGGCCATCTGAGGAAACTCTTTTATTTAATCTGCTCACACACACGCACAGTCTCAAAAGACCAGTTAAAAAATATAAATGGGCTGGGCGTGGTGGCTCACGCCTGTAATCCCAACACTTTGGGAGGCCAAGGCAGGCAGATAACCTGAGGTCAAGAGTTCGAGACCAGCCTGGCCAATGTGGGGAAACCTCGTCTCTACTAAAAATACAAAAAAAAAAAAAAAAAAAAAAAAAAAAAAAAACCTTAGCCGGGCATGGTGGCGCGCGCCTGTAGTCCCAGCTACTTGGGGAAGCTGAGGCAGGAGAATTGCTTGAACCCAGGAGGCGGAGGTTGCAGTGAGCCAAGATCACACCACTGCACTCCAGCCTGGGCGAAAGAGGGAGACTCCATCTCAATAAAACAAAACAAAACAAAAACAACACACATATATTTGTGTATATATATGTATATATAAACGGATGGGATAAATTAAACTAGTATAGAAGGAACAGAGTGTTGTCTGCTAAAATGCAATGAAAATAAACGGTGGCTCAGGCCTGTAATCCCAACACTTTGGGAGGCCGAGGTGGGCGGATCACGAGGTCAGGAGTTCAAGACCAACCTGGCCAACATGGTGAAACTAACAAAAATTAGCTGGGCATGGTGGTGCATGCCTGTAATTCCAGCTACTTGGGAGGCGGAGGCAGGAGAATCGCTTGAACCCAGGAGGCAGAGGTTGCAGTGAGCCGAGACCGCGCCACTGCACTCCAGCCTGGCAACAGAGTGAGACTCCGTCTCAAAAAATAAAATTAAATAAAATAAATAAATAAATAAAAATAAAGAAAATAAAAATGTTCACCCTCACTAGTCACCTAAGAAATTTCGATTAAAACAATTTTTGGGTTTTTTGTTTTGCTTTTAAGAGTGACAAAATACTATATGGTATCCTGGTAATAAAGGTTTTCCTAAACTTTTCTAATAAAGTTTTAGGAAAAGGGGCAGTTTACATAGTCATAGAAGTAGAAGTAGAAATTGATCTAACTTTCCTGGATGGAAATTTAGCAATAACTTTCTAAAATGTAAATGTACATACCCTGAGACTTTGCAAGTCTATGGGTCTTCTATGAGTCTATTCTATAAAGAAACCTCACACATAACCAATGCACATCTTCTCATATAATAGTGAAAAACCGGAACCAACCTAAATTTTTCATTAGTTTCAATAGGAGAATGATACTATAATACATCTACACTGAAATACCAGTTACTGTTAGGCAGAATGAAAAACAATCTATATGTTTTGTCGCAGAAATGTTTCCTGAAAAAAGCAAGCCATATGTGAATATGAATAATATGACTCCAGTTTTGTAAAAAAAAAAAAAAAAAATCCCTCATATCCATGTTATTGTCTGTACAAAGAAAGACCTAAGATAACATAAATTTCTAAGGAGTGGTAGTGGAGAAATGAAAAGGGAGCCAATTTACAGGCTTATTTGGATTCCTCTTTAATAAGTATGCGCCACTTTTGTAATTTTAAAAAATATTTTTGTTTCAAATACTCAGCTCTAGTCCTTAATAAACACTTCAGAATTTGCTCTTCAAACAAAGCAAACTGAAAGACCACCAGGATAATTAATAAGCACTTGAGATAACAGAATCAGTAAAACTAATCACCGCCTCAATCCAGGAAGCCAAAGGAAAAAGGGGCTATTTCATTACAGTGCCACTCGGAAGTAAAGAATCAAGACGCTCTTAAGACACAGCACTTGGAAATAAAATTTGAAATTTCTCTGAAAATATGATGACTTCATTTTCAGGGTGAGTTTATATTTACACCCATTCACAGAAAATATTATTATGAACACAGTAAATGGCTAGGAATTGATAACATCCTTATACAGTATAAGCCAATACTCTTTTAATAAGCAAAACCTGGCTGGCAATTTCATAATACTTAAATATTAAATACAAAAAAGACATTAAGAAACCCGTTTCTAAAGTAGTTTAAGTGGTATAAACACTCCTCCCCGCAAATACTTTCGTTCTATGATCCTAGGTAAATTATACACATTCTCTGATTCTATTTCATTTATAAATTAGCTATGAGAGCCCCTTCACCTCATGAGTTAAGATAATCACATGAGGATTTATAAGAACTAAGACAATATATTATTCAAATAGTACAAAATAATTTCATATACTATTCTTCTTAAGCTTAAGAGCTATTACTTTTCAACAATGAGATTATATGTATTAATACAAAATTTTCCATTTTAATTATACTTTGGGGACCAAAAAATATTGGTATTGGTTTCTATTTATACTGTTAAAATTTAAAACTCATGCAAATACAAGAGAATGAACAGAACACAATTGTTAAACTGATTACTTTTCCCCCTTTTCAAAGTTAAGAGTTTCAGCCTACACTGTTCATGAAGTAATAATCCTCTCTCTAAACGCCCCCAATGAAGATTTATCAGCCAAATTACATGGATTGAAAGAAGTGCCTTAGCAAACTAGGTATTAAATCAAGAATGTGAAAAAACCCAATTCTATCATCAAGCTCAGTATTTGTTAAACACCTACACTTAAAATACTCATCGACAAAGTGCAAATATTAACATGGTTAATGGACTGGGTTACTTAAAATTATGAAACTCATTACTACTTCATTTATTTTTATTTTTACTTACTACTTCATTTTTAATTGTACACAAGTTCTAGTTTTCCGTTTAAAATCTCATGCATTGGTAAAAAGCTTTAACATTTTGTACACAAGTTACCTTGGAGAAGAAAGTCGTCTCCTCTCTGGTTCTCGTCGTTTTCTTTCTAAGGATCGGCTCTTGGCTCTTCTCCCAGGAGACAGTGTCCGCGAGGGGGATTTGCTCTGCTTAGATCTTCTATCATTCAAAAGTGGAGACCTGCTTCTTCTTGATTTATCACGTGGTTTTGGAGACAAACTTCTTCTTTTAGGACTACGACCAGGTCTTCTACTGGGTGACCTATTTTCTTTCCCAGATGAAGCATCTTTAGAGGGAGATTTAATTGGCTTCTTTTCTTTATCAGTTTCAGACCGTTTTGATTTTCTCTCTTTGGACCGTGACCTTCTGTCTTTGGATTTACCTCTTAAATCAACTGGGGATCTAGATTTTTTACCTCGATCGCGACTTCTACTTTCATTTATAATTGGGGATTTTTTCCTATCTTTTGATTTACTTTTATCTTCAATTTTAACCTTATCATCAGTAGGAGATCTGGCCTTACCAATTTTCTCTTGAGATCGCCTTCTAAGGGTAGGGGATTTTGATTTCCTTGCTTGATCTTGAGACTTACTTCTTTTGGATGGGCTTTTAGATTTTTTCCTCTCCTTTGACTTGCTCCTAGTTGTTTTCTCTTTAATGATTTCAATACCCCCCTTACTTTTCTTTTTATCAGACCTATGTCTAGTCCGTTCTTTGGATCTGCTTTTACTTCGTTTTTTTGTAGTAATTTTATTGTCCACAAGTTCAAGTTTCCCCTTTGTACTTGAAGATCTAGTACTAGACCTATTTCCGTTTCTTGCCTTTTCATGAATCTCCCCCTCTTCTTCAGAGCCAGACTCATAACCTTGCAAAATGAGCCCCATACCAGACTGGACCTTTCCTTCCATTAACTCATTATCAAGTTCGGCCTTAATCAAGGCTCTCTGTTTTTCCAAGTCTTCTAGCAAAGCTAAATCATCAAGTTTAGTTCTTTTTGCTGGAGACATACCCTCTTTATCAGAAGCATCAATAACCTCTTTTCTTTTGTGTTTCTTATGTTTATGCTTATGTTTATGTTTTTTATCCTTGTCTTCTTCTGAGGAATGTTTATGTTTCTTATGTTTACTTCTGTGTTTATGCTTCTTTTTTTTGTGACGACTGTGCTTATTTTGAGACTGGTCTTCTGATACTTCTCCATTTTCTTCATTTATACTCTTTTCAGAATTAGCATCTTCCATTCTATAAATATATCAAACACATTTTAAAATCGTATCATTTATCAAGTATTCAAAGAGTCATAACAAAATAACAGCAATGAGAAAATACATCTCAATGTAATACATGAAGTCAGTCACTAAAATTTTTTCAGAACAGCTTCAGACATTTTATTTCAAAGAAGGTCTACGGCAAGAACTGAGTTGGATAGGATACAACTTTATTGTGTTTCTAATGGTTGAACTCACTATTAGAGGAAATCCCTAATGCAGTGAGCTTAAAAATTACAGGTTAGAGAAAAAGGGAAAAGCAAACCAGGCACAGCAAAACCTCATTAACATTGATTTAGTACAAGGAGCCACTCAGTAACTTAATTTTTAAACCAACATTTCTCACACATTAACAACCAAAGGGCCCGTTTTCTTTTTTAATAAGACCTACTAACTATTAACATACACTGGAAGACTAATTCCTTCTCCACTTGAAATTCATAAAACTTGGTGTCTACAGTAAACCCAGCAGGTCACTTGTTTTGAGCGGATTTCATCTTACACCTTAAAAACAAAGCAAAACAAAACAAAACTCTAGAGCCAATACTGAGCTATACCCAAAATAAGCACTCAATCAATGTGCATTGGTAGCTGATCCTGATGATGGTGATAGTATAAACACATCCTCAGAAGTTAAATCTTCAAAGTGAACTAAACCAGAAGTTAGGACTCTAGGCTTGTAGTAAGCAATCATATGACATTAGGTTGAACCACATGGAAGGGCCTTTTGTAAGTCAACAAGTCTAATACGAGTAATTTAATATAGTACAGCCCAATATTCATTCAGCAAGTGATTTACTCTCTCTGAATTTCAAATGAGAATTCAGTTTCCCAAAAGACATTCACATTAACAGATGCTATGGAAATAAATAAATAAATAAAGTGGGGGATTCTGTGCTTAAATGTTTGGCTTATGCTGAGTTAAAAAGTTTATGATTCTAAATTATTTTATCAAGCCCTTGGTGTTTAATAATCCCAGGTTAAATACTGGTTCAAAAGCATTATTTAACTTTCTCTTTAAAAGTTACTCCATAATAAACCATCATCCTAGAATACCAGACCAAAAGTGGCCTTAAATTATCTAGATTCAGGCCATCATACTATTTTTGGAGAAAGTTATGGATTATTTTGTCAGGTCTTCATATTATATACTCCTATACTTTCAGTAAGTTTATCCTTGCAACCTAAGAATTCATCAGTCTACTCACAATCTCTTTAACATTTAAAAAAAACTCACCAACCACGGGTAAGCATTAAGCCACGTGGCAGGAAAACAGATGTACAAGCCAGGCATGGTGGCTCATGTCTATAATCCCAGCACTTTGGGAGGCCGAGGTGGGCGGATCACCTGAGGTCAGGAGTTCAAGACCAGCCTTACCAACATGGGGAAACCCCGTCTCTACTAAAAATACAAAAATTAGCCAGATGTAGTGGCACATGCCTGTAATCCCAGTTACTCGGGAGGCTGAGGCAGGAGAATCTCTTGAACCTGGGAGGCGGAGGCTGCAGTGAGCCGAGATTGAAAGAAAGAAAGAAAGAAAACAGATGTACAAAACCAGTATTTGCCTCCTTCAAAGAAATTAATGTCTGGTGGAAAACTAAGTCACATGACATAACCATAAAATACTGGAGAAGTACAATGATGAAGACACAAACAGGGGCATTATGGGAACACTGAAGGATCACCTAAACTCATTTCGAGAATGGTCAGGGACAGTGTTTTGTAGATCACAGAAAGAAATCAATTTGTTAAGCAGGGACGTTAGGAGGAGAGAAGAAACGTTTACTGAGAAAGGACAGGGATTAAAAAATAAAGGTTGGCCCAGGCACAATGGCTCACATCTGTAATCCCAGCACCATGGAAGGCCAAGGCAGGAGGATTACTTGAACCCAGGAGTTCAAGACAAGCCTGGGCAACATAGTGAGACCTCATCTTTACTAAAAATAAAAAAAATTAGCTAGGTGAGACCTCATCTTTACTAAAATAAAAAAAATTTAGCTATTCAGGAGGCTGAGGTGGGAGGATTACTTAAGCCTGGGAGGTCAAGGCTGCAATAAGCCACGATGGGGCCACTGCACTCCAGCCTGGGTGACACAGCAAGACGCTGTCTTTAAAAAAAAAAGAAAAATTAAGTAACACTGCCCTAGAGAATGAGTAAGGAATTAACAAGAAGGGAAAAAGGTGCATTTCAAATAGAGAAAGAAGGTGACAAAAGGCAGTTATATATAGCAAACTTCAAGTAGATCAGTGTTGTGAAAGACACTGAGGTTAAGATTCCAAGTGGAGCCAGGCATGGTGGTGCACACCTGTAGTCCCAGCTACTCAGGAGGCTGAGGTGGAAGATCACTTGAGCCCAGGAGTTTGCAGTTGCAATGACCTATGATCACATCACTGCACTCCAGCCTGGGCAACAGAGAGAATTCTCCATCTCGTTAAAAAAAAAAAAGATCCCAAGTAGACCAATTCCAGGAGATGACAAGATAGTATATGATTCTAGGAGTGGGCAGTTGAGAGAGAATTAAAGGTTCACTGGAGTCACAGAGGCCCAGGAACTGCAAAAGTAGGTTGTCTAGCCAGGTCTCACAGTCTTGAATAAACTTGCTGGGAGAAGGAGTGGGGGAGAGAGAATGGTGGTATGATTGAGAAGTTATTAATTAGTTGACAACAATGAGGGGGAATGAAAAACACATAGCCACTACAGGGTATCATACTCAAAGAATGTTGATTTTTGGATGTCACATTGCCAACTTCCATTTCTGGCAGGAAAAGGTATTTAAGAGATGTGCAGGAGAAGCTACGTCCTCTGGTGAAAGTCAGGTTTTAATTTAGGTTGACTTCTCTCTAATGGAGTATGAGAAGACACATGACAAATACAGTAGTGTTCTCTGGATCATTAATTTTTCTCAAAGACTTGAAAAAGGGCAGTATCTTGGTATTATAAAAACACCACCAGGCCATGTGCAGTGGTTCACACTTGTAACCCCACACTTTGGGAAGCTGAGGTGGGAGGATTCCTTGAGCCCAGGAGTTCAAGACCAGCCTGGGGACCACGGTGAGACCCTATCTCTACAAAAAAATTTAAATTAACTGGGTATGGCAGCATGTGCTTGTAGTCCCAGTTACTCAAAAGGCTGAGGTAGGATCACTTGAACCCAGGAGTTAAAGTCTGCAGTGAGTCATAATCGCGCACTGCACTCCAGCCTGGGCAACAAAGGAAGACCCTATCTCAAACACAAAAAAACAAAACACCATCATTGTTTTATTATGGAAGGGAAAGAAGTCACATAGATTTCAGTAAAAAGATTCCAAGACATTTCAACTTTGTTCTTTATATAGGCTATATTCTCATCCTTTTTCCCCAGAAATCTCCCACCCCATAATCCAGAAGGTCTTTTTTTTTTCCTGAACCTTGACTTACAGGGGGAAAAGTCTGAGAAAAAGTTAGGCTAATTCAAGTTATGAAGGTAGGAGAGTCTTTAAAGATTGAGAATGATCTTTAGGCATATAAAATCTATGTCCCAAAGTACAAAATTCTAGTCACTAGGCTCAAATTCAAAATTACCTAAAGTTTTGAGTTTTAACTCAAGACTGTCCTCAAGACAAAGGATAGTTGAGTGGTTAAGCAGTCTCTGGAGCCAGACTGCCTGGGTTCAAATCCCAGTTCCATTACTTACTAGTTGTGTGGTCTTGGCAAGTGATCCTCAGGCATTTCATCTACATGACGGAGAAAATAATAGTACCTACCTGAAAAGGTGTTATGAAGTTTACACAGTGAATAGATGTTAAATGCTTATGACAGTGCCTAGCACAGACCAACCCCTACCCCCCCCCCCCCCACCAAATAAGCTATTATTATTGTATAGATGCTAGATAAATATACTTATTCACAAAAGTCCTGTGGAGCTGAGACGGCTGCTAATAAGAATGTTATTTTTAGGAATAGCATCAAAGAGCATAGATTCTGGAGTCAAACTACCTGGTTTAAATGCTGCCTCCAACATGACAAAGCTATTGTGACCTAAGGCAAGTTGCTCTTCTGTGCCTCAGTTTCCTCAACTGTAAAAAATGGGGAAATAGTACTGACAAATCATAGGCTTATGAAAATTAAATGAGTTCATAGTATAAAAGGCTGTCACACTAAGTGTTCAAGAAATGTCTCTCCATTTGAGTTGAGACTTTTGAGTTTCAAGGGACTTGCCTAAGGTCACACATAAAACAAACCAGTGAGAAGGCTGTTATTTCAAGTCAGTCAAAAGACCTTCCATTTGATTAAGATGCTTTACAAGTCAGATTATGTCACTACTCTTTGTGAAACTTTATTGCTTTCTACCTTATTCAGAGAAAAAGGTCCTATACTTACAACCCCAACATCCCCCACACTCTAAACCTAACACTCTTCTCTCACGGTCACCCTGCTCCAGCCACACCATGTTCCTTGAATAGGCATCCTCACATCTCAGGTATGTGGTACCTGTTTCTCCTGCCAGGAATGCTTTCCCCAGATACATGCATTCCTGGCTACCTTTGCCTACCTTGTCTTTGCTTAAACGTCACTTTCTCAAACAAGTTTTCCTGATCAATCCATTTTAAGTGTAAAACCACCCCACTGCACACATATTCTCCTTCTGTGCTTAATATTTTTCTCCAAAGCAATGGTTATCACTAATACAATTCTTGTTTGTCTCTCCCTATCATAATGTAAGCACTATATGAGCAGAATTTTTATTTTAGTTCACTGCTCTAAGGGCCTAGATTATCTAATCTATAGCAGGTGCTCAGTAAGTATTGTTTGTGTCAATTATACATACAGAATAACATAAGGCCGGGCACGGTGGCTCATACCTGTAAACCCAGCACTTTGGGAGGCCGAAGCAGGCAGATCACTTGAGGTCAGGAGTTCAAGACCAGCCTGGCCAACATGGTGAAACCCTGTCTCCAAAAAACTAGCCGGGCATAATGGCGGATGCCTGTAATCCCAGCTACTCCGGAGGCTGAGGCAGGAGAGGTGCTTGAACCTGGCAGGCGAAGGCTGCAGTGACCCAAGATTGCGCCATTGCACTCCAGCCTAGGTGGCAGAACAAGACTCTGTCTCCAAAAAAAAAAAAAAAAAGAAAAAGGCTGGGCACAGTGGCTCACACCTGTAATCCTAATCCTAGCACTTTGGGAGGCCGAGGCGGGTGGATTACCTGAGGTCGGAAGTTCAAGACCAGCCTGACCAACATGGAGAAACCCCATCTCTACTAAAAATACAAAAAAATTAGCCAGGCCTGGTGGCGCATGCCTGTAATCCCAGCTAGTCGGGAGGCTGAGGCAGGAGAATTGCTTGAACCCGGGAGGCGGAGGTTGTGGTGAGCTGAGATCACACCATTGCACTCCAGCCTGCGCAAAAAGAGCAAAACTCTGTCTCAAAAACAGACAAACAAAAAGCACATAAAAGTTGTCTAAAGTTGGTTTACACTATCTATTATAGACTCTTAGAACTTGAAAGTTAAGATTTTGCTTTGCTCAGTTTTATCTCCAGTGCCTCACACAGTGCACACACATAGTAGGCACACACCTATTTTCTGACTGCGTGATATTCAAAATTACTTATATTTCATCAACCCCTCCCAAAGGAAAATCAGTTTTTTGAACCCTTATCTTTTCTAATGCTAACAATTTACAAAAATCTTAGGAGTTTCATTAAAAATTGTTACGAGTTTACCCATAGAGGAATCAACTTCTATCAAAAGAAAATCTAGCTCCTAGAGCTTCTGGGAATTAGAAATACATCATGATGACCAGTATCACTGTAGAAGGGTCATTCCCATGAGTGACTAGTTTCCATTGTAAATTAATGAGTATTATCTCAAGAAATAATGAGTAGGTTCCTGCTAAAAATGCTACCAGCTCGGTACAATTAGGTTAACCTTAATTATAGCATTTTCTTATACAGGGGCTAGGCATACAATGGATCTTTACCAGTCTCAGCTCATCTCTCAATGCAAATGTCACAAATCACAACTAAAGTCTGACCAGGTCAATCTGGAAAACTTGAAACATTGAGTCAATGGCATAATGTATTACATACAATGGGCTTGTGCTAAAATAGCTAAATTAGGTTTATTATCAACGACTTTCTTCTAAAGCTCAAGAAAAAGGTTTCTTGTTAAGAAACCTAATGGTCCTCTTGGATAGTTTATACTGACAAAAAATATAGGCCATATACACTTCATTTATATAAATTTACGCTTTAACATTTTACAATTTAATATCCCACATTTAGCCAAGTGGATGTGTATACCAACCTGGTCACAACAGGTTTATCACAACACAAATATTTATTGAGAACCCATTGAGTACTGGATAACATTCTTCAGATCACATTATTTGGAAGCAAAGGTGAGTGAGAAGTGCAGACAACATGGGGTTGCTTAACAGTATTTATTTGTTTTGTTAAGTTTTACCTTTTAAAAAACCCAAGTCTTGAGGCATCCAGCACAATGAATGAAAATCGTGGAATGCCTTTAAAATAACATAGTCACAGTCAGGTGCAACGGCTCATGACTGTAATCCCAACACTTTGGGAGGCTGAAACTGGCGGATCACCTGAGGTCAGGAGTTTGAGACCAGCCTGGCCAACATGGTGAAATCCTGTCTCTACTAAAAATACAAAAATTAGCAGGGCATGGTGGTGCATGCCTGTAATCCCAGCTACTCAGGAGACAGAGACAGGAGAATCACTTGAACCTGGGAGGCAGAGGTTGTAGTGAGCCGAGATTGCGCTACTGCACTCCAGCCTGGGCAACAGAGACTCGGTCTCAAAAAAATAAAATAGTCACCAATCACCAACCACCAGTGTTATTTTAACTTCTTCTTTCACATTTTTTTTTCCAAACAATAGTCTTAGTGAACTTATCTGGTAGGCATTCAAAATATACAGAGACACAGAGAACTGACTGATTTAAATCTGCGTATGAATAAAGCCGTTTTTCAGCTAGACAATTCTTTAAAATTTTTTTTTAGTGGTGAGCAAAGTGAACGCCACTGCTATTTACCAGGAAAGTAATTAAGCCTATTTCTCTGACAAGTTAAAATGTATATATCTTTTAAGAAACTGGGTCTCACTATGTTGCCTGGGCTAGATTCAAATTCCTAGGCTCAAATGATCCTCCTGCCTCAGACTCCCTAGTACCTGCAGCACTTGAGCCCAGTAGTTCAACAACAGCCTGGGCAACATGGGAAGACTCTGCCTCTACAAAAATATTTAAAAATTAGCTAGGCATGGCCGGGCACGGTAGCTCACGCCTGTAATCCCAGAACTTTGAGAGGCTGAGGTGGGCGGATCACGAGGCCAGGAGTTCGAGAGTAGCCTGGCCAACAAGGTGAAACCCCGTCTCTACTAAAAATACAAAAATTAGCTGGGCGTGGTGGTACGTGCCTGTAATCCCAGCTACTCAGGAGGCTGAGGCAGGAGAACTGCTTGAACCAGGGAGTCCAAGGTTTCAGTGAGCCAAGATTGCACCACTGCAATCTAGCCTGGAGAAAAAGTGAGACTCCGTCTCAAAAAAAAAAAAAAAAAAAAAAAATTAGTTGGGTGTGGTGTCATATGCCTGTGGTCCCAGCTACTCCGGAGGCTGGAGTAGGAGGATCACTTGAGGCTGAGGCTACAGTGAGCCATGATAATGTCACTGTACTCCAGTCTGGGTGACAAGAGCTTGTGTTTCAAAAATAAATAAATAAAACGAATAAAAAGAATTAACGTAGCTATAAAAATCAGAATGGGTCCAAAAGACTAACTAGTCTTAAAACCTTCCCTCTGGTCTCCGCTTTGCCAAATCAGGTTTGAGAAATTAGTTCTCAATAAATTAGACATGTCACATCAAAAAATGGATCTTTCCGGGACAGTGGAAAAAAACAAAAATAATTTCATACTTGAAAAGCAATTTAAAAAGAAGCCACATTGTATAGTGGGAGGCCAGACAGTACAATAGTTAGCAGCAGGGCTTTAGAACCAGACTGCCTGAGTTTAAATGGGTGTGCCATGAGTGTGACCTTGAGCAAGTTACTTAATTTCTCTGTGTTTCAGTTTCATCATCTCTAAAATAAGGAAAAGAAAAGTATCTACCTCCATAGGGTTGTTAAAAGAATTAAAGCCTTCAGGGAGCTTAAAAGCTGCTTCTTATATTTATTCTTTCTAAATTTTCTGTTTTGAATAGATTCTATATAACTGTAAACTACTCAGTGTTCTCTGAAGAACTGTTGTAGACACTATATTCAGGGACTCACTATGAGCACCAGGCATAGTGTTTGCTTTCATACCAAATGGTTATCTTCTTTGTTAAATACTTTCAAACTACTGAAAGTGAGACATATACAGACCAAATATTCCATTTACACCAAGTGCTCCGTGGGGAAGGGAAGGGAAATTAAAGATTATCTCTGTTACTCATACAGCAGAGGCCTAAATATGTATTTTTTAAATTATTAAGTCCAATATTATTTGAATACAGTATGTGAATAAACTATGGCTGACCCACTCCTCGAAATGAATCTGAAACATCCCTAAAATCAAATAAACGGACATAATACTACAGAACTTTTCAGATTAGTAGAAAATGTAACCACATAGCATGAGATCTGCACTGTATTGGCATAAACACTGTAACTGTGCCACACAATGAACTTGGTGAGAAACAGTAAGAGGTTAAAGCTAATTTAAAACTTCAGAATCCATTTGTTCTCTGCTAAGTCAAATTGTAAAAATAATACAGCAGTTTTGAAAAGCTCTTAATTAAAAATTCCGTTTCTCTGCCTAGCTGAGTAATGCAGATGATTGAGGAGCCCAAAACTGGATGCACAGCAATTAAGTGTCAGGTTGTCTGGTGGCAGATTTCTTCTATTGCTCAGTCACAAGTTGCTGGGAGACTATACCTCTTTCTAAGATGGCTGGAAACAGATCAGACAGTGCAAATGCAAAAAAAAAAAAAAAAAACGGTCGCTATAGGAACATTGTCGTAAAATCCATTCTCTCTATTAAGGTTCTTGTTTGAGTTTTCCCAACATAGACATGAAGAGCAAAATATTGCTTTTAGTTAACCAATGGTTAACCTTTGCAGCATACACACGTATTTTTTTTTTCATTTTTCATTTGGCCGCATGGATTCTTAATATTAGCTTAATTATAGACATAAAGTGGTTTGGCAGTAGCTAGCAATTCCCACTACTCCTTCCACTCGTCCTCCTAAAGAAGGGTTATAAACTCAGGCAAAAAAAAAAAAAAAAAAAGCCAGGCCTCAAAACCAAAGACTCTATCTTACTTTGCCTCAAGTTTGCAAGTTGGTAAAAAAGCTGCCGGTAGGGACTCAAAACAAAACAAAACAATACTGGGTGACTGCTGGACTAAAGAGTACAAGGTGACGAGATCAAGTATCCCGCTAGCCACAGACTAGCTCTGGGATGGCCAGAGAGTGTGACCCCAGCACCTCCGCTCTCTGCTTTCAGGTCCTAAACTGACACCAGTAAAAGGACGACTGGGGGTACCGCATGAGGAAGAAAAGACTTCGGGCTTGGCCCGCCTGCTGCCACTGACCCTCGTGTCCCCAACACCGATGCCGCTAAGAGCTGCGGCCAAGGAGCTCAGATGGGTCCCCAAGGGAGGAATAGGCAAGCGCGACCTCACTGCCGCGGCAGCCGCCACGCGCACCGGACCTGTAGAGGCCGCTCGCGCCTACGCCTCCCGGGGCAACGACGCGCGGCAGGCCGCGGCCGCCTTCACCCCAGCAGCCGCGGCCTCCGGGAGAAGGAAGCTCGAAGGCCGCCTGCTCCCCACGCCTCCCACCCCACAACGGATCGCGCCGGAAAAGGCAAAGTTTGACTCTCGCCGTTAGGCCCGAACTTTCCCGCCAGCCCGTGCAGCTCCCACTCGGCAGTCCCCGGGCTCCAGCCTCTGGCCCACTCACAGAGACTACTTACTCTGGCTGCTCCCGTAGCGACTGGGTCTCCGCGGCGGCCATCTTGAACTTCCTGACTCCTCGGCGGCGGTGGCGGCAGCTCCCGGACGGTGGAAGGTAGGGGAAGTGGAGGAAGAAGGAAAAGAGCTGCCGCGCATGTGCTGACCGCGTAGGGAAGAGCGGGGCTCTGAGTCCGCGCTAAGAATCCGGATATAAAACCCCACGTCCCGGGACTAGCGCGCGGCGTAGTGTCGCAACTTCCGGGAGCGTGGTGGGCGGTGCTGCTAAGGATTGAGGGCGAGTGTCAAGCTTGAGCTCTTCAGTCAATGCTAGAAATGGACGTTTAGTTATTGAATCCCGCTAACGAGGGGAGCCAACTAGAGAGGGATGTCCGCATCGGGCGTGCAGTTCCAAGAACTGATTGGCTGTGGAGATTAGAAGTTGGGTGAAAATTCTCTTAAACTCGGGCAAACGAATTGATGATTTTTCCCCTGGTCGGTGTTAGAGACACAGTAAATGCTTAACCATCTCGCTAGATAGCTCAACTGAAGTGGCATTAACTTCCCGGGAAAGTGTGTAGAAAGGCATTTTTAAATACTGTAAACTCGAACGTAAATATCTTTTAATGTGGAACTGTTATTACATTTAACACTGAACATCTTTTCAACTTTTACATAGTTCAAGGGTGACATGATTCAGTTCATTATTTCCGTAATTGGAACGTGTAATATTTTTTGGCCCAAGTTGCGTTATGTGATTTTGTTTTTTTTCTAATGGGGTAGAATGGAATATTATGGGGAAAACATTTACTGGCTTTTGGAGAGCTCTCAAAACCAATTAGGTTCTTTAATTCCTCTTTAAAAAATATTTCTCGGCCTGGCGCTGTGGCTCACGCCTGTAATCCCAGCACCTTGGGAGGCCGAGGCGAGCGGATCACCTGAGGCCAGGAGTTCGAGACTAGCCTGGCCAACATGGTGAAACCCCGTCTCTATTAAAAATACAAAAAATTAGCCGGGCGTGGTGGCGCGCGCCTATAATCCCAGCTACTCCGGAGGCTGAGGCAGGAGAATCGCTTGAACCCGAGAGGCGGAGTTTGCACTGAGATCACGCCACTGCACTCCAGCCTGGGCGACAGGAGCAAGATTCCATCTCAAAAAAGAAAAAAAAAAAAAAAAAATTATCCATACTTTGGAACCTGGAAGCAGCGTGACGATCACTTTCATTCTTGTAATCATGTGAGTTTGCCTTTGTCCTAGAAAATTGAGTTCGGAATCTCCAGGCTCCATACATATCTCTTGATTTCCAGGGGAGAAGGGTTTTAAATGTTCTTACAAAATGTCTCTTGTTGCCTGAATTCCAAACGTTTTGAAATGTTAGGGCCAGGCGCGGTGGCTCACGCCTGCAATCCTCTAGCGGTGGCTCAAACGTTTTGAAATGTTAGGGCCAGGCGCGGTGGCTCACGCCTGCAATCCTCTAGCACTTTGGGAGGCCGAGGCGGGCGGATTGCCTGAACTCAAGAGTTCGGGTCCAGCCTGGCCAACATAGCGAAACTCCGTCTCTGCTAAAAATACAAAGATTAGCCGGCGTGGTGGCGCCTGTAGTCCCAGCTACTCGGGAGGCTGAGGCAGGAGAATCGCTGGAACCCGGGAGGCCGAGATCGCGCCATTGCACTCCAGCCTGGGCAACAAAAGCAAAAACTCCGTCTCAAATAAATAAATAAATGAAATAAACTTAGTAAACTATTTTTAAATAATGTTAAAATTAACGGTGTATGTAGTAGAACTGTGAGAGATCTCATCATGGAAATAGAGTGATATACTTGAAGGTAAAAGATTGGGTCAGGTACTATTAACACGTTTTACACATGAACAAACCCGACACTAAGAGGTAAGGTAATTTGCTTATGATTGAGTTCCCAAGTACCAAGCTGATTTTTGATCTAAAATCTGACTCGAAAATCTGCTCTTTTCTTATCAGGCTGCTTCCTACAAAAATATAACCTTGCTTAGCATCTGCTTGTTGAGCATCCACCCTCACAGCTCTTTGGCATTCAAACGTTTGTTGAGTAGGGGTAATAGAGCACTACGTTCGAATCAGAAAATGCCTTATTTTTCCTTGTTTGCAAGAGCCTATTATAAATAAATGCCTTGTTTTCGCTGTATCTCTTTCTTGTTGTCGAGAGCTCAGGCTGGTCTTTATTTCTGCAACCATAGTATTATCTCCCAGGTCTCCTTCTGCCCTGTGTATTTTGCAGTTATGCTTTATGTGGAGATGAAGCATCCTAAGTGTGGGGAAGGATATATGGGGCCCGAACAATAGGTGCTGAAGCCAGATTGTGACTAAAGTTGGTATTTGAACAAACCAAGTCTTTATTTTTTTAAAGAGCATGGTAAAAACTAAGTTTCAAAAATCGATGCTGGCAAAAATTTCCTTGAAAAAATTCTCACCAAGTTCACTTGCACGGTACTGCCTGGGGAATGAAATAGATTTGTCAAGGACACACCCAAAACTATGTTGCTGTTGTAGTTTTCAAAGACTGGGACCTTCGGCAGGGGGAGTTACAATTAAAGCAAACATCGGCGTATCAGTTTATTCATTCAGCAAACGTTTATGAAGCAACAAATTTATGCTCAATATTTCAATCTTGCTGCTCTCCCTCCCCAAATTCAGGAACCTTTGCAACGGAAAGCGGCCCCGGGCAGGCGCCTTTTGAGCAGAGGAGCAAAAGGGGTAACTCAGCAGTGGAACCCGCCTCCCCGGAAATCCTTGGAGGGGGCGGGGCCCTGGGGAGCAAGCTCTTCCCGGCGGCAGCGGGGGAGGCGCATGCGTACTTGCGTCATCGTGGGGTAGCAGCAGGGAGGCGTGGGAGGATGTGAGGCCTGCGGTGGGCCTTGGTCCCTTCTGTCCCCGCCCCGAAGCCGCCTGCTCAAGCTGAGGGCCACCGGCTTCTATCCGTCGGTGCCGATACTCCTTGCCTCCCAGCCAGAGCGTCTCATCTCTGGGCCTGGAGCCCCAGGCTCGCTCTCCTCAGCCCCTGCGGGCGGCGGCGCTCTTGTCGCCATTCCTGTGAGGTCGTTTTCCGGAGCCGCCGGGCCGGCCGAGGAGTAAGTAGGCGCCAGAGTCCTGGCCCGGGCATCCGCCTTGGGACCCTGTCGCCGCCGCGCCCCGGATCCTGCGTTGGTCCTGTCCGATAAAGCGGAGGTCGGCCCTGCTTGCTGACGAGACCGTAAAAACCACAGCGCTTGGCGCCCTGCCGCCGCCACACCACACAAAAGTGTACCGGCCCGAGGCTGGCTTCGGGCGCGAGCTTGCATTTGTGACTTTCTCTTACCGTCTTTGTTTGCTTCCTTTTAAGTATTACTTCCAGATAAGGGACACATTCTCGAAATACTTTGAAAACAGTTTTGAATTTTGTTCCTCCCGTTGAAACGGATTAAGTTTGGACCTTTCAAGCTACACTGTGCAATCATCAATCTCAATAAGCTCTTAATAGGCTCATTCTTCCGTAGGCTACAAACAAAATAAAGATCATAACATCCTGCGGAGGAAACCATTGGTCCATGTAGAGTCGCCAGATGTCAATTAAGAGTAGATCGCTTTTCAGAGAATACTTAACGACTCTGGTTTAGACCTGGACTTGGAACTTTGAGGTGTTTGGAACACTGGGCAGAATTTTCCTTTGTTACAAAAGAAAGTTTATGAGAACGTAATTTGTTTTTGTTGTTATTATTGTTAGTATTGAAGCAATTTTGGTGCATACCAAAGGATAACAAAGCAAAACAATGAAAATCACCCAGAGTTCCATTACCCACACTGAACCAACTTGAATATATTGGTTTATTTTGGCTTTTTTCCATATGAAATGTTAAATTTTCTTGTACTCAGGTGTAGAATATGGTAGTTTGCTCTTTCATGTAACGTCTCCCAATTTTTACATACATAATTCTAGTTTCAGTAAGCATTTTTATAACTACACTCTTTTTCCTTTGTTATTGTATGTCTAGGTTATTTCAACTTTGCACTATTGCGTGTAACTACTATATGATGAGGCAGTAGCTAGATTAGTATTTAGAACGTGAGCATTCAAGTCAGGCAGACCTGGGCTTCACAACTTACTGTGCAATTTCAAACAGTTTAACTTTTTTGAGCCTCATTTTACACAGTAACATGGGGATAATGGTTCTGATTGCATAGAATTATTGTGAGAGTAAAATGAAATAATGAGTGAAAGTGCCTGCAGCATGTATTGTTAGTAAATGCTATATTACTGTAGGCAAATTTTCTTTTGTTGTGATTTTTTTGGTGACATGTATGATTTATTTCCAGATTTTGAATATACTTAAATACTATTACCACAGTAGGGGTATGGGGTTTGGTACACAGCTTTTCATATATTTTATACAATATATTGTGTGTTTGATACACAGCTTTTCATATACTTTATTATAAGTAACACATGAATTAGAAATAATTTTTCGCAATAGGAAAAAATTTTAAAAATTAAAATTTATAATCCTGCTAACCATAGGTGAATAGTCACATTGTGGGCAATCCTTTTTTATGCATATATGTGTAATGGTTTTATTTTATTTTATTTTATTTTTATTTTTTGAAACGGAGTCTTGCTCTGTTGCCCAGGCTAGGGTGCAATGGTGCGACCTCGGCTCACTGCAACCTCCGCCTCATGGGTTCAAGCAATTCTCCTGCCTCAGCCTCCCGAGTAGCTGGGATTACAGGCGCCCACCGCCGCGCCCGGCTAATTTTTATATTTTTAGTAGTAGAGATGGGGTTTCACCAACTTGGCCAGGCTGGTCTCGAACTCCTGACCTCGTGATCCACTCGCCTCAGCCTCCTAAAGTGCTGGGATTCCAGGCACGAGCCACCGTGCTGGGCCTGTAGTGTTTTTTAAAAATAGAATTATATTATAAATTGGGCTTAGTAACTTGCTGAAAATGGCAGAGGCCAGTGCGATGAGAGTGGGGTGATTAAGGGAGTAGGAAGTAATGCCTGAAAGGGAGTTTGTAGGATTTAGATTTTATTGAAAGTGTACTGGACAGGTTGGGCATAGTGGCCCAGGCCTGTAATTGTGTCACTTTGGGAGGCTGAAGTGGAAAGATCCCTTAAGCCCAGGAGTTCGAGCCAGCCTGGGCAACATAGGGAGACCCTATCTCTATAAAATAAAAATAAAAATAATTATTTTGAAAAAAGAGTTTACTGGACAGAGTAAGTTCAGGGTTGAGGAGTGACCTGATTTGTTTTAGAAGGCTCATTTGGCTGCCATATGGAGATAGACTGCAAGGGACCAGGGGAGGAAGATGCAATCCAATTAGGAGAGTATTTAAGTAATCTCTGTGAGAGATGGTGTTAGTTTCGATCAGGGTGTAAGTAGGGAAAAATGATTGGGTTCTGGATATATTTTGAAAGGAGAAGTTATCGGATTCCCTGATTGATGGGATGTGGAATTGAAGAGAAAGTGACTTAAAGAATTTTGGTTTGGGCAGTTAAACAGATACAGTTGCTACTTAACCAAGATAGAGACTGAAGGTGGGGGGAAACTAAATGGAGTTCCGTTTCAGTCATGTTACCTGTTGTGGAGTCTAACTAGTTGGAACAGGAGTATTAAAGACTTCATCTTCTGTTCTCGAGGTTTCAGTTTGTCCCTTCATTTCTGTCAGTTTTTGCTACATATATTCTGTTACTAGGTGCATCTATCCTTGTAAATTGTTACATCTTTCTTGTGGGTTTATCCTTTTATCATTAAAAGTGTTTCTCTTTTTCTCTAGTAACATTGTTTTAAAGTCTGTTTTGTCTGATATTAATGTAGCTATTTCAGTTCTCACGTGATTACTATTTACATGCTTTGTATCATTGAATCTAAAATGTGTCTCCTGTAGACATATAGTTGGATCTTGGTTTGTTTTTTGTTTGTTTGTTTGTTTTTTGTTTTGAGACAGAGTCTCGCCCTGCCTCCTTGGCTGGAGTACAGTGGCGTGATCTTGGCTCACTGCAACCTCCACCTCCCGGGTTCAGACGATTCTCCCACCTCAGCCTCCCCAGTAGCTGGGATTACAGGGGCCCGCCACCACGCCCAGCTAATTTTTGTATTTTTAGTAGAGACGGGGTTTCACCATGTTGGCCAGGCTGGTCTCGAACTCCTGACCTAGTGATCCGCCTGCCTCAGCCTCCCAAAGTGCTGGGATTACAGGCGTGAGCCACTGTGCCAGGCCAGATCTTGTTTTTTTTAATCTGATAATTTCTGCCTTTTGATCCAATTCTTTAATCATTCACATTTAATGTTATTGATATAGTTGGATTTATGTATGCCATCTTATTTTTGTTTTCCTTATGTCTTATGTCTTTTTCTTTTCCTGTCTCTCCTTTACTGCTTTGTTTTGCATCAAGTGAATATCTTCTAATGTAGCATTTTAATTTCTTGAGTGATTTTTTTCACTGTTTTAAGTTTTTTTAGAGACTGTAGTGGTGCTTTAGGGCTTACCGTACAATTAGCTTTACTTATTAGAATCAGCTTCGAATTTATACTCACTCAATTGCAGTGAGATATAGAAACCTTACTCCAATATAGTTTTATTCCATGCCCCTGTTTTTTTGTGGTTTTGTTGTTGTACATGTTATAGTTGTCACAAACTCAACAATACATTACTACAATTATTACTTTTACATCATTTAAAGAAAATGAACAAAGGAAAGCAAATATATATTTGTAGCTTTTGTTATAGTAACCTTATTTATCATTTCAGGTTGTTTGTTTCTTTTTCTTGTGGACTCATGACCATCTGGAGTAATTGTTTTTTCTTTTTCTTTTTCTTTTTTTTAGGGGGGGGGGTAGGGGGGTAACAGGGTCTTGCTCTGTTGCCCAGGCTGCTGGAGTGCAGTGTCATGAATATATCTCACTGTAGCGTCAAACTCCTGGACTCAGTGATCCTTCCACCTCAACCTCCTGAGTAGCTGGGACTACAGGCACATGCCACCAGGCCTGGCTAACTTTTGTATTTTCTGCACCTCAGCCTCCTGAGTAACTATATTACTCTATAAGCACACGTCACCACACTCAGCTAATTTTTAAATTTTTTTATAGAGACAGAGTCTCACTGTGTTGCTCAGGCTGGTCTCTAACTCTTGGCCTCAAGTGATCCTCCAGCTCTGGCCTCCCAAAAGTGCTGGGATTACAGGCATGAGTTCTTTGTATGAGTTCCTTGTATATTTTGGATATTAACCCCTTCATAGATAAAAGGTTTTTCAGTATTTTCTCCCATTCCATGGATTGCCTTTTCATTTTGTTGTTTTCCTTTGCTGTGCAGAAGCTTTTTTGTTTGGTTTAGCTCCATTTGCCTATTTTTGCTTTTGTTGCCTGTGCTTTTGGTGTCATTTACAAAACAAACAAACAAAATTATTGCCAAGACTAATGTCATGGAGCTTTTCCGCTGTTTTCTTCTAGTTTTACAGTTTCATGTCTTACATTTAAGTCTTTTCACTTCTTTTTTTTTTTTTTTTTTTTTTTTTTTTGAGACACAGTCTCCCTCTGTTGCCCAGGCTGGAGTGCAGTGGTGTATGATCTTGACTCACTGCAACCTCCACCTCCTGGGTTCAAGCGATTCTCCTGCCTCAGCCTCCCGAGTAGGTGGGATTACAGGCACGTGCCACTGTGCCCGGCTTATTTTTGTATTTTTAATAGAAATGGGGTTTCACCAGGCTGGTCTTGAACTCCTGACCTCAAGTGATCCATCCGCCTCAGCCTCTCAAAGGACTAGGATTACAGGCAAGAGCCACTGCGCCTGGCCTCTTTTAACCATTTTGAATTGACTTTTGTGGATGGGGTAAGATAAGGGCCCAATTTCACTTCCTGGCATGTGGTTATCTAGTTTTTTCAACACCATTTATTAAAGAGACTATCCTTTCTTTATTGTGTACTTTTGACACCTTTGTTGATGATTAGTTGGCCACATAAACGTGGATTTATTTCTGGGATTCCTATTCTGTTCCATTGGTCTATATGTCTGCTTTTATGCCAGTACCATACAGTTTGGATTACTGTAGGTTTGTAATATAATGCGAAATAAAGAAGTGTGATGCTACCAGCTTTGTTCTTCTTGCTCAAGGTCGTTTTAGATATTCTGGGTCTTTTGGTATGGATGTTAGGATTTTTTTTTTTTTTTCTGTGAAAAATGTCATTGGAGTTTTGCTAGAGATTGCGTTAAATCTGTAGACTACTTTGTGTATTGCAGACATTTTGACAATAATGATTCTTCTGATCCTGAACATGGGATAGCTTTCCATTTATTTGTGTCATCTCCAGTTCTTTCATATATGTATTATAGCTTTTAGCATACACATCTTTCCCCTCCTTGGTAAAACTTATTCCTAAGTATTTTATTCCTTTTGATGCTATTGTAAATGGGATTGCTTTCTTAATTTCTTTCTTGGATACTTAACTGTTAGTGAAGTGTAACTGATTTTTGTATGTTGATTTTGTATCCTGAAACTTTACTGGATTCATTTATTCATTCTAACAGTTTTTAGTGGCGTATTTAGGGTTTTCTGTATATAAGATCATGTCGCCTGCAGAGACAATTTTACTTCTTCCTTTCTGATTTGGATGCCTTTTATTTCTTTTCCTTGCCTAATTTCTGTGGCTAGGATTTCTAGTACTATGTTGAATGTAAGTGATAAGTGTGGACATCCTTGTCTGTCCTTGTCACATTCAGTTATATGTGCAATACTGGAACCATCCAGTTCATAGTCACATAATTCCTCTTTGTGCAGTCTCATGGAAAATCACACCCCTGTTCACATTTTTTTCTGTCTGTCTCCCACCTCTCCAGGCCCCTGCCCTGCAACTTTCAGTTACTTCAGACTCTCAGAAGACTAGCCTCTAAATACCTCAGTTTATCTGCACTACTGTGATCTACTTGAAATTCTCTTCCCTCTTCTGCAGTTTGTAATGGCATTCAGGCCAAAAGCTGTAGTAGTTTTAGGGCTCTCTTCATTTGCTTCTCTGCTCCTAGGGATCATAGTGCTGTGTTATCTGTTGTCCAGCATCTGACACAGTTGGTTTTATATTTTGTCTAGTTTTCTAGTTATTAAGCAGGTTAAGTCTGGTTCCTGCTATTCCATATAGCAGGAAGCAAAGGTTCTCTAATGAATTTTTAGCATAATAACATAAGCGTAGATTCTAAAAATTCATTACGTAGATCCTGGAAATCTGTTTACTATGTTTTATACATTCTGTGAAAGCTGGAGAATATATATTTGTTTTACTGTGTGTATCACAAATAAAATATCAATTTCATGTACCAGAGAATTGAATACAGTATCAAAGGGTCATTTCATAACTTTATCATCACCATCCATCCTGTAAGTCCTTTGAAATTTCTTCTTTTCTATGGATCTAACATTTATCAATAACGAATTCTTAAGCTTCTATATTAGTTAATCCAGTGTTTGTCAAAGTCCACCGCCTATAAGAATCATCTAGGGAATCTTGCTAAAATGTGGATTCTGATTTAGTAGGTCTGGGGTGAGGTCTTCCCTTTGGCAATTCCAGCAAGTTCCCATGGGATGCTGGTGCTGGTTAATGGAAGTCACTTAGAGTAGCAAGGAGCCTGTTTGCCTAGTATTTACAATGAGCACGTGTTTTGGGTATCATCAAAACAAGAGAATCTAAAAATGTATGGTGTGTGTTATTTGATATTTCAAAAAGATCATTGAAATCAGAAAATCTCAGAGAGATGTTGGGTTTCTTCACGTTTATTCTATGGCTTAATGTTGTTTTATTTTGAATATATAATAAGAGAGATACCACAAATCTTTAGCTATTAATATTTAGGGATGTTAATGTTCTTAATTGATATTGTCTCAAATGTGATCATTCCCTTTATAGGTGTACTAAAACAGGCATTCATGCCTGCAAAACCGTCTTCCTAACTTTCTTTCCTGTTTTTAGTCTCTTCCTGAACCAGTGACAGTGGTTCTCAAACATTTTGGTCTGAGGACCTCTTTATGGCCTTAAAAATGTTTGAAGAGCTTTTATTTGTGAAGGTAATACCTACTAATACTTGTTGTAATCTATTAACATTGAGAAATGTAAAAATTTTTATTAATTCACTTAAAATATCCATAATAAACCCATTATTTGCTAATATAAATTGCACTTTTTAATGAAAAATAACTTTAGTTTCTACTGTGTGTTTCTGCATTTTGAAAATATGTCTAGGATACAGTATGTATTTAGGAGATATTTTCTAAATAAATGCATATTCATTTTTTAAAATGGGACAAATGTAGCGTAGACATATTTTTGCTAACAATATCCATATAGTTGCAAATTTCACTTTTAGAATTTGCTTTCAAAAACAGGTTGTTTATTCTTCGTTATGCCTTAATTAGTAAATCATATATTATAAAACTTCTTTGATGAAATTGGTCTTTGGTCAGCCATTGACATAGGAAGAATTAGAAAGAGTTCAGGGCTCCTTGGTACTGGCTGTGACTGGATAAGTAGGTGTGGCTTAGTTTGTGTTTAGGTGTCATAACTGGGCTAGGTTTGGGCCCTAGAAAGTGCTAGCCTTACTGTAGGAGAGGAAGTGGTATTGCTGGGTGTGTCCTCAGGTCAGGAAGTGGGACGAGTGTAGTATTGAAGCCCAGGGGGGTCCTTGTGACTGGAGGAAAGGTGAGGTTTCCAATAAAGGATTCAGAATTCGGGCATGGTGGGGCATGCCTTTAGTCCCAGCTACTCAGGAGGCTGAAGTGGGAGGATCACTTGAGACCAGGAGTTCAAGGTTGCAGTGAGCTGTGATTGTGCCACTGCACCCCAGCCTGGGTGGCAGAGTGAGACCTGTCTCAAAAATAAATACATAAAAATAATAATTAAAAAAAAGGATTCAAAATTCTAGAATACATATTATCTTTCTATCATGCAGATCTGTTCTTAGGATTGTATTTTCCAAATCATGAATAAAATAATTTCCAAAATACTTATTGGGAAATTATATGTTTGTACTGTATTACTTGGAATAAAAATCAGATACAAGTCAGACTTCTTAATATGGCCTGTAAAGCCTTGATAATTTAAGCCTATTTTTCACCTTAATCTTTCAGCCACACTGGCCCTCATGTTAATCCTAAAACATGCCATGCTTTTTCCTACATTAAAGCTTAGGGTTTTTGATATTTCTACTGCCTGGATTTCTCTGTTCTCACTCTTCCTCTTGATCACCATGACTTATTTTTCAAGTATTGGCTTAAATGTCCGTCTCACAGATAGCCCTTATCTAAATAACAGCTCTCCCTCTGGTCCCTATGTAAATTAGGACCTATTTTTTCTATAACTTTCTTAAAGTATCCTGTTATTTTCCCTGATAAAACCTTGTTGGACTGTTTGTCAGTATATTTATTTGCCTGTTTGTTTGGTGTCAGTTTCTCTTTTTTTCCTGTGTGTTTTATTTGTTTGTTTGTTTTTTTGAGATGCAGTTTCACTCTGTCGCCAGGCTGGAGTGCAATGGCGCAATCTCGGCTCACCACAACCTCCACCTCCCAAGTTCAAGCAATTCTCCTGCCTCAGCCTCCCGAGTAGCTGGGATTACAGGCATGTGCCACCATCCTGGCTAATTTTGTATGTTTAGTAGAGACAGGGTTTTTTTCCATGTTGGTCAGGCTGGTCGCAAATTCCCGACCTCAGGTGATCTGCCTGTCTCGGCCTCCCAAGGTGCTGAGATTACAGGTGTGAGCCACCGCACCTGGCCTGTTTGTTTGTTTTCTTATTAGACTATAAACTATATGAGATCAGACCATGTCTCCTTTGTTTATCACTCTGGCCTACCTGCTAACACAGTGCTTACACATAATAGTAGGTGCTCAAGAAATACAGTGTTTGATGGGTGAACGTAAAATTGTAAGAGCCTGAACTAGTGTAATATCGAAAATAGGGAGGAAGACATGAATTAGGAAAGCCTTTGAAGAATTAGCATGTTCTGTGATAAAGCTACATCTAGGCAGTATTTTTTGATACTTTTTAAAAAAAATTGTAATAGCTACCCAATATTTAGGAATGATATACATCACACATCTCATTGATGTATGTAGCCTTTTGTACTGGTGAATAGAGCCAGGTGAAGTCTAATTCTAAGGATCTAAACACTCCATTCTAGTAGAGAGCTCTTGCATAAGCTCATCCATGTAAGACCATCCATAACTTAGTGAAATAATTTTCATTGCTGTTTAGCTGCAAAAATCACTCACTGTTTTGCCTTCATAAGATTATCGGTTTTAGTGTTTAATCGTTCACAGCCTTGTCAAAACTGAAATGGCTAGGGAGAGAACTATTTACCTACATTAAAACTTCGAGCAATGCTCTTCATAGATTTTGTTTTGAATTGTTTAGGCCTACCTCAGAGTTCTAGACACTTAGTCTCTCCTAAGAGAAATCATGGTCACAACAAACAGAGATTAAATAAAGAGCAAGAGATTAGAAGAAACTCAAACCATTCACTTAGATTATTTGTTAGATTTTGGCCTTAAAAAGAGACAAAGTTGCTTGAAACAAGTGATTAAACTGACATTTTCAGATTATTATTTTATTCATACCTTTATTGTGAATAAATTGGCCACATGATAACATTTTATAATTTTAAATAAATATGATATATACAAATCTGTATACTACAACAATTAAATTGGACGGTGATTTGTCTTTTAAATAATTTATCATAGAATTTTTATAAGATTAAGTTCTTAGTGCATATCAAAGAGACAGAAAGTTTTCATTTCAGTTCTACACATTCACTGAGTACCTCTTATGTACCAGTTGCATTGTTCTAGAATCTTATCTATCATGTAAAGCTAGGTACGCCTGGAATAGTTTAGTTATGGTGGCAAAGTTAGACTGCATTTATTGGCTGGGAATTTTTTGTATATCTATGTACATCTTCCATAAGAGGGCAGCAAAGGACCAGCATGATTTTTTCCTTATCATGAAGTCATAGCAGAGATTGCCTCATATTGCAAACTTAATAGAAATCTTCTAAGAGTAAGGGCAAACAGAGAGCATGGTTACAATTTTACTTAGTGTCTAGCCTATCTTTTATATGGTCTGATATGGCTTTTTAGTACATAGATTATCTCACATCATAGTGATAGCCTAGTGATTAAATGTTGATCCTGGGGTCAGTTGTCAGGCTTTAAATCCTGAAATAACTTAACTAGCTTCGTGATCTAGAAAGACTACTCAGTCTTTCTGAGCCTCAGTTTCCTCCTCAATTTTTTAAAAAAAGGAGGGCAAGGGATAATAACAATGCCACTTCACATGGTTTTAATAAACAAAATAAAATTTGTGTCCTGAAGAGGCTAAGAACAGTTAAAAGGTGGAGCTAGAAAAACCACCGTGTACTAGCCTTAGGTGTATTATGTTTATTTAAGTTAAACTCTTATTAGAGTCTCATAAAGAAAGAAAAATATAGGTCATTACTTTCTGTAACTACTTAATATTTTTAGTTAACTAACATATATATGTACTGACCAATTATTTGCTCATACAATTTATCAAACCAATTAAATATACACTGTGTTAAATTTATTTCCCTGCCCCCCGAGACAGAGCATGGCTGCGTTGCCCAGGCTGGAGTGCAGTGGTGCGATTTTGGCTCACTGCAACCTCTGCCTCCCAGGTTCAGGCAATTCTCCTGCCTCAGCCTCCTGAGTAGCTGGGATTACAGGGGCTTGCCACCATGCCTGGCTAATTTTTGTATTTTTAGTAGAGATGGGATTTCACCATGTTGGCCAGGGTGGTCTCAAACTCTTGACCTCAGGTGATCCACCCACCTTGGCCTCCCAAAGTGTTGGGATTACAGGCATGAGCCACCATGCCTGACCTGAAAATACATTTTGATGAACAAAAAATTTTTAATTTTTTTTTTTCCTGAGACAGAGCAAGTCACCCAGGCTGGAGTGCAATGGTGTGATCTTGGCTCACTGCAACCTATGCCTCCTGGGTTCAAGCAATTCTCCTGCCTCATCCTCCTGAATAGCTAGGATTACAGACATGGGCCACCATGCCCAGCTAATTTTTTGTATTTTTAGTAGAGATGGGATTTCACCATGTTCGCCAGGCTGGTCTCAAACTCCTGACCTTGTGATCCGCCCCCGTGGCCTCCCAAAGTGCTGAGATTACAGGTGTGAGCCACCACGCCCGGCCAAAAAATTTTTAATTTTGAAAGTCAACGTATATCATTTGTATTTTATAGTTAGTGCTTTTCTTGTATTGTTTAAATTTTTAAAATTCTTCCATTAGTCTAAAATATTTTCATGTGTGCTTTCTACTAAGAGAATTTAAGTTTTGTTTTTGACATTATAGTTTTTAATACATTAGGATTTGGATCTTATATCTTGTATGATATAGAACTCTAATTTTCACCTTTAACTACATGTATAATCATTTTTTCCACCTCCACTTATTGAATAGTTCCTAATTTTCCCATCAATATCATGTGTTTCTTCTGGCATAGCCAAAGTCCCATAGATGCGTGGGTGTGTTGTAGTTTCCTATTTAATTCAGTTAATTTGTCCAATTTGTTTTATTATGCCTTAATTACCACAGCTTCATAGTAAGTCTTTATGTCTGATAGGGCAGCTTCCTCTAGTGTCTTCAGAAATTTCCTGGCTTTAAAAAACATCCTTATTGTTCATGCTTTTTTAAAGAATTAGCTTTACATGATGCATGAAAAAGATCTGTTGGAATTTATGTCTCCTAATGTCTTTTCGTAGTTTTTACTTAGAGATCTTGCGTATTTGTTATTATATTTACTCCTAGGTACTTGGTATTCTCTAAGATTATTGAAAATGCTGTCTTCCTTTAAATTACATTTTCAAGTATTTGTCATTGGTATAAAGAAATGCATTTGACAATAATCTTATATTCACCTTCTTAAATTCTCTTATTTCTAATAAATTGTACTTTTTTTGGTTTTCTACAAAAATGATCATATCATCTACAAATAAAGTTAGTTTTGTTTATTCTGCATCATTTTGAATTCAGTTTGTTATTTCATGTGCTATCAGAACCTTCAATTTAGTATTATTTATTTTTTGATTTGTAAAAGGAATGCTTTTATTATCTTTTCATTTAGGATGATGTTTACTGTAGGTTACTTAGATACACTCTATGGAAATCTCTTTTATTTTTTCTAAGACCTTTTATTATAAACTTAATGTTGAATTTTATCAAATGCTTTCTCTGCATTTATTAGAATAATTATGATTTTTCTCTATCTGTTATTATAATGGGTCAAATTTATAGATTTTTCTTATATTAAGCCTATCCTTGTATTCCTTGGATAAATCCAACTTGGTAATGTTTATTTTTTTCATAACTTTTAGCTATTAAGTAGATACCAAATTTTTTTTCAAGATCAAGTTTGATAGTTATAAAAAACTAGTGATACTAAGTCATAGACAATATATTTTATAAAAAGACTAACTGTAAAAAGTAAAAAAAAAAAAACCCTAGAATTTTAATTACCGCCTTTACTTTTAATTCAGTGGTTTTTAGTATATTCACAGAGTTGTGTAACAATCACCATAATCAATTTTAGCATATTTTTATTACTTCAAAAAGCAACTCTGGACTCAGGAACAGTCATTCACTCCCCATCTGCTCCCAGCCCCTTTGTTCCCATCGCCCCATCCAGCCCTAGGCAGCCACTAATCTACTTTCTGTCTCTGTAAATTTGCCTGTTCTGGGCCTTTCATATAAATGGAATCATGCAAAAGAAAGGAGATTTCAGTGCTCAGTGTTGCCAGGTATCTCTGCCTCCAGTTTTGCAGCTTCCTGGAAAGCTCATTTTGTTCAGATTGTCTGCCTGCCTCTATTCTGCCTTCCATGGATGGCAGAGATTTCATCTCTTTTGTTTGCACAGCCTTGAAAGGTGCTTGATACAGAGATGCTTGGTAAATACTTGCAGAATAAATAAATTATAAAAGTAACACATACTCATAAAAATTTTAAAGTAAAAATATGTATAGTAATAAGAAACACTTGGTGCTTATTACATATCATCCAGTGGGATAAATGCTTGTAAGTATAGTCAGCCTTCTGTTTCCCTGGGTTCCAGATTTGTGGATTCAACCAACTGTGGCTCTAAAATATCTGGGGGGAAAATGGCATCTGTACCGAACATGTACATACTTCTTTTCTTGTCATTCTTTAAACAATACAGTATAACTATTTACATAGCATTTACACTGTATTAGGTATTATAAGTAATCTAGAGATTATTTAAAATATACTGGAGGATGTGCATAGGTTATATGCAAATACTGTTCCATTTTATATCAGAGACTTGAACATCCAAGGATTTGGGTATCTGCAAATTTTGGCATTCTTGGGAGGTCCTGGAACCACTCTCTCACAGATACCAAAGGATGACTGTATTCCCCATTCCTTTTCACCAGCTGAGATAGTACTATTATCTGCACCTAACAGATTAAGAAAGAGGTGTAATAAGTAATTTGTTTAAATTCTGCGGTTGATTGTGTTACTTCTCGACTGTATTCTGTGCTCTTCGCTACAGGAGGATTATTCATTCCTGTTTACTTGAATTCAGCCAACGTCGTGTAACTTGATTTAAGGAACTGATACATGAGTGAAAATTCTGTGTGGCATTTCTGAGCAGAATGTTTTATGAGGCAGCACATGCTCACTGTGTTACCTGTTCCTTCTGCCATGAGACTGGCAGATGGACATTCTCTATCAGCCAGGATATCAGAATGAAGAAATGTAGAACATAGACCAAAGCACCAATGAGAAATAAGCCTTTGTTGTTTTAGGGAAAGTGTGTTACCAGAGCATAATTTAACCTATCCCAAGTGAATACATGTTCATGGAGTTAATATCTATACCTGAAAATTGAAACTCAGGTTGTCTACACCTAACTATGCCTCTGTCTTTTCCAAAGGTATAAAGTAGGAGAAACTTCCCCATGATCCTACTCTTCCAGTGTTAACTACAGTTAAAATTTAGTGTAAAAGTATTTAATACTTTTTCCTATGTGTATATCAATGTTCATTTTTTTAAAACTGGGACCACTTTATATGACACATACTATTTTAGAGCTCCCTTTTCCTACTTAATAATATAAAATGGACCACTGTCACAGGTTAGGTTTTCCATAAACAGACACTGAGTTTGGAATATAAGATTATTTTCAGGGATCAGCACCTTTAAAAGGAGAAGTGAAGAAGTAGGATTGGGGAGAGCCAGAAGTAGAGCTGTGATGCTGGCCCACAGATGTCTCTCTGGGGTTCGTATTGTTTGTCAGAGTTATCCCATATCTTGTAGAAGTGGCCATGCTTTTAAACCCACTCCTTGCTCAGTGGCCTGACGTGGGCTGCCCTGAGCAAGGTAGCTTTCCGCAGCTGAAGCAGACACTGAAGTTGCTGGCAGCTAACTCCATCCTTGCAGCTGGGCAGCAAATCGTTTCTTGAAGTGGGATCTGGACATTTATATTTGTCTACCACGGTTCATTTTTTGCATCACTTGGAAACCATTCTCTGTTTTCATTCCTTTTGTTCTTAATGTATATTCTCCAGCCTCTTGTCTAAAATCACTAGATAAGTTTGTTGTAAACTGTCTTAACTATAAAATGAAGAAGGTATAGTTAACTATAATACGAAGAATGCATTGGAAGTGTAAATTTTAAAGGAGTTTGCTGATTAATAACTCTTTTGTTGTAACTTTTGTTCAATGATGTTTGACAAATACTTTTTTTTTTTTTTTTTTAATTTGAGGCAGAGTCTCACTCTGTTGCCCAAACTGGAATGCAGTGGCATGATCTCAGCTCACTGCAACCTCCGCCTGTTGGGCTCAGAGATCTTCCCGCCCCAGCGTCCCAAAGAGCTGGAACTACAGCCTTGTGCCACCACGCCCAGCAAATTTTTGTATTTTTTTGTAGAGATGGCGTTTCACCATGTTGCCCAGGCTGGTCTTGAACTCCTGGACTTAAGCAATCTGCCCACCTGGGCCTCCCAAAGTGCTGAGATTACAGGCATGAGCCACTGCGCCTGGCTGACAAATACTTTTTAAAAATATCCAAGTTTCTGGATTTTGCTCACCTCTACAAAAATGATTTAAGTCCTGTAGAAACATGTGCCCACAAATGACACAGTTATCTCCAGCAATGTGTTCAACAGCACGTTGAGCATAATTGAGCATAACAGACATTTTTAAATTTGTCTCAAATTCCATTTAGATTTGGCTATTGATGCGAAATTAGGGAGGTCATTTTTCACTAGATTACTTTCAATGCTGGAATCCATACTTAAAAAAAAAAAAAGAAGAAACTAGATTTAGTATATCTTTCTTTGCCACTTCAGGCTTCCAAAGGAGAAAAATTCATGGATAAGTCATTAACTGTTACAAATGCATTGTGTCTTCAGTTGTGATGGTTATGATAAAACATCTGTTTATTTTATATTTGTAATTTAGTAAAATTAGTTGATTCAAGCAGCTCTATCATAAATGGGAAGTAATAAAATGATAATTAAAGCAGGTTATTTTCCTCTGGTCATTTTTGCATTCTTTGTAGCTCATAAAATAGATTTGTTGCTTTCACCTGTGTCTGCCATGTATGCTAGGCAGGAAGGAAAGGAAGGAAGAAAGATATAGCGGTGTGGGGAAAGGAGACAGAGGGAAGAAGGAGGAAAGAGAAGGAAGGAAATAAAATTAACTCTCCGTTTTCTGCACTTTCCCTGAGCAAGTTCTTTTTTATTTGTGTGTACAATGAATCTTTGCGTTTCTCCCTGCCACGCCCCCTCCCAACCCCTTTGGCTGATAGAAAACTCTGAAAAAAATTTTGAAACTTATATCCAAATGCAGTGGATATAAATAAAGTTACTTATTTCCCCTGGCTTTTCAAAAATATGAGTGAGTGTTGGATATTAGAAAGCTACCTTACTTTAGATCGAGACCATCCTGGCTAATACAGTGAAACCCCATTTCTACTAAAAATACAAAAAATTAGCTGGGCGCGGTGATGGGTGCCTGTAGTCCCAGCTGCTCGGGAGGCTGAGGCAGGAGAATGGCGTGAATCCGGGAGGCGGAGCTTGCAGTGAGCCGAGATCACGCCACTGCACTCCAGCCTGGGCGAAAGAGTGAGACTCTGTCTCAAAAAAAAAAAAAAGACAGCTACCTTACTACCTTACTTTTATTGGAAAGAGATGATCTGTGTGGTCAGTATCAGTTTCTTCACAGGAAAAAAAAAGTGGATTAGTAATAGTGTTTACTAGGCACCGTGCTTTACATTTATTTACTTAGTTCTCAAAACAATCCTGTTACATAGGTATTATCCCATTTAACAGTTGAGAAATCTCAGTCACAGAGTTAAGTGACTCCCCAAAGGTCACATGGCTAGTAAATTACGGAGCTCTAGATTTCATGCCCTGAACCAATGTGCTCTTATAAGCCACCTACTAAGGTTAATACACAAAATACATGTCATAAGATAGGCTCCAAATTGTTTTAGAGCTTCCCAGCAGTCAAACAGAAAAAAGGAAGCATGGTTATTTTCAAGACTTAGGATACATATGATAAAAGCAAAGCAGTTACTCAGCGGAAGTGCACCTTCCTCAGAAATTGGGCCTGGAAAAAAATCTTCAGATACTTATAAAATTGATGCCATACAATGTTGTGAACACTATGTTTCAAAACTGCCCCCCAATATGGTATGAAGCTTTTGTTTTCACATGACAAATATATGAGAAACCATTATTATTATTATTATTACTGTTTTGAGACAGTGTCTTGCTCTGTCAGCCAGGCTGGAGTGCAGTGGCTCACTGTATCCTGAAACTGCTGGGCTCAAGGGATCCTCCTGCCTCAGCCTCCCAAGTAGCCAGGACTACAGGCACACACAACCATGCCTGGCTAATTTTTTTATTTTTATTTTTTGTAGAGACAAGTTCTCGCTATGTTGCCCAGGCTGGTCTCAAACTCCTGGCCTTAGGCAATCAGTCTTCCTACCTCGGTCCCCCAAAGTGTTGAGATTACAGACATGAGCCATCACACCCTGCTGAAACCATTATCTTATGATTTCTGATGTGTGACTCTTCAGTTGTATGGCATGATCCAAGGATAGATTATACATCGATTCAGTGAACGGATGGACTCTTCTTCTGAGCAATCCTCCGTGAGTATGTGTTTTGAGGCTAATCTTTTGATAAGGATAGACTAGCAAAGAATTTGATTTATTCTTTCTGTCAGGACTCTAGAAATATTGTGTATTGTCAGTTAAAGGCAGATCTTTGAATTTTAACAAACCCAGCAGAAGGCAGGATTAATATGCTTCCAGGTATGTCTGAACAGAAGCCTGCCTGACCACAACACAGATGTGATCGTCTAAGAGTCTTTCTTGGTGTAAAATCCCATGATTCTACAAAAGTGAAATACAGCTTTCAGGTTTTTTCGGATCCTAGTGTCTTAATGAATTGATATAAGAGTACAGTGCTATATTCTATGAGAGTGTTATTATTTGTAATAAAAATAGGGAGAATAATTATACATTCTTGCTTTCTTTGGATCAGAGCTTCTTTAGTGGTAAATACTCCCCTTTTCATATTTTTGTACCAGTCATCGTAATTTCAAAAATAGTATAATACTGTATTCTAAGCATAACGTTTTAACTTGTGTTTATATGTGAGAAGTTTAGAAAATATAAAAAGAAAAAATAAAAATCTCCCATAATCCTACTGGAGGCTATGAATCTTCTCAGTCCTATCTGTTCCTGCACATATGCCAACGAACTTAAAGGATCAGAATATGCACACTGTTATGTAATCTACCTCATTCATGTAATAACGTATCATGGATGACTCGATGCCATTACATATCAATAGACATAGTGCCTGCAGAGTATTATGTGGACACACTCAGGGCTGATGCTCTGCTAGTGTCTTCCATGCTGCTGGAATAGCCATGCTGGTTGCTAAAATATGGAAAGACTTCCATACTGGTTAGTAAATGGTGCTGCCCTGAGCCCTCTGAATGCCTTCCCACTGGACCTCCCCACCGTCACACTCCCCAGCAACTAAAGGGTTAACTCCTGTCCCATCTGGGGCCTCTAGGATCCTGCTGTAGTAGTGTGGCCAGCCTGCTTTCTGATTGATCAGTGCCCATACCAATGGTTAAAATTTTGGATATCATTCTTAAATGTATCATACCACATTGTTGGTAATATTTCGTGTGCTTATTAGGAAGTATTTTTCTGTTAAATATATCTATGTGTGTATATTTTTAAGTCTTCCGACAGACTTCTTTGACATGTTATGTCTTCAGGAAGCCCTAGGCTTTCATGGGAAATTGGTCTCTGCATTAATGGAATAATATATATTTACTAGAACAGTGGTTTGACATATGAAAATCTTAATTTATGCACCAAGCATACTTGAATGTAGACTTTTCCTTCTCTATAGACCAGAAACCGTGGTATTTATTTGGAATTGCTTGATGTCACTTTAAATTGAGACATTCAATCCATTCCTCTTTTGAATATGAAAAACTTTTTCCTTTAAGACAATAGTATTTTAGACTTCACCATCCTCCCATACTGTTCTCTTATATTTCTTCATGTTCTTTCTTCACTAATCCATTTCTAACACACCCATATAATTTTTCAGATTTTTTTTCATATTTCCATTTTTAATATTCCACATTATATGGGTAATTTTTTATAATCTGGCTTTCTGCATTTGACCTCATACTAGTTACCAGCTTTTATCTGTTTTAAATAAACAGCTTTGTTTCAAGGTTTGTTAAAACAAAACAAAATTTTTTTTTTTTTAATTGAGTTAGGGTCTCTCTCTGTCCCCCGAGCTGGAGTGCAGTGGTGCGATCTTGGCTCACTGCAGCTTCCGCGTTACGGGTTCAAGCAATTCTGCCTCAGCCTCCCAGGTAGCTGAAATTACAGACACGTGCTACCAAGCCTGGCTGATTTTTGTATTTTTAGTAGAGACAGGGTTTCGCCATGTTAGCCAGGCTGGTCTTCAACTCCTGAGCACAAGTGATCCACCCACTTGGGTCCCCCAAAGTGCTGGGATTACAGTCGCGCACCACCACACCTGGCTAATTTTTGTATTTTTAGTAGAGACGGGTTTTCGCCATGTTGGCCAGGCTAGTCTTGAACTCCTGAGCTCAAGTGATTCACCTGCCTTGGCCTCCCAAATTGCTGGGATTACAGGCGTGAGTCACCACACCCAGCCAAAAAAGCAAGTAATTCTTGCAAATTTTTTACCCAAACCTTTAGAATTTGTTCTTTTTTTTTGTTTCTTTTTTTTTTTTTTTTTGAGCATTTATGAAATGGCTGTGAACTTCGTCTTGTAACTTTCCAAGTTGTCTCTCTTTGGCCCTTGGAGTAGAATTTTTCTTTAATTCTCAGCTGGTGAGATCTGTTGCCACCACAGTTTAAAATAACGATTAAGTACTGAGGCCAGCCCATGCCTGATCTTCAATGATGTTATTTTCCTAGACTAATTAATTTAGGTTGAAGGAAGGTGAATGCTTGGCTGTTTGAAAGCTTTGTTATTGTCATTTCCAATCCATTCTCTCTGCTTCTATTCCTTTTCTCCCAAAACAACATTTCAGTGTTGTCAGTTCATACTCTGGCGTCTTTGGAAAAAGAGATTGTTGTCTTTTTATGAATTTGTCCAAATTTTAGTTGTTTCTAGTTAAGTTTTAGACCAAGAGGGATCCATGTCCCTACAGGATTACCCCTATTTCAACCAGTAGATGAGGAATATCCAGCTTTAATTTGTCAGAGCAAAAATCCATTAATGTTTTCTCATTACTCATAAAAAAAATCCAACTCCTTACTGTGGCCTATAAACCTCTCCATGATTGGCCCTCCTTAATTTATCTCTTTTACTCTTGACGTTTCAGGCACACCTCCTTTTCTTTTATTGACATTCTCAAAGCCAGGTGCAGTGGCTCACCTGAGTTTATTCAAGTTTATTCAAGGCTAATCCGTAATTAGGGAAATAAAGGTTACAGCTGTCTGTTAGTGACTCAGGTCATATAATCACATTCCTTTAAGGCTCAAAATAACGTTCCAATAGCTTTGATTTTGAATTACTTATTTTCACAAGTTCTATAAAATTATAGAGTTCTCATCTATTTTTGTTGGCAGCTGTTTGCCTAGCAGTTGAAAGTGCTTAGCACATGATAGGATATGATAAACATTTGTTTAATTTATTTCAATATTGTCAGTCCATATTCCAGCTTCTTTGGCAAAGGAGACTGTTGTTTTTATATGAATTTATCCAAATTTTAGTTGTTTCCAGCTAAGTTTAGACCAAGAGCCCCCACAGAATTACTTCCATGTCAACTAGTAGAGGAAGAGCTTTAATTTAGGATTTAAACGCCACACCACAATTATCTAAAGTGACTGAATTGAGCTACTGAATAATAGTCCTTCTAAAGAAAATTCTAGACACACATTTCATTTCTGTTATTGCTGACAAGTGTTTTATTTTACAGAATAAAAGGCATCTTGCCTGGGATAAAATTTCGAAAGGCTGTGTTTTTGTAGCACTTTCTTTTTTGGAAGGATCTCTTTTTAGCTACTCTGTGTCATGGTGATGTTGAGTTCTCTGTTGGAAGCTAGAGTTCCTGGGTTTTTTGATGTTTCTAGGCTTTTGGGTTTTGTTTAAGATTTGTGTTTTTGGAAGGAACATTTCCATGGTTACGCCCATTCCTTCTACCATCCTTGAAAAAACAAGAGCCAGTAGAGTAATCTGATTCCTGGATTACTACTACAGAGATGTCTTTTGTATCTGCCTACACATGAAGCTGCTGGGCAAGTTCTATTTCCATGCATTTACTTCCTTCAGTGCTTTTTAAAAATGAAGCACTTTTAAGATGAGGAATGAAAGACTTGGATTGGCAAGTTAAACAGGGATTGACCTACGTTATGTTAATAGTCTAAATTCAGTGTAGGATGAATTTAGAGGTACAGTGTATGAAGGGAGAGACTGGGAACAAAACTAAATGGAAGCTTTGAGCAGAATTTGCACACACGTGAATAATACTATATGCAGAAAGACTGCTGTACTTAAAAATAGTTTTCAGGTTTTTAAATATAAAGTTTCATGTTGGAATAGTAAAATAAAACATATGAATTTTTACTGACATGGAGCAGTAAAATTAACTTTTCCTTGGAACAGCTTGCATGCTTATTGCTGCTCCACACAAATGCAGGGTAAAGATGCCCATGATCTAGCAGTTTTCTTTTCTGAACATTGCAGAGCGTTTGCACAAACATGCTTGAATTTACACTCATGAGTCAATTTCAAGTAAGAAGAGGGAGTAAGAGAGGGACTTCCTTCTCAGGATTAAGGAAGGCCTAAATTATGAAAAAGTAGTGCAGCTTTTTTCTTAAGTTAAAGTAACGGTAAATGTACACCACATTTCTCTATGAATACAGTATATGAAAAGTTTAATTTGCATATTAACTATTGCTGTGCAGACAGCTTGTCAAGTGATGATTTTGACAGCCTGGTGTCTGTCTCCATTCTGCTGGAACATCAGATGCCATTTCTCTTCCTCCTGAGAAAACCACCTCTCATACTTTGGTATCCCTCTAAAGTGTTTCAGTTGTAAATTACTACTAATATATAATTACTATTCATTTATAGAAGCTTCTAGCTTAAACATAAAAATATACTAAAAGTGAAACAACCATAATCTTAACCTCTAGACATAGATTATTTTTCTATGAACACATTAACATATATGTCATAGTTACTATTGTTTTTTACAATAAAAGGCTCTACTATACATACATACAACTTATTTTGTATATATTTTGAATCCTCATAATAGCATTTGTAGATACGCTTTATTTTTTGTAGTTTTGTTTTTTTCTTTAGCCATCCTTGCAAATACTATGTATTTTGCTTCCTTAAATCAGTATTTCAGTAGGAAAAATTCTTAGAAATTAAACTGTGAGGGCAAGCAATTGTGAACATTTACATTTTAATAAGTACCAACAAATTACCTTAAAACGTATACCAATGTATACGCTTAATAAAATGTAAGAGAGTGATTCACTACATTCTTCCTAGCTCAGGCATTATCAATTTTTTTTTTATTTTAAATTATTGCCTAAGAAATACAGTCATATATCTTGTTCTTTTATTTTAAATTTCTATTTGAGAAGTTATGCACTTTTTTTTGTTTGTTTTTTGAGACACAGTCTTACTCTGTCATCCAGGCTGGAGTGCAGTGGCACAATCTCAGCTCACTGCAACCTCTACCTCTCAGGTTCAGGCGATTCTCGTGCCACAGCCTCCCGAGTAGCTGGGATTACAGGCGCCTGCCACCACGCCTAGCTAAGTTTTGTATTTTCAGTAGAGATGGGGTTTCACCATGTTGGACCAGGTGGTTTGGAATTCCTGACCTCAGGTGATCCCCCTGCTCAGCCTCCCAAAGTGCTGGGATTACAGGTATGAGCCACCATGCCCAGCCAGTTACGCACTTTTTAATGTGATTATTAACCACCGTTATTTCTACTTATTCAAGCTGACTGTTCACATATTTTACCCTTTTTAAAACATGCATTTTAAATAAGTTGATAATAAATGTTTTTGTCAAATATTGCACGTCTTCTCCCCTGCATTTATTGAATGCTTACTGCATGCTAGGCTCTGTGCTAAATACTTTATGTACATTATTCCATTTAATCCTCACATTAATTTTGGGGAATGTGTTATTTTCATGTTCACACAAGGAAAATGGGTTCAGAGAGGTTAAGGAATTTGCCCAAATTTACAGTTAGTTTATTTTTATTTTTATTTTTATTTTGAGAGTGGGTATCTATCACCCAGGCTGGAGTGCAGTGGCATGATCCCGGCTCAGTGCAAACTCCACCTCCTAGGTTCAAGCAATTCTCGTGCCTCAGCCTCCTGAGTAGATGGGACTGTAAGTGCCTGCCACCATACCCGGCTAATTTTTTGTAGAGGCAAGGTTTCACCATGTTGCCCAGGCCTGGTCTTGAATTCTTGAGCTCAAGTGATCTGCCCGCCTCAGCCTCCCAAAGTGCTGGAATTACAGCCACGAGCCACTGTGCCCGCTCCACAGTTTTAGAAGTGGCATTCAAACAGAGCTCTATCACAACAAAAGGCACACCACAAACTATGATAATCCCCCACCTCTTGGATTGTCTTTTATGTCTTAACTTTGTGGAGGGTTTTTGCTTTGATTTTGTTCGTTATGTTATAATGAAGTTTTAAATTGTTAATCATTCCATTTGGTGTCTAGGTTTTCCGCCATGATTATAAAGCCCTTCCCTAGTCCCACATGATACAATTTTCTTTCTTATAATACTTTTATATTTCATTTCCTTGTAAGTCTTTGGTATATCTGACAGCAATTTATGTATGATTCAAATGTATATTTTTTTCCCCAAAGGTCCCAACACCTTTACTGAATAATCTTTTCCCCATAATTTGAGATGACACCTTTATCATACATTTATATGCCCTGTATATTTGAGTCTATATCTGGACTCCCTTCTGGTATAAAGAAGTGCAGTTGACTTTTGTATGACGACCTTATACCTGTCCACCTTGTTAAACCCTCTTACTATTTCTAATATGTCCACAGATTCTGATTTTCTGTTAAAATAGTTAATAATTCTCTCTTTCTTTTTTTTTTTTTTTTTGGACATGGAATTTTGCTCTTATTGCCCAGGCTGGAGTGCAATGGTGCAGTCTTGGCTCACTGCAACCTCTGCCTCCTGGGCTCAAGTGGCTCTCCTGCCTCAGCCTCCCAAGTAGCTGGGATTACACGTGCCTGTCACTACACCCGGCTACTTTTTGTATTTTTAGTAGAGACGAGGTTTCACCATGTTGGCCAGTCTGGTCTTGAACTCCTGACCTCAGGTGACCCGCCTGCCTCAGCCTCCCAAAGTGCTAGGATCACAGGTGTGAGCCACCGCGCCTGGCTCTTAACATGGTTAATAATTCTCTGATAAAGATTGTTCTAGTCTTTTTCAATCCTTTCTCATCATTTTGATTCAATTTATTTTTCTTATGTGCTATTAAAGTCCTTCAAGTCTATGTTGTTTATTTTTTGATATCTAAAAACAAACAAAACCAAGAATACCAGAAAACCCTAAGGCTGAAGTAACTGAAAACCAAACTCAAAAATTGATCTGTAGGGTTGTTCAGTTACTCTATCAGTTAGTCACCAGGTCGTGTAAGTGCAAGTCCTAATCAGGAAAAACCAAGACTTTGTGAATTAGGATAGGGACACTCCAGAGGATTTGGAGACCTCCTTCACTCCGTGGAGTACTCTGAACTCAATGCCTTGAGCCTCCTCTGCTTGTCAAAGCCTTTCCTTCCTCCTAATCCTCCCGAGGGTGTTTTCGTCCTGACACCAAATGTGTGATGTCCGTTCTAACACCAGCCATTTCTCCAGTTCTCTAGACATCAACCGGATGTCCAGTAATTCAATTACATTCTGATACTATCTGCCTGCGTTAGCATCCACCCCTGCAAGTTAAAGCCTCAGTCCCATAATACTTCCCTACTTCAGATGTCAGCTGTAAATGGGGTGCCCAGGTGATCCACATTTCTTCCCAGGTGACTACAAATTTGGGGGTTCCCATGGCCCCTTCCCCTCGGTTCCCATAATTTGCTAGAATGCCTCACAGAACTCAGGAAAGCCCTAAAGCACTGATTATTCTCATTTTATTATGAAAGATAACAGCTCAAGCCTGGCACGGTGGCTCACCCTATGGTCTCAGTAACTTGGGAGCTTGAGGTGGGAGTATTAGAGCAGGTAGTTAGTCAGACGTGAGCAGGGCAGAAGAGGGTCCTTCTACCACCAGGAATGTTAGGCAACCATCAGGTGATGGTCAGGTGGTTGTTAACTGTCTCTTTAAAATAATAATTGGTTGCAGCCAGCGCTAGGGAAAGGCAGTCGCCCAACAGATAGAAAACACCTGAAACTGGTGACTAGCTGCTTCCCAATACGATCTCAGGAGTTGGGTGAGTGGGCTCAAGCATGTGCACTAAAAGGCAAAATGGCAGAGTTTAACGGGTATATGACCTTCCTCTAGGAACACTCAACTTGTAGGGAAGAACGCCTCAATGTGCATTTGTTCAGCTTCAGTAAACACACTGTGCATTGGCCCCCTCCTAAGTGCTGGCAGGCCACGGCACATGCAGAATGCCAGCGTATGAAACCCCAAGTCAAAGGTCAAACTGCGCACTTGAACTCCTCAAGACTCCTGCTTGGCTGTCTTCCAAGTGTACCTTACGTTCTTTCATTCCTGCTCTAAAACTTTTTAAAAAACTTTCACTCCTGCTCTAAAACTTACCTCCGTCTCTCTCTCTGCCTTATGCCCTTCAGTCAAACGACTTCTTTCTTCTGAGGAGGCAAGAATTGAGGTTGCTGCAGACTCATGGATTTGCCACTGCTAACAGGAGGATTACTTGAGCCCAGGAGTTTGAGTCTCCAGTGAGCTATGATGTTATCACTGCACTCTAGCCTGGGCAAGAGAGTAGGACCCTGTCTCAAAAAAAAAAAAAAAAAAAAAAGATACTGCTGAGGAACTGCCAAATGGAAAAAATGCAGAAGGGAAGGTATAGGGAGAGGGGCAGAGAGCTTTTACGCCCTCTGTGGGTGCACCAGCCCTCAGTACCTCCAAGTTTTCAATGCGGAAGCTCTCCAAACCCTGTTCTTTAGGGGTTTTTATGGAGGATTTATTATGTGGACTTGATCAATTAAGTCATTGGCCATTGGTGATTAACTCAACCTTCAGTCCTTTCTCCCCTCCCAAGAGATTGGGAGTGGGGCTAGAAGTTCCAGCCTCTAAAGATGCCTAGATCTTTTATCAATCCACCCTCATCCTGAGGCCATCCAGGCACCCCCAGGCACCAGTCAGCTCATTATCATAAGATAATCTTATCACACAGGAGATTCCAAGGGTTTTAGAAGCCATGTACCTGGAACTGGCACAAAGACCAAATACGTTTTCTTGTGCTTTACCTCTCTTTTAAAAACATGTAACTCCTTGTTATGGGTTGAATTGTGTCCCCTGCTTCACCAAACTCATATGTTGGAGTCTTGACCCCCAGCACCTCAGAATTGTCGATGAAGAGTCAAACTCTGTAAAATATTTGAAGAGATTTATTCTGAGCCAAATATGAGAGACCAATTCCCATGACACAGCCCTCAGGAGACCCTGAGGACATGTCCCCAAGGTGGTCGGGGAATAGCCTAGTTTTATACATTTTAGGGAGACATGAGACATCAATCAAATACATGTAAGATATACATTGATTTGGTCTGGAAAGGTGGCACAACTCAAAGATGGAGGGTGAGGGGCAGTTCCAGGAGACCCTGAGGACATGTCCCCAAGGTGGTCGGGGAATAGCCTAGTTTTATACATTTTAGGGAGACATGAGACATCAATCAAATACATGTAAGATATACATTGATTTGGTCTGGAAAGGTGGCACAACTCAAAGATGGAGGGTGAGGGGCAGTTCCAGGTCATAGGTAGATTTTAAAATTTTCTGATAGGCAGTTGGTTAAAAGAGTTATCAATAGAATGTCTGGGTTTCGATAGGGGTTGTGGAGACTCAAACTTTTAAATTATGCAAATGAAGCCTCCAGATAGCATGCCTCAGAGAGAATAGACTAAATGTTTCTTATTAGACATAAGGTCTGTGTTGATGTTAAATGCTGGTTGGCTCTTTCTGAATTCCATAAGTGGGGATGGTATAACCAGCCATGTCTGACCCCCCCATTTCCATCATGGCCTGAACCAGTTTTTCAGGTTAACTTTGGAATGCTCTGGCAGAGAGGAGGAGTCCATTCAGATGGCTGAGGGATCTTAGGATTTTATTTTTGGTTTACAGAATATAGCCTTATTTAGAGATAAGGTCTGTAAAGAGGGAATCAAGTTAAAATGAGTTCATTATGTAACTGAGTACTTTGATTTTTCAGTTTATTTTTTAATTATTTTCTCCTCTTTTCTCCTCTCCCCTTTCCCCCGGCTTATGCCCCCAAAGCATGCCTGCCTCAGAACCTTCACCCTCTAGGAGGGGTTGCCTTGTAACTCCCACCCACCAGGAGGGCATGTCAAAAGCACGCCCACTTGGCCACTTTTATAACTTCTGCCCAGGAAGGCACCAAGTCAGCTACCCAGTAGTTAAGGCACTGGGCCAGCAGGGGGACCCCTCGCCCTTGCTCGCTCCCTCCCCAGCCTTAGATAAGTGCCCACTTTCTGCTCCGGGAGCAAAACGGCACATGTAAAGGCAGGACAAACGTTCACGACTCTTCCCCAAGCTAGCTTCGGAAGAAACCGCTTTCTTTATGCCAGACCTCGCTCTTGTTAATTGGACTACGCAGGCAGCAAGCAACTAACCCTCTGTTTGGTTACTGTTATGGATGGGCCCTAATCCGGTATGACTGCTGTGCTTATAGAAAGGAGAAACTGGCCAGGCGCGGTGGCTCACGTCTGCAATCCCAGCACTTTGGGAGGCACAGGCAGGCGGATCATGAGGTCAGGAGATAAGACCATCCTGGCCAACATGGTGAAACCCTGTCTCTACTAAAAATACAAAAATTAGCTGGGCATGGTGGCGCGTGCCTGTAATCCCAGCTACTCGGGAGGCTGAGGCAGGAGAATCGCTTGAACCAGGAAGTCGGAGCTTGCAGTGAGCCAAAATCGCGCCACTGCACTCCAGCCTGGTGACAGAACGAGACTCCGTCTCAAAAAAAAAAAAAAAAAAAAGGAGAAACTTGTACATGGAGATACGCGTAAATGTACAGGGACACAGGGAGAAAATGGCTCTCTACAAGCCAAGGAGAGAGGCCTGAAATGGATCCTTGCCTCACAGCCCCCAGAAAGAGCTCACCCTGCCCCAACACCTTGATCTTTGATTCCCAGCCTTCAGAACTGTGAAACAATACGTTTCTGTTGTTTAAGCCACTCTGTTATGGCAGCCATAAGAAATTGATACCCCCTTTTTTTTTTATTTGAGACGGAGTCTCACTCTGTCAGCCAGGCTCTGGAGTGCAGTGGCATGAGCTCGGCTCACTGCAACCTCTGCCTCCCTGGTTCAAGCAATTCTCCTGCCTCAGCCTCCCAAGTAGCTGGGATTACAGGCGCCCGCCACTACCGCCAGCTAATTTTTTGTATTTTTAGTAGAGACAGGGTTTTACCATGTTGGCCAGGCTGGTCTTGAACTCCTGACCTCATGATTCATCCTCCTCGGCCTCCCAAAGTGCTGGGATTACAGGCGTGAGCCACTGCACCTGGCCCTAATACACTTTTTTATATGAGAAAGTTACATTGCAAGAGCAAGTGAATATTCTTCTATACATCCCCAACCACTTCCACTGTATGTAGACCAATAGCTAGAGTTAAATCCCAGTATGCCCCAAGGGACAATTACAGATTTAACACAGGAGAAGGCTTACATATCAAAAGACTCGTGAGAATTTGATAATTTATTTCTTCTCTTCCCTGAGATAATTCTTCCAAAGCTTAGCATTCACTGGCTTTTGTTTATCATGCTCATGTCCACCGCCATTTTTTGATGTACTTAATTCATAGGTCCCTTGTTGGCTCTTTAGTCCTCATTATTCATTTGAAAGCTTCTGGACTACCATAAGGCTATCTATGAGATATTGGTATAGCGCCCTGAACATCTCTCTTATCTTACTTAGTACACTTGTATGACTTTAACTTGTATTTTCCCCACTAAGCCCTGTTTTGTGTGAGGATTCCCAGTGTGTAGCGCAATGCCTGGTACATACCACGTGTTTAATGCCTAGTTCTTAAAGGAAGAAGGAAGAGAGGAAGAGGAAGGAAATTCCATCCAATAAATGCTATCTAGGAACAATGTGGATTTATCTTTCTCTTTAGTTACTTAGGAGCTACATTAGTACCCTTAGAACTTGTGCTGGAGAGATTAGTATTGGCAGTTTATTATTTCGTTACCCTTCGAAACTGCATAGGTGATAACAGACTGTGGATAGTCTCACATGCTGTCTCCAAATACTTTCTCCCTAAAACTAGAGCATATCCTCTTAAACACTGGCCTTGTTCGCCGCCACCGTGGCCTAGAACCAGGCCCAATGATCCTGGGGAGTGTTCCTGATTAGAACTCTGGGTCAGAAAGGATAAAGATGACTTAATCTCGCAATCCCACTTTCTGCTCTGTTCTGATACTCTTGATGTACACATGTTCCTCTGCTAGGTGCTTTTCATTTCTTTGAGGGCCTTCAGTCTTCTGTTCAAATTTGCATGGTGCTTCTAAGCCTTCTCACTTAGTTTTGAAATTAGCATTCTACTCAGAATAGATAAATGTTGCCAACTTGCAGTTCTTTTGCTTGGCCCAGATTCCCTTATAGTTTGCAGGTAATTTTCAGGGTCTTCAGTATGAGATGATTTTCATTTCCTAGTTTCAACACAGATGGTTTTGTTCTTTACTTTTGGTTCATTTCCGTGCATTTTGGGGAAAGGAGATAGATAAATGTGCACTTTTCAGCTACCTTTCTGGACAATATTAGCATTTCCCCTTTACTTCTGAATATCCTTTGGACTCCTCTATATTGGAAAAAGAGGGTGATTTATGACTATTTTAATGGAAAACAAAAATAAAACTATAGACAAGTTGTTAGATATTATAAGAGTTTAACAAGGTGAATATTATAACAGCTATACCTTCACCCAGCTACCCTTGCTGGGTTCTAACTCTCTCTCTCTCTCGTTGTTGTTTTCCCCCATGGGTGAGTTCTTTATGGCAGTCTCCACCATTTCCTCATAATCATTTTGCTTTTGATTTCTATATTCTGACATCCAGTCCCCATCATACTGCAGCAGCTGATCTCTCAAAATAAATTCATTGATTTTTTTTTTTTATAATTGCAGTTACATTTTTTCCCCTTTACTTTCCTTGCACACAGGACCGTATTTGATGCTGTTAATTAACCCTTCTTTAAAACTTTGTTTTTTCTTTACTTCTGTTTCTTGACTGTGTACAGTAATCAGAAAAATCAGAAAAAGACCTGATTTTCTCTAAATCGGGCCTTTTTCCCTCGAGGATCTTTGTGGCCATTTCCCCTGGTTTTCCTTGAGGAGAAAACTCTCTCTACATCTCCCTTTTAACCCAACTTCCACTCTGCTATTTTAATAGTCTACTGGATGCTACTGTGAACAATTTAAAAGACAGAAGGACTGGGAGACAAACGTGAGGGAATTTGGACAGATGTCTGCATGTCTGGCTTGAGTAACAGTAGGGACAGCAGTGCTGTTTCACATATACAAGGAACATGAGGGAGAAAAGGGCTCAAGAGGATCATTTTGATTACAACAAACAGGAACAATGGAAACCACCTGACAGCAGTCCCAAACCACCAGTGACATTAGCCAACCACTTCAAGAGACTCTGAACTAGGTAGAAAGGCAAACTGATAGAGGCTCTCGGGAAAGGACTAACTCCTGACAAGTCAGCAAGAGAAAAAGTAACTTGACAGCACTGTTTTCAAACCATTGTAGCTACCTGGAAAGATCCCCTTTCCTGCTCTGGGAGGCTGTTCCATCTTCAACGTCAGCACTTTATCACAGAAGGCCTAAGCAGGGGAGAATGTTGCCACAGAAGCCAAAGAGGGAAAGTCTTAGTGAACAGTCAAGAAAGAAAAGTCTTGGAGAAATACTTTTCAGTATGGCAGTGAGGAGTGTGGTGGCCTTCTTGAGAGCACTCTCACTGCCTTGGTGATAGGGGCCATTTTGCAGTGTGTTGGCTGCAGAGAAGGCAACCTGAAGAAGGCATTCATGAAATGCAGCCTGCTTCTTGAACGAACCTGGATGAAAGGCAGGAGAATGCACGGCAGCTGGAGGAAAGCCAGGATGCAGGAGGGCTTTCCTTAGGACAGTAAAGTGGACTTACATGCGGGGTTAGAGAGCGACCCAGAAGCATGAAGCATGAGCCAGAGTCCAGGATGCTTTGGAAAGATTTAGATAGGGGGTAGGGCCCATCCTTCTCTGTCATAGGAAGCAGGATGTAAATGGAGTTTCTCTGGTTGGCTGGAGGTTGAGGAAGTTTGCTTCCTATAGCTTCTGTTCTCATCTACTGAAATGTGAGAAGGGGCAGTGGGAATGGAAAAGCTACCAGGGGAGTGAGAGGAGAAACTCAAGATAAGTGAGGGAATTTCTGCAAGCAGTGTGGAAAGCTGAACTGAGGCTGGAGCCATGCATTTGGGGTGACATCAGATCTTCAGCGGAGTGCTTTTTTTTTTTCCAGCTTCACTTAATAATGTGAATAAAGATGATTTTGATATAGGAATTTGCAGGATGGCTAATAGTGGAAAACAAAGGAAAATGGGATAATAATAGAGCCTGCCATTTCAGAGAGTGATCAGAGTGACTCACAGTGAGATCTAGACTAGAGAGGGCAGAAATGAAAGGACCAAAGAGGAGAAGATGGTCTCAGTGGAGATAAAAGGCAGATGGACGAAGAACACTAGAGAGCTAGAAGGTTGTGATTGGAGATCAGGATGATGGCATTTAAGAGCCAGAGGTGAAGTTTAAAAATAGGGATTGTGAGCTGTCCATGTGGGCACACGCCTATAGTCCCCGCTACTGTGGAGGCTGGGCGGGGGGGTCACTTGAGCCCAGGTGTTTGAGGGTACAGTGAGTCATGCTCATGCCACTGCCCTCCAGCTTGGGTGATAGAGCAAGACCCCAACTCTAAAAAAAGAAAAGGAAAAATAGGGATTGTGCAATAGAAACAAACACAGAGGTCACTGGATAATAACAAACAGTAGTTTATAAGTAGCTTTTGTGTAGCTTTGTTTTTTTGATTTCTGTTTTTTTGTTTTTTGTTTGTTTTTTGAGACAGTCTCACTCTGTCGCCAGGTTAGAGTGCAGTGGCATGATCTTGGCTCACTGCAACCTCTGCCTCCTGGGTTCAAGTGATTCTTCTGCCTCAGCCTCCCGAGTAGCTGGGACTACAGGCACGTGCCACCATGCCCAGCTAATTTTTGTATTTTTAGTAGAGATGGGGTTTCACCATGTTGGCCAGGATGGTCTCGATCTCTTGACCTCGTGATCCGCCCGCCTTGGCCTCCCAAAGTGCTAGGATTACAGGTGTGAGCCACTGCGCCCGGCCTTTGTGTAGCTTTTTGAGCAGCAACACAATAGTGGATAGAGCTGTAAAGAACACAAGGAGAGGAAGGGAAAATTCGAACAGCTGCGGCTTGTTGATCTTTTAATGCCTGGTTCTTGATTTTGAATCCATTGCTGTCTTTACAGGAGGGCACTAATTTCCAGTGAAGAAGTGTAGGTTGCTATGATCGTATCTCATTCTTACAAAATGTAGACTCACCAATGGCCGTTGTTTCTTTCAGTGGGCCTAACGCATATAGCTTCCAGATGTAAAGGTAAAGTACTCCAGTGGATGATTCATTTTAAATTAGAAATTAGCTTAAAGGCTAATAAAAGTTGAAAATAAAATTTATCTCAAACCTAGTTAGGTGTTTTTTTTTGTTTTTTTTGGCGAGAGAAAATGGATATGAGGAAAGTATTCTTCCTGTAGTGGGAGATCAGGGGCAATATGGTGATACCATAGCCATGGCACAGATAAAGTGGGATCTAATAATTTAGTTAATTTTATCTGTTTATTTGACTGTAGGTACTTGAGCATATAGTTGTTTTGTTGTTGTTGTCATTTTTTTAAGAAAAAGCATCAGTGTTCCTTTTTTTTTTTTTTTTTTTTTTTTTTTGAGAGAGAGAGGTCTTGCTGTGTTACCCAGGCTGGTCTTGTACTCCTGGCTTCAAGTGGTCCTCCCACCTTGGTCTCCCAAAGTGTTGGAATTACAGGTGTGAGCCACTGCACCCAGTCAAGTTTTCCTTCTTAAGTGATAAGAGTGATACTTAGAAAGATACTCACTTAGAAGAAGAGAAATTAAAAATTTTAGAACTTTTTGGCCACCTAAAATAATTGCATGGAAGAGTGCCCAAGAAAAACGCTGAAAAAAACTTTTCTTTGGGAAAATATATATTCCTTATATTCCTTAAAGCAAAAATGAATAGAGAAAAATTGGCACCCCTGTTGTGTTAGAAACTATTTGAAAAATGATGAATTGTAAATATTGTCAATTTTAATACTCTGGTTTTGATTTAAAGTTTCAAATCGAGATTTTGTGATGGAATTGATTTCTTCTCTTTGTATGGTAGTTAAAGCAAGCTTATTACCACAATACTGGAAACTTGGCCATAAACAGGAATCTATGTGCCTGGGCAGAAACTACCCCATAAACACATTGTTATTTTAAAATCTTAAAGGAGAGAGGATATCAAATTATGCTCTTTATCATTTTCTCTTAGAAAATCTGACATTGTGTTTTTGGACTAGTAAGTAGAATAGATATTTAGCAGGAAATTTATATGTAGGCCTTTGGGCTTCAAAAATACTTATCCCTGTGATCCTTTGGGCATATCTATAATGTTCATGATTTTGATGGTGTCAACATAGTTTATTTTGTCACATTTGTGCTTTCATGAACATAAAACCTTTAATTCGTTTTCTTTAAAAAGTACAGCAGCACCATTTTAGTTAAGCAGAACAAGTTTCACTTCATGTGACTCAATCAATGAAGGAAAATACAACTTTTGATAAAGACACCAGTGAGCATTTTATTGATTAATGGGATGCATTATTTAGCGTTATGCTTGCACACAGGCTCAAGATTAGATCTTAGTACATTGGGAAAAACTTCAGGTATACAATATGTCCTAACTTTTGTTGTGTTGACATTCAAGCTAGAGTTTAATACTCCTCTGATGAAGGTATTAAATAATGTAGGTTTCTAAGCTGTATGCAACTAAAGCATATTTGCTTCATGACCAACATCTATATCCTGTGATGTTATCCAGTGAGTGAAACGCAGGTCAACTCTACACAAAGCCTTTTTTTATATTCCTATTTTGTCTTCTCCATCTCTCTTTTCTTATTTATAGCATATTTTTTTCACTCTCAGGAAAGAACATTTATGCAGGGCTTGCTTACCCCAACAAAGCATAGCACAGGCGGGGCTGACACAAAATCAAGGGGAGAAGTTTGAAAAAAGAGAACTGCTGGGATTAAATGTTCAATGGTTTACTTGTCGTATTAGTCCATTTTCACGCTGCTGATGAAGACATACCCGAGACTGGGCAATTTACAAAAGAAAGAGGTTTATTGAACCTGCAATTCCACATGGCTGAGGAGGCCTCACAATCATAGCGGAAGACAAAGAGGAGCAAGTCACATCGTATGTGGATGGCAGGAGGCAAAAAGAGCTTCTGCAGAGAAACCCCCATTTTTAAAACCATCAGATCTCATGAGACTCATTCACTATCAGGAGAACAGCGCAGGAAAGACCCACCCCCATAATTAAATCACCTCCCACCGGGTTCCTCCCACAGACATGTGGGAATCATGGGACTTACAATTCAAGATGAGATTTGGGTGGGGACACAGCCAAACCATATCACTTGTTGAATGCACTTGGATTGTATGGAGTGGGGCTGAGCTGCTGACGTGTGTGCTTCATCCACTTTGGGGCAATTTTCTTATTGTATAAACTGAATCATGCGCCTGTCCTCATTTGGCTTCATGTTAGAACCAAAAGATGAGAGATATGTGCCCTTTAAATGGGCTTTTAGTCACATTTTATAACATAATAAATCTAATTTTCAATGAATATACCAACGTATATATCTAGAATAAGCCATTTGCTCAGGAAAACATATGTCAACATACTTATATGCAATAAACACCAACTGAAGCTTAACTTTTTCTAACAATTCTGAAGTCTCTCAAAACATTTACTACCTCTTTTTAGGAATTGCTTCCAGAGCCATAAGCACATTTTTACAAATATTGCCAACAGTGATATAATATCTTCATCCATTAACATTAAATTAAATTTTTTGCAAATGATCAAAAAGTCATTCAGAGTAAATTCTGTTGTATAGTGCAGATGATCAAGCTGAGTATTTGCTAGGTTTTTATTTTAGAAAAGAGATGTTGCTATAACATAAGTAAATAGATTCTTGTATGTGGCAGATAAATTTACTTGTAATCTGCTCTAGAGTGAAATTATTTTTTACATATAACCATTGTCATCATTCTAAGGATTATTGAATAATGAATATAAAATGTTCTTGTGTATTTGTGTATGTGTATATAATTTTTTAAAGGTTTCTTTATCCTATTGACCCTTCTCATAAACAGCAGCATATATATATTATATGTAGTAGAATTTATATAGGAACATTGTCTTTTTCCAAGTAATGCTGATTCTAAACTAGATTATGTAAATTTCATGTAACATGACAGTGAACATTAAGAATAGTGGGGTGCTAAAGATATTTAGAAATGATTTTAAAAATTGTTATATTTCTAACATAGAAGGATATTGTCATTTTTAAATAATGTAAAGAAAAAAATGCCCCAGACTATCTCTTTAATAAAGTTTTTTTAAATAAAAAACCATTTGTTCAACACTTTATAATGTATATGATATTTCTCATATCTGCTGTTTTTTTTTTTGCTGTTTTTTTTTTTTTCATAACAACTAGAGAAAATTGCTATCATCATTATTCCCATTTGAAGAGGAGCCTATGAAGTTTCATTAGAGGTAAATCATCTTGCTCAAGATCACAGAGCAGTAAGTGTTGGAACTGGAATAAACCTAGATTGTCTGACTCCAAATCTGTGCGTATGTGTTTAATGTTTTAACTTTTATTTTAAAAGTTCAGGGTACATTTGCAGGTTTGTTACATAGGTTAACTCGTGACTCGGGGGTTTGGTGTACAGATATTTTGTCACCCAGGTACTAAGCATAGTGCCCGACAGTTTTTTTTTTCCCTGAGCCTCTCCCATCTCCCATTTTCCTCCCTCAAGTAGGCTCCAGTATCTGTTGTTCCCCTCTTTCAGTCCATGTGTTCTCATCATTTAGCTCCCACTTGTAGGTAAGAACATAAGATACTTGGTTTCCTGTTGCTGTGTTAGTTTTCTAAGGATAATGGCCTCCAGTTCCATCCATGTTCCTTTAAAGGACATTGTCTCGTTCTTTTTTATGGCTGCATAGTATTCCATGGTATATATGTACTACATTTTCTTTATCCAGTCTACTCTTAATGGGCATTAGGTTGATTCCATGTCTTTGCTGTTGTGAATAGTGCTGCAATAAACAGACAAGTTCATGTGTCTTTCTGATAGAATGCAAATCCTGTGGGTTTTTTAATAAGATAATTTATATGTGAATACTTTGCAGTAGGAAAATGGAGTATAAATCAAAGAGCATTCGACAAGATCGAGTCCTGGCTCTGTCCCTGAGTAGCTCTGTGATCTTAGGCAGTTTATTTCATCTCCTTTCTTGTCCCTTAAAGTTAAAAGACAGTAAACTTGGAGAAAATATTTGCAGCATATGTAACAGATAAAAGATTAATATCCAGAACACATAGCCAATTCCTAACGACAAATAATGCAATAGACTGTGCAATTTAACTGTATAAGGTAAAACAACTAAGGAACACATGAGTGAAAGCATAGAGAAGAGCTGAGACAGGAAATGTTACCAGGCACCTGAGAGAAGCTGTTTCTCATAACTGAATGCCCATTTAACATTTCAGTTTCTTAACAAGGCAAAAAGAAAATACATTGTGGAACAAAGTTTTCATCATGTGACCAAAAACAACATGCCCATTCTTCAAAAACAAATTTCCTTAGGACTTGATATGGTCTGGCTCTGTGTCCCCACCCAAATCTCATCTTGAATTGGAATTGGAATTGGAATCCCCACGTGTTGGGGGAGAGACCTCATGGGAGGTGATTAGATCGTGGGGGCAGTTCCCCCATGCTGTTCTCGTGATAGTGAGTGAGTCTCATGAGATCTTTGGTTTTATACGTGTCTGGCATTTCTTCTGGCACTTTTCTCTCCTGATGCCATGTGAAGAAGGACATATTTGCTTCTCCTTGTGCCATAACTGTAAGTTTCCTGAGGCCTCCGTGCAGAACTGTGAGCCAATTAAACCTCTTTCCTTTCCAATTACCCAGTGTTGGGCAGTTTTTCACAGCAGTGTGAGAACAGACTAATACAGGACTCAGTAGGAGGGATTTAGCATTTGGTGATTTGGATAGGAAACATTGATTTCCTGATACAGTGGATGACATCTTCAAAAGTGCTTTTCCTCAGACATGGGCAACTCAGGTGGATGCTCATCTTATCCTTGTTTTTAATTTAAAATTTATGTATTCCTTTAATAAAATTAACATATAATCAAGGATTTAAGAAATATCTATCAGTACAGAAAGGCCCCAATCTTCTCTGCCAATATTCACAGCTCCACAGACATAAATACTTTAAATATTTTTGGGTTGTGTCTTCTCATAGTTATTTCCGTAGCTGCCAATGATGACATGTGTTTGCTATGATTTTTTGATTTATCCATATTAATCATTTCTACTGGGGCTTTCTGCTCTGAGAGATTCCATAGTGAATGAGCTGGTGTCTCAGGCTTTAAACAATCATTCGTGCTCTTTCTTCCACCTCTGTGGAGGCCACGTTGGACTGTGACATTAGTGAGAAATAAACCCTTATTATGCTAAGCCACTGAGATTTGGGGGTTGTTTGTTACCACAACATAGCCTAATTTACCCTGACTACTAAACTGCCCAATTTCCTCACCAGTGAAGCTAGCCTCACTGGTGAGGAATAAACTCTATAGTGCCTCACTCTTAAATATAAATGCATAAGCAAGATTCATCAGATATTTGAGGGAAGTGTTCACATGAAGAACAGACTCTTAAATAAATCAGAAGCAGAGGAACTCATAGGTAACAGAGACAATGCAACGAATAGAAGAAAACATCTGTTCTAAAAGCCGGGCGCGGTGGCTCACACCTGTATTCCCAGCACTTTGGGAGGCCAAGGTGGGTGATCACCTGAGGTTAGGAGTTCAAGACCAGCCTGGCCAACCTGGTGAAACCCCATCTCTACTAAAAAATACAAAAATTAGCTGGGTGTGGTGGCATGCATCTGTAGTCCCAGTTGCTAGGGAGGCTGAGGTAGGAGGATCACTTGAATCCAGGAGGTGGAGGTTGCAGTGAGCCGCAATCAAGCCACTGTACTCCAGCCTAGGCAGCAGAGCGAGATCCTGTCTCCAAAAAAAAAAAAAAAAATTGTTTTAAAATTATAATTAAAATCTGCAAAGATAAGGAAAGATATTAAACCTATAAAACAAAAAGAAGGTGCTATGAAAAGAAACAATGAGAGAACAAGAAAGAACTTTTAGAAATAATATAGTAGAAACTAAGATAAATAAATAGATATGCAAATGTTCATAGCAGTTTTATTTATAATAGTTCCAAACTGGAAACCACCCAAATGTTCTTCAATGGGTGAATGATTAAACAAATTGTAGTACATTTATACTGTGGAAATACTACTAACAGTAAAAACAGAAAAACTGTTAACACACACATAGCTTAGAAGAAATTATGCTGAGTGAAAAAAAGCCAGTCTTAAAAAAAATGCATGTTGCATGATTTCATCTATGTAACATTTATGAAACAACATCATTTTTGAAATGGAGAACAGATTACTGGTTGTCAGGGATTAGGAATGGGGGAAGAGGGAATAGGTATGTTCATAAAGTGGTAACATGCGGGACTCTACGGCTATGGTACTGTTGTGTATCTTGATTGTGATGGTGGCTATCCAAGACAACACAAGTGATAAAATTGCAAAAAGTTATGCCAAACACACACACAAACACACACGGGCATGTGTAACTTGTGAAATCTGAATGAGCTCTGTAGATTGTACCAATTTCAATTTTTTTCTAGTAGCTGTATGTTTAATATTGTTGTAAAGATACACTTTTTTATACAATTATTGTTAATAATTTGAAGATGTTTATTGCATTCTATTTTTAGTGGGAAAACATGTAACATACTTTTATTTAGCACAACATTGTGAAATACAAAAAACATGTAACTGAGTAAGCCGGATTCTTCTATTCCTAGCCCATTTCTGAGGACTAAATCATGAACTGCTCCCAATGTAATTAAGTATTTCTTGCAATAGTTGGGCACCAAGTTTAAGATTTATTAATTTTCTCCCCTCAGTATAGGCAGCAATTCACCATTTTCTTTCAGCTCCTTCACAATATCCAATCCTCCCACCAGCTCCCCTTTCACATACAGCTGAGGGTATGTTGGCCAGTTTGAGTAAGCTTTTAATCCTTGCCGAACTCCTTCATCCTCCACTATATCGAATATTTCATATTCACCACCAGTACTATTTAGTATTTCCAGAATTTGTTTGCTGAATCCACATTTTGCTTCCTGTTTGTTTCTTTTCTTAAAGAGCATCACAGAAGCTTCATTTGTCAGCACTTTGAGCCTTTCCTCTAATTTGGGAGCTTTGGGACAAATTGTATCTAGTTCTTCAGATGCTTGTAGCTCCTTAATTATATCAAGTCCTCCTATGAGCTCTCCAGAAACGTAGAGCTGAGGATAGGTAGGCCAATTGGAATAGGCTTCGAGCCCCTGTCGAACGTCTTCATCTGAGAAGGCATCAAAACTGCTAAACTAAATATTATGTTTGTGACGAATTTCCACCAACTGCTTGCTGAAACCACAGAGTGGTTCTTGAGGAGTTCCTTTCATAAACGGCATGCAGGGGGCAGCATGAGTCAATTTCTTTCAGCGAAGGTTGCGATCTTCTTTAAGATGTTCATTAGTGCTGGGTGGGAAGGAGCCAGTAGATGCATGTCACTGAACTTTTTTGGTCAACTCTGGGATGTGTGCACCATCTAGTTGGTCAATTTTCTGAGAATTATTGAAAAACAGAAAAGTGGGAACAGAGCTAATTTCATATTTTTCAGATACTTCAGGAACACCTTCACAAATGAAACTTGAGGGCGTTCTTTAGCTAATTCTGCCATGACTTCGTTCATCTGTGCACATTGTGGACCACAAGGAGGGACTTGGCTTTGAGGCGCAGCAGCTCCTCAAACTGCCCGGCTGAGGTGACCACTTCTACGGCTGCTGCAGCTGCCTTAGCCGCCCCTGCCACCGTGCTGCTGCCGCCGCCACCAATTTCAATTTTTCAGTTTTGATATTGTACTACAGTCATTCAGGATGTTAACAGCAAGGGAGTCTGGGGGAGGGGTGCATGAGACATCCCAGTACATTTTTTTGCATTTTGAAATAATATTTCCTGTGAATCTATAATTATTTCAAAATAAAAAGCTTTAAAAATCTTCAAATAAATAAACAGATACTTTGGAAGATAAAGTCAATAACATATCCCAGAAAGAACAAAAAAGGCAGTGTGGAGGACAGAAGGAGAGAAGGGAAGGGAAAAGATAAGAAAATTAGAGAATCAACTCAGAGGTGCATGATATTAGGAATTCCAGAGAGAACAGAGTAAACAAAGGAGAAGAAACTAAAATAATAAAAATCTACGCGAACTTGAGAACATGTGCTTTTGTACAGAAAGGGCTTCCTGAGTGCCCATTGCAGTGATGCAGAAAGGCCCAGCACACCGGAATGACCTTTCAGACACTGAGAGGCAAGGAGAACATCTGTGCTGGATTGCCTCTTGTCAACCTGATGACACCACCATTCTTCTGAGGTTGGAAACTACACTTCCCAGAATTCTGTTCCCGAGGTGGCAGGGATGGAGCTGAGCTTGGGCTCGGTGAAAGTCTGATTTGCGTATGGCTCCTGCAGGGTGCCCAGCCTGCCAACAGCAGAGACAAACATTGAGCCCATGATGTGGCACTGTTATTTGGGGGAATCAACAGTTTAAGTAACGTGGACCATTTCCATCCTGCCAGGAGCACCGCTTTGTTCTCACTGGAGATGGATGGATTGCCTTCCCTGTCCACAGTGGTTCCTCCAAAATGGTCATCTCTGGACTTACAGAATACCTAATGTATGATAGTGGCACTCTTCCTAGCTTTGCTTCTGACAAGGAACTGATTTCACAGCAAATGAAGTGCAGCAGTGTGCTCACGAAAGCATGATGTGTGAATGCCTTTATTTGGAATTCACTGGTCTTACCATGTTTGCCATCATCCCGAAGCTTGGCTTGATAGAGTGGCAGAATGGGCTTTTGAAGGTTCATTTATGGTGCCAGTTGATAAAATCATTTTGTGGAGCTGATTTGGTACCCGATGAGATGCAGAACATACTCTGAATCAGTGACCAATTTATAATGTAGTTTCCCCCGTAGCAAAGATACAAAGTTTTAAAAATCAAGGAATGCAAATGGGAGTACTGTCTTTCACTGTACATCTAATGATCTACCAAAGTTTTGGCTTTTTTATCCCCACAACATTAAACTCTGCTAGTTTAGAGGTCTGGGTTTCCAGGGCAGGAATACTTCCACCAAGGAACACAACAGTGGGTCCATTTAACAGGAATCTGAGACTGTTATCTGGTCACTTTGTCAGACAAATAAAATGGTTTCTGTGCTAGATGGGACAACTGATCTTGATTATCAAGGGTAAATTGGTTGGCTACTGCACAATGGAGGCAAGGAGTACCTGGGCTCCAGGAGATCCTCCTGGTAATCTCCTGGCACTCCCATGCTCTGTAGTAAAAGTTAGAGAAAACTATAGCAACCAGAACAAGCGGAACAATGTCACACAGAAACTTCAAGAGTAAAGATTTAGGTCATCATACTAGACCAAAAAACAAATTAAAAAACTGACTGGGCCAGGCACTGTGGCTCACACCTGTAATCCTAGCACTTTGGGAGGCCAAGGTGGGCGGATCACTTGAGATCAGGAGTTTCAGAGCAGCCTGGCCAACATGGTGAAACCCCGTCTCTACTAAAAAAAAAAAAAATTACCCAGGCATGGTGGTGGGCACCTGTAATCCCAGCTACTCCGGAGGCTGAGGAAGGAGAATCACTTGAACCCAGGAGGCGGAGGTTGCAGTGAGCTGAGATCACGCCACTGCACTCCAGCCTGGGTGACAGAGCAAGGCTCTGTCTAAAAAAAAAAAAAAAGACTGGCTGAGGTGCTTGCTGGGGACCAATGTGATAGGAAATGAGTGATGGGAGAAGGGAATTATAAATACCGATTACAGCCATGTGATCAGTTCCAGAATCAAGTACTCTAGTCATTAGAGATATTTTCTATATTGCTTAGATACGGACATTTGTATATATAAACTGATATTTTTCTTTTTTTTCTGTCCTATTCCAGTATCCTCTAATAGTATCAGTGTATGAATCGTGGTTACTCCTATGGTCCAGTTTTAGGTTATAGGATAGCAAGATAAGATTGTGAATCAGAAGATAAACATTTATTCACAGATGGATAAAGTGGAACTCTGGGTTTCTTCTTTTAGGTTTGGTTGTGTGAAGAATAATTGAATCATATAATGTAAAAGCATAATGTTGCTAATATCTTTATTTGGAAGTTAAAGATTAAAAATAAGGTGTATGGATGCTGAGCTGATGAAGGAGTAGACTGTGCTGGATTATCTGGTGTTAGCACAATTCTCACTCATTTTTAAGGCTGAGAGCTACATTTTCCAGAATGGTTTCCTTTTCTATGTGGTTTTTGGTTAGAGTATGCTCGTGAGAGAAACTCATATGAGATTTGGAAGATGGAAGTGAATCAGTTGCAGCTAAATGTGCAGGTAGGCAAGAGCTTCACAGTGGCTTCCTGGCAAACTCTTGAGAGGATCATTGGTGGAAGCTTCTCAGAGATTCCTGAGAATTTCGGTAAGGTTTTGAGAACCACCTCTCCTCAATGATTCAGACTGAGATGTTTAGCATAGATTTCTCTGATTTTTGGTGACAGAGCCAGTGACCTTTACTCCTTCAGTTCTTCCAATAGTCATGAAAGATCCTAATTTTATATTTGTTTCCTTATCCACAGAATGTATAGGCAGAGCATGGTGGTGAACACCTGTAGTCCCAGCTACTTAGGAGGCTGAGGCAGGAGGATCGTGTGAGTCCAGGAGTTCAAGACCAGCTTGGGCAAAGTAGTGAGATCCTGTCTCTTAAAAGAAACAAGATGACAGAATACATAAAATGACTTCTTTTTATTTTATAGTACACTGACTGATACAAGATTCTAAAAGCTTCCAGAGAGAATAAGAGATTGCATACAGAGAATGAGAAGTCAGCATGGCATTGAATGTATCAACAGTAACTTAAGCTAGATGAAAATGAAGCCAAGCCTTTATAATTCTGAGGGAAATTGATTTCTGAGACAGAATTCTGTATCCAGCTTAATCAATGGTGAGGGTAAAACAAAGACATTTACAGACATGAAAAGTTTCAGGATCTTATGTCTACTTCCAGCAATTGAAGGATATGCAACATTAAAATTAGGAAATGAGCCTAAGAACCCAAGGAACCTAAGGGATTTGGAAAACAAGGAAGCCAATACAGGAGAGAAGAGAATTCACAGGATGATGGTTGAGTGAATTTCCAGTATGGAAGCTGTACAATGGGTCTGAGGACCAGGCAAGGCTGGGCAGTAGGATAGAAAGCTGTTGGGGAAGGCCGGGCACAGTGGCTCACGCTTGTAATCCCAGCATTTTGGGAGACTGAGGCTGGCGGATCACGAGGTCAGGAGTTCGAGACCAGCCTGGCCAACATGGTGAAACCCTGTTTCTACTAAAAATAGAAAAAAATTAGCCAGGCGTGGTGGCACGCACCTGTAATCCCAGCTACTTGGAAGGCTGAGGCAGGTGAATCGCCTGAACCTGGGAGGCAGAGGTTGCAGTGAGCCAAGATTGCGCTACTGCGCTCTGGCCTGGGACAGAGCAAGACTCCGTCTCAAAAAAAAAAAAAAAAAAAAAAAAAAAAAAAAAAAAAAAAAAAAAAAAAAAAGCTGTTGAGGAGATGTGGCCCAGGGAAACAAACATATGTGGGATCAGTGGACCTGATGAGTTCTACCACATTAAGAGGAGTTCTTCAGCTCTATCAGAGAGTTTGGGAAACATTAGTAAGAGTACCTAGAAAATGAAGCAAATGAAAAAATGAGATAATTTTTAACTCCTGGAAAAAACAAATGTTGTACAAGAAAGGAAAATAGAACCATACTATAGTACGTAGCTCATCAGTGAACGGTACTGTCAACAAAAAGAGTCAAACTGTACAATATTTGAAGAGATTTATTCTGAGCCAAATATGAGTGACCATGGCCTGTGACACAGCCCTCAGGAGACCCTGAGAACATGTGCCCAAGGTAGTTGGAGAGCAGCTTGGTTTTATACATTTTAGGGAGGCATGAGACATCAATCAGTACATTCAATAAATACATTGGTTTGGTCCAGAAAGGCGGGACAACTCAAAGCTGGAGTGGGGGTGTCCAGGCTATAGTTAAATTTAAACATTTTCTGGTTGACAATTGGCTGAGTTTGTTAAAGACCTGGGATCCATAGAAAGGAAATGTTCAGGTTAAGATAAGACTTTGGAGACTAAGGTTCTTTTGAAGTCTTATAGTGGCTGCCCTTGGAGACAATAGATGGCAAATGTTTCCTATCCAGATCTTTAAAAGGTGCTATTTTTTTTCTTTTCTTTTTCTTTTTCTTTTTTTTTTTTTTAGACACAGTTTCGCTGTTGTCACCCAGGCTGGAGTGCAACACCTTGATCTTGGCTCACTGCAACCTCCACCTTCTGGGTTCAAGTGATCCTCTTGCCTCAGCCTCCTGAGTAGCTGGGATTACAGACATGCACCACTATGCCCGGCTAATTTTTGTATTTTTAGTAGAGACGGGGTTTCACCATGTTGGCCAGGCTCGTCTCAAACTCCTGACCTCAGGTGATCCGCCCGCCTCCACCTCCCACAGGGCTGGGATCATAGGCGTGAGCCACCATGCCCACGGAGATTCTTTACAGATGCAGATTTTCCCTCAGGAAGGACAGCTTTGTAGGGCCATTTTGAGATATGGCAAAGAAACATGTTTTGGGGTAAAATATTTTTATTTTCTTTCTTGTCTCCTAATGTTATGCCAGAGTCAGGTTGGAAAGTAAGTCATGGTATATATAGAGTTAAATAAACCCCACTGATGAGAATTTATGGTTTGTAGGGCATGACTCCCCAGACCCCTTAGATAGGAATTTGGGCAAGATAAAAAAAGTCAGAGCATAGTCCTCAGTATTTATATAGTCATAATAATATAAGTATTAGATATCAATTTAATCAAGAATTGGGATACAACTGTACTAGAAGAGTTCTTGTATGTAGGTAAGGTGTGTGATGTTTTATGAGTACTAAATTCTTACGCTTCATCAGAAGTCAGCATATAATATTTAAAATAAGCAAGAAATAGAAATTAAAGAATATTAGTTAGAAATATGGAGGTAAATAGCAGAAGAAACAGCTAAAAATGGCCAGGCACGGTGGCTTATGCCTGTAATCCCAGCACTTTGGGAGGCCGAGGCAGGTGGATCACCTGAGGTCAGGAGTTTGAGACCAGCCTGGCCAACATGGTGAAACCCCATCTCTACTAAAAATACAAAAAATTACGCGTGATGGCAGGAGCCTGTAATCCCAGCTACTCGGGAGACTGAGGCAGGAGAATCACTTGAACCCAGAAGGCAGAGGTTGCAGTGAGCCGAGATCGCACCACTACACTCCAGCCTGGGCGACAGAGCGAACTCTGTCTCAAAAAAAAAGAAAAGAAAAGAAAAAAAGAAACAGCTGAAAATGCTGAAAGGGTTGCCTCTAGGAAGTGAAAATGGAGTTGGGAAAGGAAGAGTAAAACAGGGATTGGTATTTTTCTTACAGTCATTAGAGTACTATTGGGCTTTTGAAATTAGATATATTTCTTACTCGGATAAAAAAATTAAACATCAGAGAAAAGTATAGGAAAATTAACACACACATGGGAAAGGACATTAATAGGCAATTCACAAAATACAAAGAACCAATTGACATAAAAATTTATTTTACTAAAAAATTAGATAAGTAAAAACATGCACAGCAATCAAGTATGTTTTTCCATCAAATTATAAAAAGTCTGACTTCTCTGCCTATTGTTTTTCCTGTTCAGTAGATTGGAAATGTCATAGCACTTAGCTTGATTAATTTATTTCAAGGAAACAATGAGATGATGCACAAGAACTCTAAACTCTTGTATGAATAGAAAGCAGTGGAAAACAAGAAAGCTGCCTCCAGGATACAGTCCTCAAATCTAGCTAAAAAGATAGTGCCAACTTTCACATTTGACATTCTTTTATTTAAGTAGGTAATTCCAATTGTAAAAGTATCCCCCTACCCCACATGAGATTCGATAGGACTACTAAGTGGAAGGAAATTTTCATGTTTTCTGACTTGGCCCCATGCAAAATGTTTGCTCTTCATTAATCTATCTAATTACGCTGGTGGAAAGAGCACAGGGAGAAAGGAGCATGTAACATACACATTAGACTGTTCTTATCACATGTTTCAAAGGTGCTGGGTCATGTTTAGGGTGACCATACATCCTGGTTTGTCTGACACAGTCCTAGTTTATGGCTGTATTCTAAGAGTGATTATCAATAGCACCTACTTTTATTCTCAAAATGTTCTCATTTGGATGATAAATTATATGGCTACCCTAGGTCAACAGGTATTAATTTATGCTAATTAGAAGACAAAATGCTTTAGGTACCATATGGGAAGAGGTAAATTTGTTATATTGCACATATTTTGAGACATTGGATTATATTCTTGATGACACAAAATACTTTAATATGTGTGTGGCTAATGCAGTTAGAATGAGTTTTGTTTTCTCTCAAAAGATAACTGAAATCTGCTTAAGCATTTGGACAAATTCTTTGTTGTCAGCCCATATGCTTCAACAGCTTACTATGGCATTTGTCCCAGTAAATCCACCATAAGTTGAAATATGGTAAGTCAAAACTGCATTAAGAAAAACTTTTTAAAAAGTGAGAAAAAACAAAAAACCCTGCAATACCCCGATAAACCCATCATAAAGTGAAAAAAATCATAAGTCAAACCATCGTAAGTTGGTGACTATATTCTGTAGCACGTTGACAGGGAATAGATAGATTTATCCTGGAAAATGTTAAAGTCAAATGATGCAAAGAAACCTTGTCTATTAAAAACAAATGCCAGTACAGCTCCTATGAAACTTTTTTTCAAACTTTTATTTTAAGTCCAGGAGTATATGTGCAGGATGTGCAGGTTTGTTATATAGGCAAACATGTGCCATGGTGTTTTGCTGCACAAATCATCCCATTACCTAGGTATTAAGCCCAGCATTCATCAGCTATTCTTCTTAGTGCTCTCCCTCCTCCTGCCTCCAACCCTCTGACAGGCCCTGGTGTGTGTTGTTCCCCACGAAGTGTCTATGTGTTCTCATCATTCAGCTCCCACTTATAAGTGAGAACACACAGTGTTTGGTTTTCTGGAACTTGTTATTTTTAACAGAACTTCATAATGGCACCACCTGATTTACTGCAGAGTGCACCCATCTCTATAATTGATATTCTTAGTGGTGATCCCAAGGATCTACAACATTCTAAATTGTTTTCTATATAAGTAAGGGAATTTACAAATGATGATATCTACCTTCCTTATCAACCAAAATTTCTTGGAATGGCTGAAGAAAAAAAGTTATACTTTAATAACCTATCAGTGCACTGGAAAGTGAGAAAGAGTGCCATCAGCTTGCTAGAAACTAAGAAATTCCTGAAAGAGGGAAAGCAAACAGGCTCGCATGTATAGAGTAATGAGTCTAGAGGGAACTTTATCCAAAATAAGTAGGGGAGAGACCTTCTGTGAAAGTGGGGGGCATGTCCTCAGGGAATAAAAGGTGTGAGAAGAGGTCCCAGGGGCAATCATTGCGGTGATCGATTCATTAGGGAACTGCACTTAAGAGCAGATTAGCCAGTTTCTGTTTTGGTTGAGCTACTGACAATGATGGCCTTGCTCTCAACATAAAGCAGACATTGTGAGTTCTAGAGTTCTAGAGATGGAGAGGCAAGGAAATGCCTCAGTAGCTAATGAACCTCTGAATATAATCCATCAAAATGTTACAGTAGGTAGCTAGTCAGACATGAGCAGGGCAGGAGAAGCCCCACCACCACCACCACCAGGAATGTCAGGTGACCATCAGGTGATGGTCGGGGGGTGTTACACTGTTTCTTTAAAATAATAATTGGTTGCAGCCAGCACCAGGGAATGGCAGCCTCCCAACAGATAGAAAACACCTGAAACTGGTGACGAGCAGCTTCCTGATCAGATCTCAGGAGCCGGGCGAGTGGGCTCACACATGCACACTAAAAGGCAAAATGGTGATGTTTAACTGGTGCATGACCTTCCTCTAGGAACGCTCAACTGGTAAGGGAAGGACACCTCAAGAGCATGCATACAACTTCAGTAAACACACTGTGCATGTGGCCCCCCAACAAGGGCTAGCAGGCCACTGTACATGTGGACAGCCCACCCCAAGGAAAGGATCAGGGAGAAGTAATGCAATCCCGGAAGCATGCCAACGTATAAGACCCTAAGTCAAAGGTCAGACTACACACTTGATCCCTCAAGTCACCCACTAGGCCCTTTTCCAAGTGTACTTTAATTCCTTTCATTCCTGCTCTAAAGCTTTTATTTATTTTTTTGAGACGGAGTCTTGCTCCGTCATCCAGGCTGGAGTGCAGTGGCATGATCTCGGCTCACTGCAACCTCTGCCACCCAGGTTCAAGCGATTCTTGTGTCTCAGCCTCCCAAGTACCTGGGACTACAGGCACACACCACCACACCTGGCTAATTTTTGTATTTTTAGTAGAGATGGGGTTTCACCATGTTGGCCAAGATGGTCTCGAACTCCTGACCTCAGGTGAGCCACCTGTCTCAGCATCCCAAAGTGCTGGGATTACAGATGTGAGCCACCACACCCAGCCTGCTCTAAAGCTTTTAAATAAACTTTCAGTCCTGCTCTAAAATTTGCCTTGATCTCTCACTTTGCCTTATGCCCCTCAGCCAAATTCTTTCTTCTGAGGAGGCAAGAATTAAGGTTGCTGGTGACCCAGTAGGTTTTGCCACCACTAAGAAACACTTTTCTAATAATAGTGTTTTCTCCCCCAGGATCATTGTCAGCAAGCTGCATCTACGAACAAACTGCATCCAGGCATATTATTCCAAAAATATGGGATTAGTGAGGAGGGAGAGATGAATAGGTGGAGCACAGAGGAGGAGTTTGAGGCAGTGAAAATACTCTGTATGATATCATAATGTGGATACATGTCGTTATGTATTTGTCCAAATGCATAGAATGTTCAACAGTGAACCCTAAGGTAAACGATGGACTGTGGGTGATGATGATGATGTGCCAATGTAGGTTCACGAGTGTAACAAATGTACCACTCGTGGGGGTTGATGATCATGGGGGAGGCTGTGCATGTGTCAGGGAAGGGGGTATATGGGAAATCTCTCTACCTTCCTCTCAATTTTGCTGTGAAGCTAAAACTGCTCTAAAACATAGTCTTAAAAAAATAAAACACAGAACAGAGAATCACCATATATTTGAGGAAACACAACATGTAAGAAGAAAGAAATGCAATAAAAAGAATGAACACCTAAGGAAACAGAGTTCATATAGTGTAAACGAAAAAGTATCTGAAACAGGTCTCAATCCATTTAGTTTATTTTGCAAAGGTGAAGGATATACCTGGGAAAGAGGTCTGTTTTCTCCAAGGATGATTTTGAGGACTTCCGTATTTAAAGGGGAAAAGTAGGCTGAAAGGGAATGAGGGAGGGTATGGTCACATTACTGAATCCACCTGTTGCAAGAGAAAAGGAGCAGGTAGGGGAACAGTCAGTTATGTATTTTTCTCACACTCAGTAAATTGGTACTTTACACTAAAGATAAGGTGAACACAGAGTAGCTACCTGTGGAGATATTTAATCTTTTATCTGTAGCTATCTGCTTAGGAACAAAAGGAAAGGTAGCTTCTTCCATGACTCAGCTTTCAATTAATTTTTTTTTTTTGGCAGAGTGAATTGGGGCCCCAAGTTTTTATTTTTCTTTCATAAAAGCAATCAAGAAAAGACTTAAAGACAAGTGTAATAATGTTCAAAGAAGAGCTTCAGGCGAATTAAATTTAACAGAGTTTAACTGAGCGAAGAATGATTTACAAATTGGGGAGCCTCCTGAGAAAGAGTAGGCTCTGAGACTCCAGTGCAGCCATGTGGTGGAAGAAGATTTATGGACAGGAAAAGGAAAGTGGTGTACAGAAAATGGAAATGAGGTACAGAAACAGGCAGATTGGTTATAGCTTGGCGTTTGTCTTATTCGAACGTGGTTTGAACAGTTGGCCATCTTTGGCCAAAACTCGGTGATTGGCACAAGAGAAGGTTACAGTTTGTTTACACCTCCATTTAGGTTATAGTTCATGATGTACAGAGAAACCTTTAGGCTTAACTTAAAATACGTAAGAAGGCAGCTTTAGGCTAGACTTGTTTTAACAATTCCCCCTTTTTGGTCATCCTCTCAAAATTTGGTCAAAATTGAGAAGATGACCAAAACTTTAGTCACTGATGGCACTATTACCATCCTAAATGTACTTATTTGCTGTTGAAACTCACTGGGAAATAGTTTAACAGTAGATTTTGTAAAATGGGAAAGAGGACTTCAGGTCACTTTTTTTTTTTTGGTAAGGGTTAGAGGGTATCTCTGTGCTGCAATATCCTATTCACAGGAGAAAAAAAACAAAACTTGGTCTATTCTAGGATTTATGTGTTTCCTTAAAGTCTTAGTGTGATTATGTGGCATTTAGCACAATTGACTCCATTTTGGTTTGGTCAGGTCTGCTGGGGCCTAGTGCGTGAGCTTAGTCCAAAACAATGGCCTCCCTTAACTTTGTTTAAAAATTCCCTTTGTTTGGTCAGGTTCTCACTTAGGTGAGAGTGTGACCAAAACTTAGGGCCTCAGCACCTCTCTAGGTTACTATTATTTTGGGTTTCTGGTCTCAGCACTTCATTCATAGGTTAGGGTGCCCTCAGGGTCACACATTTCTTTCAGCTCTTGATACTCCAGTTGAAGAGAGACCGCTTGACATTCTAGAGATGGCGGCATGCAAACATTTAAAACTTTTGAGGGAATACAGCACACCAGGGAGACTACCATTTTGACTATCCGGAGGATAATACCAAGAGTTTGGCGTACGCTCCTTAGCTAAGGTCACCATAAGCCAAACCACCTAAAATCAAACAGATCAAAGAATGAGCTAGATAGTCTACTCGCTTTAAGCATTCTCTTCGTTAATCCTCTACAACTGAATCTCTATAATACCTGATGTGATGTATTTCTTCTTAGACAACAAGAAATGCCAGCAGCTGTATAGATACTTCTTTGTTTAGTCAGTAAGTAATCTAGAGCAATTCTATTATTTAGCATCACTTTCACAAGAGAATTTAAAGTCTGTCATGTAACCATACCCTTTGTAGTAGAATCTGCTATAGAGCCTATCATGAGGGATCAATTTTTAATTTACTCCAAATCATGAAAATTTACTCCAAACTGTGAAAAAGGACCTAACAAATGATGCCCTTCTAGAATAGTTTAGACCTTTTGGCAATGTTCTCTTTATTATTATTATTTTTATTTGTTATTTTTGAGATGGAGTCTCACTGTGTCACTCAGCCAGAAGTGGAATCGTGTGATCTCGGCTCACTGCAACCTCTGCCTTCCATGTTCAAGCGATTCTCCTGCCTCAGCCTCCTGAGAAGCTGGGATTACAGGCGCATGCCACCACGCCCGGCTAATTTTTGTATATTTAGTAGAGACAAGGTTTTACCATGTTGGCCAGGCTGGTCTCAACTCCTGACCTCAGGTGATCCACCCACCTCGGCCTCCTAAAAGGCTGGGATTACCAGAATGAGCCACTGCATCCAGCCGACAATGTTCTATTTAGCTCATGATGTAGGTTAAGAAGATTGGACTTAAGTTCTCTTCCTGACGGATTATGAGGCAACACATATACCATTAAAATTTCTCAGCCGGGTGTGGTGGCTCACACCTGTAATCCCAGCACTTTGGGAGGCCAAGGCAGGCAGATCACGAGGTCAGGAGATCGAGACAATCCTGGCTAACATGGTGAAACTCTGTCTCTACTAAAAATACAAAAAATTAGCTGGGCGTGGTGGCAGGGACCTGTAGTCCCAGCTACTCGGGAGGCTGAGGCAGGAGAATTGTTTGAACCCATGAGGCGGAGGTTGCAATGAGCCGAAATATATGTGAATATAGTACCTATCAAGGCTCGACATAGATATTGAGATGTTTTCTAAATTAATCTTCTCTCAGTCTGTTCTTGTAAAATTATGCAACCAAAAGAAAATAGAATTAACACTGTCTTAGTCTTTTCTGGCTGCTATAACAAAACAGGGTAGACTGGGTAATTTATAAACAACAGAAATTTACTTCTCACGGTTCCAGAGCCTGGAAAGTCCAAGATGAGGCTCTGGCAGATTTGGTGTCTGATGAGGGCCATTTTCTGGTTCATAGTGTTACTGGTAGAAGAGACCCAAGTTACCCCGAGTTACTAGTGGCAAATCCGTAGGCATCTGCAGCAACTTCAGCCCTGGCCTCCTCAGAAGAATGAATTCAACTGAGGGGCATAAAGCAGAAAAAGAGACTGAGGCAAGTTTCAGAGCAGGAATGGAGGTTTATTAAAAAAGCTTTAGAACGGGAAAGAAAGGAAAGAACCCTTGGAAGAGATCCAAGTGGGCGCCTGAAGGTCAAAGAGAGAAAAAAGAAGAGCCTTGAACCTTGATCCTAGGAGTTTATAGACTGGCCTCTTTCCCATGATTCTTCCCTTAGGCTGGGCTTTCTGCATGTGCAGTGCCCTCCTTACCCTTAGGAACTGAGTATGTACAGTTTAGATGCACAGCAATGACTCTGAGTCATGCTTACCCAGCATTTCCTTGGAATCAACATATGTATTGTCAATAATGTGTTATACACATTACCACAACTCTTCTGCTCTTCCTAGAAGCTGTATTAGGGAGCACATTTAGGGAGTTAGACGCGTGCCCATCTGAGGCTTTCTTCCTTTTTCTGATGGCACGTACCTGGAACATCGTACTTTGCCATTTTTATGTCTTAATGTGCATGCCCAGGAAGTTGCTTCTCCCTGGGGTCTACATTCAGTTAACATTTTTTTTGTTAACAGGTGTAAATCATCAGGAAATGACCTCTCCCTGGTGCTGCCCAATTATTGTTTTTAAAGAGGCAACACAATGATTGTCGAACCATCACGCAGCATTCCTAGTGGGTGGCGGGGGAGAGCCCTCTCCTTTCCCGCTCATGCCTATCTATCTACTTATAACAATAATGGACACACCTTCTAGCTGTGTCTTCACATGGTGGAAGGGCAAATGAGCTTCCCTGGTCTATTTTGTAAGAGCACTAATCCCATTGATGAAGGCTCTGTCCTCATAATCTAATCACCTCTCAAAAGAAAGGGATTGGCCAGGTGTGGTGGATCACACCTGTAATCTTAGCACTTTGGGAGGCTGAGGCAGGCAGATTGCCTGGGGTCAGGAGTTCAAGACCACCCTGGGCAACATGGTGAAACCCATCTCTACTAATACATACAAAAATTAACCAGGCATGGTGGCATGCGCCTGTAGTCCCAGCTACTCTAGAGGCTGAAGCAGGAGAATTGCTTGAACCCAGGAGTCGGAGGTTGCAGTGAGCCAAGATTGCGCCACTGCACTCCAACTTTGGTGACAGAGAAAGACTCAGTCTCCAAAAAAAAAAAAAGGAAGAAAAAAGGGGATTATCCTCTATATATAATCATGTTAGGGGTTAGGATTTCAACATTAGAATTGCGGGGGAACACAGACATTCCCCCGCAAAAAGAACAGACCCCCAGTGGCATCAGGGTCACACTGACATGTAGAAGCCCACCCACATCTGAAATTCTGAACTCCTCTACCCCTGGGGTGGGCTGAGGGATCATCTGAAATGACGCAGACAAATGAATCTCACTTTCTGGATTTATTTATAGACCCCCTGTGTTGCAGAGCTGTACTCCCTTCCCTCTGTGGCCACACACCAACCTGAACAGTATCTCAAAACAGCTTGAGGTATGGTGTGTGCTCTCCAGGATGACTCCTGTCTTTGAATTGGTCCCTAATGCCGCCATAACCTCCCAGCCAGCTAAAGCTGAATATATTGATAGTCTCAGCTCAGAACAAATTGCAGTTTAGCGTTTCCTACCTGAGTGTACAGGCACTAAGTCTAGCTTTGCTTTTGAAGTTAATTGTTCTCTCCTTTATCTGTCTGATATGGCCCTAATCTATATTAACACATTACATTTGCTCAAAGGTAATTTTTATCCATTAAAAATAACTAGAGAATGTTCTTTTCTTTGAGATAATCAGCACTCCTCCATGACTACTTTACATGTTCGCTATTTGAAGAGTGCCTCAATCACTGCCAGACCTCTTTTTCCCTTCAATTAACTCAGAACATCCAAGATTGAACTCATCATCATTGCTTTGAGAAGGCAGCCCTCCCCGGCCCCCGCTGCAAACCCCATTTCCAGGAGTTCCATGACTCTGCTGTCTGCCAGGCTACAAGACCTCTGATTCTTCTTACTCTCTGTGTTCACTAAGAAGTATCATTTTGTTTTTCAGTTTCCTGTAGGATTTTTCCAATCCTGTCCATTTTTGTGGTTACCCCCAGTCCAGATCTTCATCTTTTCACACTTGGGTATCCATTATGATTGTATTGTACCTCCTAATTATTTCCACAAGCTTAACAGTTGTCTTCGCATTCAGCAAATACTAATTGTCAGTGTGCTAAGCCTTTCCTGTCCAAATCCATCCTACACACTATTCCCAGACTAATTTTCGTAACATGTGCACTTATCACTGTGCCAAGATGGTCAGTTGTTCCCAGTCTGCTTTCTTTCCTTCAGACATAGAAAGAGAATTTCTAGTTGGGCACTCAGTTAAAAATTTCCTCCTATCGATTTTTCTTACATGCACCTCTTCTGGGACTCTACGATTGGAGGTTGACCTGTGTATTGGGCCGTTCATTTTCTTATTCTTCATCTCCTATTTTCTATCTCTTTATCTTTTGGCTCTACTTTCTGGGAAATTCTCTCATGATTATCTTGTAACTCTAATACTGAGACTTTCTTCTTCTCACTTTGTTTCCTGTGTGTGTGTGCCTTTCATATTGGCTGCTCACACATCTGGTGCTCCAGGCTATCTTCCTATGTAAGAGTGGAGCCTGTGAAGCTGATTGAGAATTCTGTGTGCGTGGGAAGTTTAGCAACTATGGTCTTCACTGCAGGGTGGCCTAATAGCGTCATTTTATTGGAGAACTTCCAAAGTCAATATTTGTAGGTCTTTTGCCTTGAGCTGGTCATCTTTCCTAGGGAAGAATCTTCCAGACTTCAACCTGGAGATAATAGGCCTGGCTCTCAGTTCTCTGGGAAGTTGTTGAAGGTCTAGATGTCAATTAGAGAAACTTCCCATCATTCCTCTTGTTTTCCATCCAGTATCTTCAAACTCAACTGTGCTTGTGCAACACTGTTTTATTATCTCCGCACTTCTGCCAAAGTAGGAGAGGCCATCTGAGCAGGGTCGACAGACTTAGCAAATCAAAATGCAGGCACCCACTTACATTTAAATTTCAGATAACAAGTAATTTTTTAATGTAAGTATGCCTCGTGCAATGTTTGGGACACACTTATACTCAAAAAATTATTCATTCCTTATCTGAAATTCAGATTTAACTGGGTATCCTATATTATCTGGCAACCCTACATCTGGTTGTCAAACTGCTTCTCAAGTAGACTTTGTGCCAATCTTCCTGTTTTGGGCCCTATTTTTACCCCTACAAGAGATGCCTGGATCTGCCAGTATCTGATCCTTCAGGCAATGAGAATCAAGCTGTTTTCCAGCTTATCTTGGAGCTGACTTGGGAATAGCTTTCTTGGGTCTGCTAAGTCAGTTACCACTTGCCCATCTGCTTTCCAGCTTCCACAATTGGGTGACTGTTGGTTTTTCTCTTATAAATCTATAAAGCTTTATAGGCTTAAGTCTTTTTGTTTTGTTTGTTTTGCTTTAGTATTGATTTGTTTTCTTTCGCTGATCGTAATATTTTTGGTTTTTAAACATCTTAATTGAGGTGTTACATTTTAAGCCGTACCATTTGTGTTATTTGGCAAATGTGCATGGTGGGGTAGCCATCACCGTAATCAACACATAGAATATTTCCCACTACCTGGGAAAATTTCCTTCTGCTGCTTTGCCCTCATTCTCATCCTCCACTCCCTGGCCTCTGGCAATCACTGATCTACTTTATGTTATTTTAGTTTTGATTTTTGTACAATTTCATAAAATGAGATCATGGCATATGTAATCTTTTGTGTCTGGCTGCCATCACTTAGCATAATGCTTCTGAGATTCATCATGCGTCATGCATTGCTGCGTGTATCAGCAGTTTTCTCCTTTTACTGCTGAGTAGTATTCCATTGTATGAATATATACAATTTGTTTATCCATTTGCCAGTTGAAGAACACTCATTTCCAAGTTTTGGCTGTCTGAATAAAGCTGCTATGAACGTTGATATACAAGTCATTGTGTGGTTACATGTGTTTATTTCTCTCATGTAAATTCCTAGGAGTGTTTCTGAGTCACATAATAGGTTTATGTTTAGTTTTGTAAGAAATTGCAATCTGTTTTGCAGAGTGGCTGCACCATTTACCATTTTAAATTCCCACCAGCATGTGTGAGGCTTCCAGGGGTTCCATGGCCTCGAAAATACTTGATGTTGTCAGTCGAATTAATTTTAGCCACTTTATTGAGTATGTAGTCCTATCTTGTTGTGGTTTTCATTTGCATTTCCCTATTGATTTTGAGTATCTTATTTGCCATTCAAATATTATCTTTGGTGATGTGTCTGTTCAAATCTTTTGCCAAATTTAAAAAATGAGGTTATTTATCTTCTTATTGATCTTGTAAGAGTTCTTTCTATGTTCTGGATACATTCCTTTTCAGATAAATGATTTGCAAATATAGTTAACCCTCATTATTCATGGATTCCATATTTTTGAAATCACCTGTCCACTAAAAACTTTTTATAACTCCATATAAGATACTGTAAGAGACATATTGTGACTGTATGGTCAATGATAGCCATAGGCCAACTCAGACATTTCACAGGGCTGACACTGTGTCACATAGCAGTGTGATGCAGCCTGGCCCAGGCGTTTCCAGTCTTGGCCCTGGATTTCCAGGGTATGAGATCACCTCAGCACAGATGCAACTCTCATAAATCTTACAACAAATCTGACACTTACAGGAATAGCTTAAACTCTATGAAAGAAATACCTGGTGACTGACCCAGACTGAATACAGGTATAAGAAAAGAGGATGAATCCTCCAAACTCTGAGAATGGTCTCTAGTTGGGGACCCTCCTGGTCAGGTGGTTATCCAACCCCTGACTGTGTCTGGCCCATGCCACCAGCCTGTCTTGCTATCCCTCTTAGAAGAAGAGTGCTGTGAGAATAAAATGAGTAGCTGATGTTGCTGAATACTCATCTTTAACATCATCAGATGGAAAGGGAAAAGTCCCCCCTGGGGGAGCTGGTTAACTAGGCCCACCCGAGAGTTTCCAAAACAACACCCCAAATCAGCACTCGCAGCACTTTTGTGGTCATTTGCAGACATGCACAGAGTAGTGAAACATTGGAATTACTCGATGTGCAAAATCTCAGCTGAGGCTGTATAGGATGATGCTCTGCCGCCTTGTTCCAGCTCAAACCGTAAACAAATGTCCATTCTGCACTCTATATAGTGCCATGTTTTTGCATTTTTGTACTTTTATTAGTGATTTTGCTGTTTAAAATGCCCCCAGGCACGGTGCTGAAGTGCTGTCTACTGTCTCTGAGTGCAGGAGGCTGCTATGTGCCTGTGGAGACAATACCTGTGCTGGATGAGCTGCCTTCAGCGTGAGTTGCAGCGCTTTTGGCAATAAGTTCAGTGTTAATGAAAGCAACAGCCAGGTACATCGAGGCAAATCACCTCTTCCCACCAGAAAGTGCTAAAGTAGCATCTGTAGTAGGTGACAAAACTATGGAAAAAATGGAAAAGCGGCTAAATTTGTGGATTTGTGAGACAATGTGTGATTAAAACAAAAAACTGTAGTGAGGCTGAAAGCCAAAGTCAGAAAAATGTCAAGCCCTTCTCGGCTAGCGCTGACTGGCTCCCATGTTCCAGAAGGTGATACAACGTGAAAAAGGTTAAACCTGCAGGGCAGGCGAGGCGGGTTCTGCAGATCAGGAGGCTGTGGGAGAATTGTAAAAACACCCTCTGAGTGCTATACAGGAAAAGGGTTATGTGGAAGGGCAGGTTCTCAATGCTGATGAGACCTGTGTGTTCTACTAGGATGTTGATAAATAAACCTATGTAACACAAATGGTGTTTCAGCTGATGAAAATGTTGTGACCAGACACTCACAGAACCTAACCTGTGCTTCCCCCAGGTTACTGAGGGGAATACTCAGTATTCATTAGTTCTGGGTTTGAGGCACATTCACAGAACATAACTACCTTGAATCACAAGAATCAGCTGTGCTTCCCTCCGTCCCTGCCCTGGGGGCTCCAGTCCCATTGAACTCTCTGTAGTTCCCTGAAAATGCTTTTCCTGGGGTGCCCTCTCCTCTCTGTCCCAGATCCATCCTTTAAGCCTCAGCCCCAGTGATGCCCAGGAAGTCTCTCTGGACCCTCCCCTAGGGCGGCTGAGAATCTCCTCTTCAGCGCCAGGTGACACGCCCTGCACACACCTCTGGCTCAGCACACATTGCAGCAACGAGATCGGTCACACACTCCTCCGCCTCCCCCCACCAGCCTCTGAGCTGCTTCAGGGCAGGCCCTTTCTTTTCTATCTACACACACATATGTGTATATATGTATATTTGTATATGTGTGTACAAACAGACGTGTGTTGGGAGCTAGCAAAAACCAACACTGTAAGACATATCCTATATCCTATGTTACACTTTTATTTTCTTATTTAAATTAATATACAGTATCATGCCTATTTGATCAATTCCATGTGTTTATGTTCTGGTACTCAGCACAAAGCCTGGCCCATAGAAAGGATCAGTAAATATGTGTTGAATAAAAGTCTAAAAGTTAACAATATTTATTCATGTTACTGAATTGAGGCTTTCTGATTTATAAGTTTTTAATAAGTAGATAAAATAGTTTGAAATTAATATATAAAATTAACAGCTTGTTCCCTTAAACATTTTAAACAATTCCTCTGCCCCCTCTTTTTAAAAATTTGAGCTATCTATAATAAAATTTTGCTGAGCAAAATTAAACTTCAGCTTAGTCTAAATGAACTAACTAGAAATGTGGATAAAGCAATCTGAATGAATGAGTTTTTACCATGCTCAGTCTAATTATAGAGTATTGGAGCCAGAGAGGTCTCAATGTACGCAGGTATTAATAAGGTTTTTCCAAGTTAGCTAAGGAGGTAGGAAGATATATTAGTCCATTTTCACACTGCTGATAAAGACATACCCAAGACTGGGTAATTTATAGAGAAAAAGAGGTTTAATGGACTCACAGTTCCACGTGGCTGGGGAGGCCTCACAATTATGGTGGAAGGTGACAGGCACTTCTTACATGGCAGCAGCAAGAGAATATCAGAGCCAAGCAAAAGGGGTTTCCCCTTATAAAACCAGATCTTGTAGGACTTACTCACTACCATGACAGCAGTGTAGGGGAAAACTGCCCCCATGATTCAATTATCTCCCACCGGGCCCCTCCCACATAATCTTGAATTATAGGAGCTACAATTCAAGATGAGATTTGGGTGGGGACACCGCCAAACCATTTCAGAGGGGAAAGAGCAGAAACAGCCTCAGCAGGCTAAGTGGGGCCTAAAAAGAAGGTCATTCACAGACAGCGCTGGGCTCGGCTTTCTGATAGCAGCTCCGTGAATCACTAACTAGCTGTCTCTGTGTCGGCAGGAGTTTGCCGCTTCTGGAGCTGAGGCTGCTGCTATGGAAACCCAGCAAGTGCAGCCTTTTTGCCAGGGCTTGTCCTGACTCATTACTTCTACCACCACTCTCTCCCTTGTCTTACACTTCTGCCCACGGCAACAAGCATCAACAGAGACTTCTCCAGGTCTCTGTACGGGAAAAGCTTTTTCCTGTATCCTCTTAGGTTCAGTGCTTGGGACTCTGCAGATTAAACTGATAAAAGACAGGTTAACAGGAGAAAAGGCACACAAATTATATGTGATGTTAATATTTTAATTTTTACATGTGCACAGGAAGGTCTCACACAAAAGGAAGTGAAAACCCAAAAAAGTGGTTAGGGCTGAGAGCTTATATACCATGCTAACAAAGGACAGTAAATTTGTGGAGAAGTGAATAAACGAAAGTGCTTGGGCTTCTAGGAGCGGTAAACTGCGGAAAGGTAAATATATGGGGAAATTATGGGAAGTAAGTGTTATTTTAATAAGGTTTGCTCATGCAGATTCAGATTGGTGTCAGGTAAGCATCGTCTCTTCCTGACATGGGAGAGGACAACGGGAATATCTTCACAAAGGGAATTTATGTTCTGCTTTTAGGCAGAAAGGGTGCAAGTAGAGAGCTTATCTTGTGTCTGCTGTTTCTCAATTTCCATCAGCAAGGCAATGTTTATGCCAAAGTGGCATCTTATGGAGTGGCAAACTCTCATCCCCTTTATCTCAAATACAAATTCCCACAAAGAAAGCATCCCATTGCTTCAGATGGTCACCCTCCTTCTTGCTGAGTTGAGATCTCACATCAGTTCCTCTTCTGAGATAGGATCCACCCTCTAAATGAGCTGCCCTTGGGCCCAGTACCTCCTCCTGGAGCCTGGACAGTGAGAAGGCACAGTCTAGTTTCTCAGAGGGCCTGTCTGAGTCACACCACTGGGAGCTCTTCTCTGAATCAACAGAGGCAGAAACTGATGCCTGAAAAGGTGGGGTGGGAGGTGTGTCCTAGGAGGGTGCCCTTCAACCCTGTGATCTAGGTCTCTGAAGCATGTCCTTGCCCCATTATTGAGAAGTCTGTCTAGTTGGCTTGTTTCTTTGACCTGCTCCAAATGTTTGGGTTAAGCCTGCAAAGCCTGGATTAATAGACACATTTGGCTAACGGAATGTTTACACATATTATCAAAATAATTTATGGTTAGAATTTAAGGTTGTTTGATAACACTGGACAAGTGGGCCCCCACAACATAGTGTTTATTTTCATTTTTTCATAAACCTTGATAAATGAATTGCTGTTTTAAAAACAAATACGTAACACAAGGGCAACTGGTATGAACTTTACCAGAAGTCACGGTTAGTTAGAAGCTATTATTAATTTTTTTTAGAAGTTTGAAGCAAGGCAATATGGAACATTGTATTTATTCCATTGATATTTACTGAGAATCAACTACGCACCAGGCACTGTTCTAAGCCCTGGAGATACATCAGTGAACCAGATAGACACATTTCTTGCTTTCATGGAACTTAAATAGTATATGTAATCAACCTGTTTTTCCATTTTTTAGAACAATGAAGAGTAGGGCAAGGAGTGGAATGAGGGTCAAAAGTAAGCCTTGGAGTCCTGCCCCAAAGTTTTCTAATTAGATTGTGAAGGAAAGACCTTATGCAACTAAATTACCCATTTGGGTCAGGTGTGGTGGCTCATGCCTGTAATCTCAGCACTTTGGGAGGCCAAGGCAGAGGATCGCTTGAGGCCAGGAGTTCAAGACCAGCCTGGCAAACATAGGGAGACCTCATCTCTATAACAGACTTAAAAATTGGCAGGGCATAATGGTGTGCACCTGTGGTCCCAGCTACTCAGGAGGCTGAGGTGGGAGGATCATTTGAGACAGGGAAGTTGAGGCTGCAGTGAGCTGTGATCGCGCCACCGCACTCCAGCCTGAGTGACAGAAGGTCATTTGTGTCCTATTGATATTTGTAATAATTAATGGTCTTGTTGCCCCTTAGGGTTGCTTCCTTTTCCTTTTCCTTTTCCCTCACTCTCATTTTCCCTGACTAAAAAGGAAAAAAAACTCAACAAATAACTAGTAGCTGACACGTTAATTATTAGATCACTTTTAAGCTTTAATAAACCCAATGATGTATGATGAAACCTCAGGCCCCATAGCCTGAGTAGGTACCAGTTTCATCACAAAAGACCCATTGTTTCCTCAGCCAGTGTTCATTGAGTTATGCAGCCCCAGGCTAGCATGAAGAACCCTGCCCTACTTCCAGCTCTGATTTACTTTATCTGAAGCAGATTCATCACTGCTCACAAAGTAGTTCCTTGCAACCCATTAAAATCCTCAAAGTACAAGGCCATGAATGGGGCACTCCTTCTTGCTACTCTCAGCAAACTAGCAACCTGATTCTAAAATTTATACAAGATGCAAAAGGCCAAGAAAAGCCAAGACATCGTTAAAGAACTAAAAAATAAAGCACTCGAGAGAAATTAAGACTTAATATAAAGCCACAAGAATTAACACAGTAATGTTGAAACAAGAATAGAAAAGAGAGCAATGGAAAAATCAAAGTCCAAAAACAAAGCCACACATATGTAGGTATGTGATCGATGACAAAGAAAGTATTGGCCGGTGGCTCATGCCTGTAATCCCAGCACTTTGAGAGGCTGAGGTGGGCTGATCACATGAGGTCAGGAGTTCAAGACCAGCCTGGCCAACATGGCGAAACCTCATCCCTACTAAAAGATACAAAAATTAGACGGGCATGGTAGTGGGCGCCTGTAATCCCAGCTACTCAAAAGGCTGAGCAGGAAAATTGCTTGAACCCGGGAAGCAGATATTGCAGTGAGTTGAGATCGCGCCACTGCACTCCAGCCTAGGCGACAGAGTGAGACTCTGTCTCAAAAAAAAAAAAAAAGTATTGTTAAGCCGGGCGCGGTAGCTCATGCCTGTAATCCCAGCACTTTGGGAGGCCAAAGCAGGTGGATCATCGGAGGTCAGGAGTTTGAGACCAGCATGGCCAACATGGTGAAACCCTGTCTCTACTAAAAATACAAAAAATTAGCCATGCGTGGTGGCGCGCGCCTGTAATCCCAGCTACTCGGGAGGCTGAGGCAGGAGAATCACTTGAACCCAGGAGGTGGAGGTTGCAGTTAGCCAAGATCGTGCCATTGCACTCCAGCCTGGGTGATAAGAGCGACATTCTGGCTAAAAAAAAGAAAAAGAAAAAAGAAAGTATGGAAGACTAGTGAAAAAAAATACATTTAAAAAAGTAATGGTGCAAAGTCATTTGAACAACTATATAAAAAAAAAAAACCTTGGAACATATACCATCTACAACAATCAATTTCAGAAAGTAACTTTAAAAATAAATGTTTAGGTGGGCCACAGCGGCTCATGCCTGTAATCCCAAAACTTTGGGAGGCAGAAGCAGGCAGATTGCTTGAGTCCAGTAGTTTGAGACCAGCCTGTCCAACATGGCAAAACTCTGTCTCTACTAAAAATACAAAAATTAGGGGAGTGTGGTGGCGTATCTGTGGCCTCAGCTACTCAGAAGGCTGAGGTACAAGAATGGCTTGAACCATGGAAGTGGAGATTGCAGTCAGCCAAGATTGCACCACTACACTCCAGCCTGGGAGACAGAGACTCCATCTCAAAAAAAAAAAATATGAATGTTTAACAAATAGCACATAAGAGAAGATACATTATTTTTATAATATCAAGTTAGAGAAAGATTTCTTAAACAGATCACCAAAAAAAAAAAGTACTTATAAAGAAAGAGATTGGCGAATTGGACTACATTCAAATTAAGAATTCCCGTTTATCACCTCTATGCATACAAACTAGAAAATCTAGAATAAATGGATAAATTCCTGGACACATATACCCTCCCAAGACAAAAGCAGGAAGAAATTGAATCCCTGAACAGACTCTGAAATTAAATCAGTAATAAATAGCCTACTGACTACAAAAAGGCCAGTCCAAGATAGATTCACAGCCAGATTCTACCAGATGTATAAGAAGAAGCGGTATCCTTTCTACTGAAACTATTCCAAAAAATTGAGGAGGAGAGACTCCTCCCTAACTTTTTCTATGAGGCTAGCATTATTCTGACATCAAAATCTGGCAGAGACACCACAAAAAAATAAAGCTTAAGGCTAGTATTCTTGATGAACATCCATGCAAAAATCCTCAACAAAATACAGGCAAACCAAATCCAACAACACATCAAGCAGCTTATTCATCACGATCAAGTAGGGTTTATCCCTGGGGTAAAAGGTTGATTTAACATACTCAAATCAATAAATGTGACTTATCACATAAACAGAACTAAAGACAAAAACCACATGATTATCTCAATGTATGCAGAAAAGGCTTGATAAAATTCAATACCCCTTCATGTCAAAAACTCAATAAACGAGGTATTGAAGGAACATATCTCAAAATAATAAGAGCCATCCATGATAAACCTACAGGGAACATCATACTGAATGTGGAAAAGCTGGAATCATTCCCCTTGAGAACTGGCATGAGAGAAGGATGCCTGCTGTCACCACTCCTATTCAACATTGTATTGGAAGAACTAGCCAGAGCAACCAGGCAAGAGAAAGAAATAAAGGGCATCCAAATAGGAAGTGAAGTCAAACTGTCCCTGTTTGCAGATGACATGATTCTATATCTAGAAAACCCTATAGTCTCAGCCCAAAAGCTCCTTAAGCTGATAAACAACTTCAACAAAGTCTCAGCATACAAAATCAAGGTACTAAAATCACTGGCATTCCTATACACTAACAACAGTCAAGCCAAGAGCCAAATCAGGAATGCAATCCCATTCACAATTGGCACACACACACAAAATACCTAGGAAGGCAGCTAACCAGGGAGGTGAAAGAGCTCTACAAGGAGAACTACAAAATGCTGCTCAAAGAAGTCAGAGATGACACAAACAAATGGAACAACATTCTATGCTCATGGATAGGAAGAATCAATATCATTAAAATGGCCATACTGCCCAAAGCAATTTATAGATTCATTGCTATTCCTATCAAACTACCAGTGAAATTCTTCACAGAACTAGAAAAAACTTTAAAAATTCATATGGAACCAAAAAAGAGCCCAAGTAGCTAAGGCAATCCGAAGGAAAAAAAAAAAAAGAAAGCTGGAAGGTATCACGCTACCTGACTTCAACTACACTACAGGGCTACAGCAACCAAAACAGCATGGTGTATTGGTACAAACACAGATACATAGACCAATGGAACAGAATAGAAAGCCCAGAAATAAGTGTAGGCTGCACACCTACAACCATCTGATCTTTGACGAAGCAGACAAAAACAAGCAGTGAGGAAAGGATTCTCTATTCCATACATTGTGCTGGGATAACTTGCTAAACATATGCAAAAGATTGAAACTGGACCCCTTCCTTACACCATATAAAAAAAACAACTCAGGATGGATTAAAGACTTAAATGTAACAACCCCAAACTATAAAAGCACTGGAAGACAACCTAGGCAATACCATTCTGTACACAGCAACTGGCAAATATTTCATGATGAAGACACCAAAAGCAATTGCAACAACAGCAAAAATTGACAAATGGGATCTAATTAAACCAAAAAGCTTCTGCACAGCAAAGGAAAACATCAACAGAGTAAACAGGCAACCTACAGAATGGGAGAAAATATTTGCAAACTATGCATCTGACAAAGATTTAATATCCAATATCTATAAGCAACTTAAATTAACAAATAAAAACCAAACAACCCCATTAAAAAGTGGACAAAATACATGAATACTTTTCAAAATACATGATACTTTTCAAAAGAAGACAAACTTGCGGCCAACAGGCATATGAAAGAAAGCTCAACATCACTGATCATTAGAGAAATGCACATCAAAACCACAATGAGATACCATCTCACACCAGTCAAAATTACTATTATTAAAAAGTCAAAAAATAACAAATGCTGGCAGGGTTGGGGAGAAAAAGGAACAATTATATGCCATTGGTAGGTATGTAAATTAGACCAACCATTGTGGAAAACAGTGTAGTAATTCTTCAAAGACTTAAAAACAGAAACACTATCCAACCCAGCAATCCCATTACTGGGTATATACCCAAAGGAATAGAAGTCTTTCTATCCTAAGGACACATACACACGTATGTTCGTTGCAGCACTATTCATAATAGCAAAGACATGGAATCAACCTAAATGCCCATCAATGGTAGACTGGATAAAGAAAATGTGGTACATATACACCATGGAATACTATGCAGCCATAAAAATAGAAGTAGATCATGTCTTTTGCAGGAACATGAATGGAGCTGGAGATCATTATCCTTAGCAAACTAATGCAGGACAGAAACCAAATACTGCATGTTCTCACTTATAAGTGGGAGCTAAATGATGAGAACACATGCACACAAAGAGGGGAGCAACAGACACTGGGGCCTACCAGAGGGTGGAGGGTGGGATAAGGGAGACGATCAGGAAAAATAACTAATGGGTACTAAGCTTAATACCTGGGTGACAAAATAATCTGCACAACAACCCCCCATGACACAAATTTACCTAATATAACAAACCTGCACATGTACCCCTGAACCTAACATAAAAGTTAAAAGAAAAAAGAATTCCTGTTTATCAGAAGACACCACTAAGAAAGTGAAGAGGTAAGTAACAGAGTGGGAGTAGATACAACACATATAACTGACAAAGGGCTCACATCCAGCATATGTAAAGAACACTATGAATCAGTAAGAAAAAAATATCTAATGAAAAAGTGAAAAGATACCAAATTAAAATCAACGGGGCCGGGTGTGGTGGCTCATGCCTGTAATCCCAACATTTCAGGAGGCCAAGGTGAGAAGATCACTTGAGGTCAGGAGTTCAAGACCAGCCTGGCCAACATGGCAAAACCCCATCTCTACTAAAAATACAAAAGCTAGCTGGGTGTGGTGGCAGGCACCTGTAATCCCAGCTACATCAGGAGGCTGAGGCATGAGAATCGCTTGAACCTGGGAGGTAGAGGTTGCAGTGAGCCAAGATCATGCCACTGCACTCCAGCCTGGGTGACAGAGCAAAACTCTTGTCCCAGAAAAAAAAAAAAAAATGGGATACCACCACACATCCTCCAGGATAGCTGAATAAAAAAGACTGACAATTTTAAGTGTTGGTGAGGATATGGAGCAATAACTTACTTAGTGCTGAAAGGAGTATATTGTTCTAGGTGTCATGTATTAGATTTTAAAATTAGCATATTTAGGACCTATGTATTTTACTCCTGGGGTAACAGAAATGTATGCATCAGAAAAGACATGTACAATAATTGTTGCTGGAACATCTGAAGTTTGGTCTAGGGCCTGTTGCTCACAGCACAGAAAGTCAATCGCTGAGAAGAGTATTGCCAGGGAAGGAGGCTTTAATTGAGTGCTGCAGCAAGAAGAACAATAAGCTAGTCTCAAATCTGTCTCCCTGACCAACTAAAATTGGGGGGTTTATATAGTGAGGAAGGCAGGAAAACAGGAATTAGGAAGGGGTAAGGAAGCAATCATGATGGACTTGGAGTCTGGCATCTCGTTGTCTGGATGCGGCCATCTGAGGAGTTTCCGTTCCTTGCCTGAGGGTCAGTTTCCTGAGGAAGGAACTCAGATGGGACAAATGTAAGTTTTAAGTTTTAAGATCAGGGAGGATCAATTTCCATGTCTATTTAAAAAAAACCATACATATTAGTTCTATGGACCAACTGGGCTGGTTTCAGAATGTACATGTCATCATTATTTGTAATAGGAAAAAAAAATCTTGAAAAAAATCCAAATGAGACTTCTCGTTTCCAGCTTGGAAGTTGTCACTCCTGTCCTCACAAGAAAAAAGTTGAACAAACTAAAAATCAATTTTTTTTATGTTTATCAGAGAATTGAGGTCACAGAACAAACCACTACCTCTTTGGAGAGGCAGGTGAATACAGCTAATCAATCATAGCTTACCAGGAGCAGAGGCCACTGGAGCCAGGACCAGGGAAAGAAAACCTAAATAGCAATTGCCAAATTGCTGGAGGCTCAGTGTACACGAGCTTGAAATGTAAACATTAGGAAGGTCCCATTATAGGGGGCCCACACTTTCATAAGCCTAACTTCAGGGGAGACCCCACCAGGTGCTCAGAGAGAACACCAGAGAAAGGCTCTCTCCTGATTTCCACAGGGAAGGGAAAAAGTAACCATTGTGAAATACATCCAGGACATTGTGTCTTAACAAAATCCCTCCCTCGAGGGAAGCTGTACCATGGAGGCTAACTACCTTATGGTTTTCCAGAGCCTAGCAGACCCAGGGAATGGGGAACACCCAACTCCAGCCCCTTCTAGCCTTCCTGTCTCACCTAAGCGGGGATAGAGAAGGGTACTGGTTGGCTGAGAAGCAGGCCAAGGCACAGGCTCTGCAAAATTGAGACCTAATCATAGGTCTACAGAACACTTCCCCGCCCTCCACACCTTAGCACCACATGAATGGGGCTCTTGCAACAGGAGAGGACAGCGGAAAAAAATGCAAATTTTAGACCTTATTTAAGAAGTCTCTGGGAAAACCCAAAGACAACAGGAGAGAAAAAAACAAGAGGATTAGAGGAAATTTTAGCCTCTAACACCTGTAGCTAGAGCAAACTGTAGACAGCTGAACTCCCAGCCAGAGAAGCAACTTCACACTAAAGGCATACTTGCCTCAGTTCTTTCTACCCAGTCATGTCTAGCAATTCAACAAAAAATGATGACACACAAACAGGCGAAACAACACAGCTTGAAGATGCAGAACAAGCATCAGAGCCAGACTCAGTTATGCCTGAGATTCTGGAATTATCAGACTAGAAATTTAAAGTAACTGTGAACAATAGGCTAAGGGCTCTAATGGAAAAAGTGGATCATATGAAAGAACAGATGGGCAATGTAAGCAGAAAGAAGAAATTTGCAGAATTGTAAGTAAGGAGAGAAATGTAATGTGACTAACTCCATCTTGCTTCTAACCTCACAGGCTAAATTGATTTTTTGCTTAATCTAGTATAGAGGCCAAGATAACTATGAGAGGAATTTTGTTTATAGCTCAACTTTGAGGCAAGGAAAACTAACGCATCTCCTTGTTCGGAGGTTGAAGCCACACTCATAAGACAAAGTTAGAATTCCGGTAGGGTGTTGAATTTTGCTAAAGAAGAGGCGGCAGAGTTAAACAGTGACCCGTCATCATTCAGCTTGTTTTTCTGTAAGTTGCTTCCTGACCCAGCGTCATGGAACGCAGGGTTGCAAGATTTATAAATTTCCCAACTACTACAGATAGCATCACTGTTGTGAAACTGAAGGGGAACTGGTCTTTGAGACATTTTTCAGATTTAGCACTTTGGTCAACCAAGAGCTGCCACCTACCTGGTCCTGAGTCCCCCTCCCAGCTGGATAAAGACAGTTCTAAACAATTCCACGATTTCCTCAATTGTTTCAGTTTCCCAGCCCCCTGCCTGGCAAAGTACCATTAAAAAACCCCCTCATCTCCAAATTCTTGGAGAGACGGGTTTGAGACATCTCTCCCTGTCCTCGTCTGGGCGGCTCTGCAATAATTAAACTCTTACTTCTGCAATACCTGTTGTTCTCACTGCTCTTGGCTTTCTGGGCAGTGAGCAAGATGAACCCATTGCGCTGTTACGGAAACTCAAGAAAAGATCAAAAGGAAATGCTACAAATCAACAACACTCTAACAGAAATTTAAAAATGCCTTTGACGGGCTCATCAGTAGCTCGAAAATGGCTGAGGAAAATCAGTGAGCTTGAAGATATGTCAGTAGAAACTTCTCAAACTGAAAACAAAGAGAAAAAAGAATGAAAGCCATAGAACAGAATATGCAAAAACTGTGGGAAAGTTTAAAAAGGCATGCATAATGGGAATACCAAAAGGGGAAGAAAGAAAGGAACAGAAGAAATATTTGAAGTAATAATGGCGGAGAATTTTCTAAAATTAATGATAGACACCAAATGAAGGATCCAGGAAACTGAGAGAACACTGAACAGGTTATATGCACTTACATATATCATAGTCAAACTACAGGAAAATCAAAGAGAAAAACTTGAAAGAAGCCAGAGGAAATAAAACACCTTATTACAAAGGGACAAGGATAAATACTACATCAGACTTCTCCTCAAAAACCATACAAGCAAGCAAGAAAAAACTCACCAACTTAGAATTCTGTATCCAGTAAAATTATCCCTTAAAAATGAAGGAGGTTGATGTGATGAATATGCTAATTATCTTGATTTGATCATTATGCATTATATGCATTGAAACATCACTGTGTATCCCACAAATATGTACAATTATTGTACAATTATTTTACATCAATTTTTAAAAGTAAAGGAGAAATAAAGACTTTCTTAGACAAAAATTGAGTGAATTTAACACCAGTAGATCTGCCTGCCAAGAAATGCTAAAAGTTCTTTAGAGAGAAGGAAGATGCTGTAGGTCAGAAACTTGAAACTTTATCATTTTGAAAATGTGGGACCCTCCAGCTACCATCCCCTCCTCCCTCCCTCCCTACATCCCTCTCATACATTGACTGTCCTTAGGAAGTGAAGTAGCTTTTCCTGGAATCCTTAGTCAAAATTAACCTGATGCCTGCTCATTGCTTTCACACGTGTGTTAAGACACACACAAAATGGAGGATAACCACAATTTGTGGTGTGGAGGAAAATAAATATTATTTTCAGTGAACTCTTGGTGTTCAAACTTTGTGGATTTCAGTACCTCCCATATGTGAAGTTTAAAAATCAGAGAAATGGCCGGGCACACTGACTCATGACTGTAATCCCAGCACTTTGGGAGGCCAAGGTGGGTGGATCACTTGAGGTCAGGAGTTTGAGAACAGCCTGGCCAACATGGCGAAACCCCGTCTCTACTAAAAATACAAAAATTAACCGGGTGTGGTAGCGTACACCTGTAATCCCAGCTACTAGGGAGGCTGAGGCAGGAGAACTGCTTGAACCCAGGAGGCGGAGGCTGCAGTGAGCCGAGATCGCACCACTGCACTCCAGCCTGGCGAACACATCAAGACTCCCATTTCAAAAAAATAAAAATAAATAAATCAGAGAAACCCATTAGTTTTAAAAGTGTCATTTAAGGGGGAGGAAAATAGAGACTTCTGTGCCCTTGAGTGAGTGAAAATTCACACATCTATTTCTGCCTTGCAATTTTTATGTGTAATGATGTCTTTATTTTGGCAGTTAGTTACGTCTGAGAATAAGTACACTCTATTGACAAGGCAATACTACTTTCTCCTCCCTTTCTCCAGAATGGGCTAATGGCTTCTCACTCTCCTTTTCTTCTCCTTGCAGATGACGTCATACAGTTCTGCTGACACCCTCCGTGAAAGTCAGAGCTCTGTGCAACTCACTCCAGCGCCCCCATCCTCAGCCGCTGCCTCGCGTCTCCCTGCTCACGGCTCAGCCGCTATGACAGACGGCTGAGCTGTAGTGCACTCCAGGCTTCTGTCCTCGCAGACAATCCCCAGACAGAGGGGATGGAGATCTCATTTCGGGTGGGACTCTGGAGCTTTTTCCAGAGCCAGACTGCTTGGTGGGGCCACTGGAGCATTCTGGAAGGGTCCTCGATTGAACATTTTGTGGCAGGGCTTTTTTTGCCTGTCCTTTATAAAGGCTGTAGTGCAACCCTTCAGGCACTTTCTCCTTGAATATGACTGGCACAGGGCCTGACACATAATCGTGCTCAATATCTTTCCTCTGTGAGGGAGGCACACACACACAAAAAAGGAACTACAGGGGAATTTTAGAAGAGAGAGACAACTGTGTATGGCTGAGGTGAGAATCAGAACTGTTTTGTGGATGAGGCTGATGAGAGGAAAAAATTAAAGCGTAGGTTCAATCCCTCATTCACCAGACACTATCATCAACTGGCATGTTTTAGTTTTGCTATGGAAAGAGAAATAATGGTGACTGAAAACAAACACAAGGCTTTACAATCTGGTGAAGGAGATGAATGTTCATCAATTAGTTACATAAATAAATATAAATTTACACGAGAAGCAACCTAAATGTCCAATAGGAAAATGGTGAAATAAATTGTGATAGGTTCTTTTGCTTTAATATTATGTAGCCACCGAAATTGTTTCAGGGCTGGGCACAGTGGCTCATGTTTGTAATAACAGCACTTTGGGAGGCTAAGGTGGGAGGATTACTTGAGCCCAGGAATTCCAGACCAGCCTGGGCAACATCATCATGTTTCTACAAATAATACAAAAATTAGCCAGGTGTGGTGGCACCTGCCTGTAGTCTCAGCTACTCAAGGCTGGGGCGAGAGCATCACTTGAGCCTGGGAGATGGAGGCTGCAGTGAACCATGATAGTGCCACTGTAGTCCTGCCTGGGAAACAGAGTGAGGAGTGAGACCCTGTCTCAAAAAAAAAAAAAAAGAAAAAAGAAAGGAAAAAACAAAATTGTTTCAAAGATTCATAAGATGAGTACAATAACACGGGTGTTTAAAAAGTGGGATATAGGCTGGGCGTGGTGGCTCACGCCTGTAATCCCAGCACTTTGGGAGGCCAAGGCAGGCGGATCATGAGGTCAGGAGTTCGAGACCAGCCTGTCTAACATAGTGAAACCCGTCTCTACTAAAATACAAAAATTAGCTGGCTGTGGTGGCATGCGCCTCTAGCCCCAGCTACTCGTGAGGCTGAGGTAGGAGAATCACTTGAATCCGGGAGGCGGAGGTTGCAGTGAGCCAAGACCATGTCATTGCATTCCAGCCTGGGTGACAGAGTGAGACTCTGTCTCAAAAGAAAAAAAAAAAAAAGGGATATAAAAATACAAAATAAATCCCAATTTTATAAAAACAAATGCATGTTTGTGTATGATAGGAAAGTCGTTACAGACCACAGTGAACAGTGATTTCCCCTGGTGATGGATTAGGGAGCATAGAGCATCTTCTCTTTAATGATGAATGTTTTGGCAGGAGGTAAATGGATTTGTTTTTCCATTGTTTAAATTTACAGTTAGATGCTTCACATGCTTTAAACGAGGAATTAAAGCTTTAGCATGGATTCTTTCTCTCTGTTTGAGTTGTTTCGTTTGGTTTTGATGGGGCAGGAGTAAGGTGAAAGTCACCCAGCACTTGTTGAGTGGGTTGTGTGTTTCTAGAAGAAGCCCTGGCGGAGTGGTGTTTTGAGAGACGTGACCTCTGGGCTCTCATTCCCTTTCTGTGCCTGCCTAGGCAGGTTCATCTCCTCTGTCTGCTGTTTGTCTTGTTTTGGGTTTTGTCTGCTATTTCTGAAGGCAAAAGCTTGGGTGCAAGGAGAAAGTTCTAAGAAATGCTTCCAGGGATGATGATGAGAGTTTGATTTTCAAGTGAGTGTTCCTGAGCATCTGATTAAACTCCTATGTCAGTATAAAAATGTACATTGTTCTGGATTAATTCCATCATTTCATAGCGATAACTCCCATCTTCTACAATTCCCACCAAAAGGGACTATTTTGTTTGAAAGCTTTTCCCTTGGGAGCCACTGGTGTATTATGTTTATCAGCTTTTAAAAAATTCTGTTTCTGTTTTTCCTTTAAAGTAGCTTGGCGTTTTTGAGCGAAAATCAAAAGTACTGATGGTATACCCATGAAGATAGAATAAGGCATATAATTTGTTATACAATGTGAAAATTCTAGAAGGTTTTTTCTCTAATCTGTAAACTTTTTCTTTCAAGATGGCTCTTCTGTGTTCTCTAAATTTTCATTCCAAAGACCTACTGTGTCATTTAAATTGAGAGAGACCAGTTGGACCAAGGATGATGGCACATAAACTTGTCTTTTACGATGGCTTGGACTTACCCTCCTTTGCGAAATAGAGATACTGAGAGTTGGACTTATGAAGATGGGGGCTATTTTTGCATTGTGATTCAAGAGATGATGAAAAAAACTCCTACTGCTTTCCTTATACCTCAGATTACACAATTAGTGACTTATGCTTTTAAGTCTAGAAGACTTTTCATGATGAGTTTCTGTTAAAATATAAATGTCCAGGATGGAAAGCAGCTTCCATCCAGAATCTTACCAGGGTTCCTGCCACCAACTGAGAGGACAGAGTGAAACGACCTGGTGGGAAAACTCATCCCTGCTGGGCCTGAGGGATAGGCTGGAAGGAAACTGGCTTCGCCAAGGACTTTTCATAGCTGCTTCTGGTTCTGCAGTGAGAGATTCTAGTATACAGACTGTACAGTTACTCAGAAGAACAAGGGTAATGCATACACATTTCATCTGCTTGAAACTGGTTGGTCATTTGCTTCTGGAATTTAGTTTATTCTCTTTGCTGATTAATTTATAACCTATTCCATCTTTCTCCTCCCTTTGCTGGCAATTGCTGCTGTTTTTAGGGATTGTTGTGGGGCAGAGACTATGATTTTCTACCAAAGTGTTAGAGTTCAATTCCATCCTACTATTCTGGGAAAATGTGGATCCTCCCACCTCTCAACCATCATCCCTTCCCTTTCTCAGTTTTTGTTCTGCTTCTGCAAGTTTTCTTAACATGTGGGCGATGGAATCGTTGAGCAATTTTGGTGAAATAAATTTCCATTTACCAACGTGTGAAGAGTACGCATTCAGGGACTTCCAACATAGGTATACAATAAACTATGGACCGTGTTTGAGGAAACCCAGCTGTTTCCTCAACTTGATGAAATGAACGATGGACTCGAGCCTTTCCAGGCTTGGCTGGCAGCCCCCGAGTCTCAGTCCTCTTCTAGGAAGAAGTGCCCCAAGGTCACCGTGTGTAGGGAGAGAGAGTCACAGGCTCTCCACCAAGAACAGATCCCATTCCTCCTCGGTCTCACCCTTGCCTCCTGAGAGCGTCACGCTGAGAGACGTGCCATCCCTGCTGCAGGAAGGAGTTTGTTAGCAAGCTCTGGGAAACGTCTGGTTCCTTGAACTTCCTATGTACCTCATAGTGGGAGATTTTGAGACATTTCACCATTTATCAAAAATGGTTTTCAATGTTAAAAAAGGTTCTTTTTTGTTTTGGTTTTGTTCAGTCTTTTTTCGTTTTTCTCAATGTATTTCCCATTTTTACTGTGCATATTCATATATATAATTTTTTTTTAAAAGGGTTTTATGCCGGGCGCGGTGGCTCACGCCTGTAATCTCAGCACTTTGGGAGGCCAAGGCGAGCAGATCATGAGGTCAGGAGATCGAGACCATCCTGGCCAACATGGTGAAACCCTGTCTCTACTAAAATACAAAAAATTAGCTGGGCGTGGCTGTGCGCACCTGTAGTCCCAGCTACCTCTAGTCCCAGGGACTACTAGAGTTGATCAAAATCAACTAATATCTCTTTTTAAAGGGAGGAGCCAGAAGTGCTGAAGTAAGGAAAGTTCATCTGCATGATGAGACTGGATAGGAAAGAGGAAGCACGTGGGAGACAGAGATTGGAAAAGACAAAGTAGATCACTTGATTCATGATTATGTGGGTGTAGAGAAGCAAGTTACAAGGTTAATTGAAGGGCAAGTTTTTATCATCTGTAGCAAGCTACCTAAGACAGGAGTTCCCTTTTTGCTCAACACATTGTAAAAAAAAATGAAGTCTTCTTGGAAAAAAATTTTACCTCAATTTTCCCAGTGAGACTACTTAAAAATTTATGTTTCTTCCAAACTATGTAATTATTTTAACTGTTGTAGAAAAAAAGAGGGAAAATATTCACAATATTTAGTTGAAACTAGGTGATAAAAACTATATATTGTAAATCCCCCCCACCTTTTTTTTTTTTTTTTGAGATGGAGTCTCACTCTGTCACCCAGGCTGGAGTGCAGTGGTATGACCTCAGCTCACTGCAACCTCCTCCTCCTGGGTTCAAGCGATTCTCCTGCCTCAGCCTCCCAAGTAGCTGGGACTACAGGCACACGTCACCACACCTGGCTAATTTTGTATTTTTAGTACAGATGGGCTTTCACTATGTTAGCCAGGCTGGTCCTGAAGTCCTGACCTCAGGTGATCCACCTGCCTTGGTCTCCCAAAATGCTGGGATTATAGGCGTGAGCCACTGCACCCAGCCTCTTTTTTTTTTTTTTTTTTTTAGTAATTTCTCAGCGGATGGCAGGGTAGAGGTAAGAAATAGTTGGTACTGTAAGGAAGTGTTAGAGACCATTATGGAAAGGTGTTCATTATCTTAAGGCAAATAACAAACGATCATCTTTCAGTCAGAACATTGGAGCAGCAGCCTTTACTGGTCATGAAATTTGCATGATATCTAAACTTGTATTTGCAGAAAAAGGTAAATGTTGATTAATAGCAACTTTGTATAGAAAGGCAGATGGCAGCATAAAAGTGGTACAATGCAGACAGTGGTAGTTCTGGAGTCCTGGTCCTTGAAGTGCTCGTCCATCACAAGGCCATCACACCCAGGTAGAAATGCCTGAGGCAAGCAGCGGAGCTGTCCATGTCAGCATTTACACAGGGAACACTTCTTGGACAGCCAGGTGTCATGGGGCTCAAACCTACAGTTCTCATTGTGCATGTAATACTCACAGGTCTGTCCATAGAAGGATGGGGCTCAGGCAGAAAAGAACCCCAGCATGCAGGTTCCCCATTCAGACAGCGGGTTCTGTTTAGCTGCTTACTGTCTTGTATCCCCAGGGAAGGGATATACCGGGAAGACCATGGGTGAATTGGGGGCTCGTCTTGAGGCTGAATGCTGTCATCTCTGAAGGCTACGCCTCCTAAGGTGAATGTGCAAGTTCATGGTGGCCTAACCCGGCAACGAATCCCATTTCAAACGCCTTGAAATGGCCATGATCAAAATTACACTCTGACATTGTCCCCTGAACATTTGGGCAGGCCAGAGTATAGGAGAGAGAGAATTGTTCATTGTTTTTAGTTAGGAGGGAATGGCTGATGGTTGCTTGGCTATTCCACAGATGCACGGCAGAGCAGCTCCTTCTGGATCCCTCATCCCCTGGCAAGCTGGGAGCTCTGGTCAGTGCTTCTCAAATCTGTTTTGTTTTTCTGGGTCAAAGAGGCTGCTGATAGCCCGTGAGCCAGAGCACTTGAAGCAAATCTATTCCCAGCTTGAATAGTGCAGGTAAGGAAATTGCCAGAGTGACCATCACTAATTTTGCTCCCTGGTGCTAAGTGCACCTAGCGGGCATGCTGAGTTCTACTCCCTCCTGCCATCCAGTGGCGTCAGGGACTGTCATGGTCCCCAGAGCTTGACTGCCTCGGCTGCCTGTCTGTGCAGGGCCAGTTTCAGCTGTGTGCAGCCTCCAAGCTTCAAGCACAAAGGATCGCTCAGTTGCTGAAGAGCAGGAGCCCCAAGCACCTGTGGTAGTTTATTGGCATGCTCAGTAATCAAGCAACAGGCTCCTAAACAAGTATCAGGTAGAACTATTTTGCATTCATTTGCGGCTAGTCATTAAAAAAATTGCCCACTTGTTTAGGAAGCAGCCGCAATTTATACTTTGTGATAAAATTTTTCAAATGATTATTTTTCTCAATGATTAAGCACCACGATCAAGTATGAAAAACAAATATTCAAAAATTTTCAATATATGCAATATATGTGATTAACATTTTAGTATTAAGAATGTTAAGAATAAGCAGTTTTAAAAAATAAAAAATGTAATAACATGAAAATATTTTAAACATTACTATAAATGAATAAAAAAGCATATATTTTTAATCATCAGATTGGCAGAGATAGGAAAACTCACATCAGGCCCTATGCCCATGAGAGATTGGGAAAAGCACCTCCTCATATATTACTGGTGGGAGTATTCATAGACACAACACTTTCATAAGGCTATTCAGCAATGTGTGATGACAGTTTAGAATATGCACACTCGTTTTCTGACATGGGAATTTCTTCTTAATTCATCGTAAGATAGGCGGACAAACCTCAAAGGAGACTGGCCCAGGATGGCTGAGTGCAGCGTTATTTATTTCCCATGCCATCAGTGGAGAGCCTGCTCTGCCTCCCGTTCCGGTGATGTGCAACTCACTGGATTCAGAGCTTATGCGTAGGCCCAGGGCAAACCCAAGGTACCCAGCTAGTGACTGAAGGGACACTTCTTCTGTTCTGGGTAGAACAGTCACAGATTCTAGTGCAGGGGCCCTGACACTTGGTGAGGAGCATCCACTTTGTCTTTTCCTGAAGCAAATCATTAACTTTCAGCACATGGCAGTTATGTCAGCTCTGCAGACAGAGGCTGGCCCATGTGGCTGCTGTCCCCAGGGCTCGGCGTCCCTGCTCTGAGATCCAACTGCAGGTATTTAGCCAGGGCAGGTCTAGTCTCCCGCCCTGACTGGCACCAGCCAGGATACTGAGTGGCCTGGGGCTCAGAGTTAGAGAAACAGCCGGGCTCCTCCTTTCCTCCCTCCTGTGTCACCTTGGTCAAAGCTTTGAGTTCCAGGAGCAGCAGCCTTCTCCCTCTACCCTCTTCAGGAACACCACTGGAGCCTTGTGGCCATTTGGGTGACCCGATGCCCTCAGAGCAGCAGGGTTTGCTGTCGTCATGAATGGCATCTCCATGTGCCAGTGTCATCAGATGATCAGAGTAGGGTGTGGGGAGCATGAGGCAGTTGTGTTGTGGATTTTTTTTTCCTAGAGGAATTAGAAACCTATTTACATATACTTAGCATTAATTTACATACGATCCTCTCATAACTAACTCCAAATACTTCTCTATGAATTCAACTAATTAGTGCAACTAATCACTATTGTAGCCCAACCCAGCATTAAGGGCATTAAATACATAAAATACTGAATAGATTTGTAAAGTCATCATCATAATGGTAAATCAGCTTAGGTCGCTCACAAATGCAGATGGCAATCGCTGCTCCCAGCCCTGATTCCTTATGCTGCAGTGATAGCTCAATTGACAAATTCCAGGGAAATTGTACCTTTATAACAGTTGGCTGAGTTAACCCCTACTCCCCACCTCCCCTAAAAAACACAAAGAAGGAAAAGAAACTAATGTTTATTTACTATCTTTCATTCAATAGGCACCGTGCTAAGGGGGCACAGTTATTATTCCACGTGTATTCCGTCACTCAATAAGAAATCTACATAGTTGTTGGTTGATGAAGAAAAGAACACATAGAAAATGTCACATTGTAGATTTGTAGGTTATCTGAGATTGCCCTTAGGGTTTGCAGTGTTTGGCCTGCATGACTGCCTGCCGCAGCTGAGTGTACCTTTCCCTCCTTTTCTTACCCTGTATCCTGGAGTGACTAGACCACGGCCTGCCTCACTTGAGAATAGAAACCGTGGGGAGGGGAGCAGCTCAACCTGCTTTGCCACTGGCCATGTGTTGAATCCCACCTGATGGGTTCCACTGGGCATTGATATTGTCCTGCACATTATTGAAATGACATGCTCACCACTGGTGTGTACAGATGACTTTCAGTAGCATTTGGGGAAATGTTACCCCTTCAGAGGTTGGACAGGGGATAGGAGGGATCTGTTCTCAAACAGTACAAGAGTCCCTGAAATTCAAGCTACTCTGTGCAGTCACCTTAAAGTACTGATTTTTTTTCTTTCTTTCTTTCTTTTTGAGATGGAGTCTCGCTCTGTCACCTAGGCTGGAGTGCAGTGGCGCAATCTTGGCTCACTGCAACCTCTGCCTCCCAGGTTGCAGTGACTCTCCTGCCTCAGCCTCCTGAGTAGCTGGGATTACAGGCACGCACCACCACGCCTGGCTAATTTTTGCATTTTTGTAGTAAGAACAACTTGTGAGTCATTCTCCTGGTGAATACCTTTCCACTGTGGCCCTAAGGCCTAGAACCTTCTCCTGTGGACCTGACTACCATTAACGGAGAAGTTTACTTCTTGCAGATGAGCTCAGTTCTGTGCTAATGGGCTCTTCTTTCCCCACTGCTGCCCCCAGACATGGCCGCATAAACCTTCGCCAGCCAACCTTTGCTGTGGAGGGCAACCATGGTGAAATCCACCGCCATTGGCCTTGAACAGAGACGGTGTCCTGGCTGAGAAGTTAGAGTGAAGAGAAGTGTCTAGTCTTCATAGCTTTCCAAAATGGTCCTGTCCTGTGGGGCAGGGTGTTTCTAGGGTAATAGAGTTTCAGTTATACTGTGACCTGATTGATATCCAAACACTCTGTGGAACTTTGTTCCTAGAAAAAAAAATGTGTGGCTACCAATAAATTCATAAACAAATTGATGGGTAATTATTTTGTAATTTGGGGTAGACCGCCTGGTCCAATATTTTAAAGCTATTGTAGCATAGTTATTTTTAAAATAAATCACTGCCCTACCTTAAGTCAATTTCTCCCAACACCAGAGTGATAGTTCAAAATTATAAATGTGAGTAAACTGTAGAATGAAATTTCCAGTGTCTCTGAATGGACTGTGCTCACTGCCCGGTCATTGCCCATTGTCTCATCCATCCGCTAAGCTCTCACTTTCTCCTTCTGTGACTTCCCCTTCTTTGAACGTCTCTGGGACCTGCTTGATTAGGCACTGCCTTGCGTGTTCATTTTTTTTTTTTTTTGAGTTTTGTATTGTGAAGTAGATTTTAAGTCCCATGAGTGGGAAGATGTATCTTATGCTGCTTCTGTATTGGTAGCACCATTTGGCTCACTGTTATGTGTCCCAATATGAAGCTATGTTTCTCATGTTGAGTTTAGGTGATATCACATGGCTATAAAGGGGTCAGTTCTCCAACAAGACAAAACAATTCTTAATGTATATTCACCCAGCAACAAAGCATCAAAATATAAAGCAAAAACAGATAGAATACAAGGAGAAATACATGAATTCCATGTTATAGCTGGAGCCTTCAACACCAGTATATCAGTAATTGACAAATGTAACAGGCAGAATATCAGTGAGGTCATAGTTGTACTGAGCAGAGCCATCAATCAACTGGATGTAATTGACATTGTAGACAATTTATCTAACAACAGCAGAGTAAGCATTCTTCTCAAATTCATGCAGCTCATTCAACAGGATACACCACACTCTGGGCCATAAAACATACCTTAACAAATTTATAAGACTAGAAGTCATACAAAGTTTGCTGTAAGACCACAATGAAATTAAAATTAAAAAAAAGAAACAGTCGGAAAATCCCAAAATACTTGGAGATTAAACAATACACTTCTAAATAACACATGGGTCAAGGAATAGGTCTCAAGATAATTTTAAAAATATTTTGAATTAAATAAAAATGCAAATACAACTTTTCAAAATTTGTGGAATGCAGTAAAAACAGTGATGGGGGAAATTCATAGCACTGAATGAACATATTAGAAAAAAGGTATATCTAAAATCAATAATCTAGTTCCCAATTTACCTTAGGAAACTAGAAAAAAGAGAAATCCAAAATAAGCAAATGAAAAGAAACAATAATAATAAAATAAAAATTAGAACAGAAATCCAAATAAGGAGACAAAAAGAAATAATAAAAATTAGAACAGAAATCAATGAAATTGAAAGCAGAAAATCAACCCCAAAGTTGATTCTTTGAAAAGATCAATAAACTTGATAAACCTTTAGCCAGACTAAGGAAGAAAGACAGTAGAAACAATACTAACACCAGAAAATAAAGATGGGCCATTGTGATGCCATGAACATTAAAGGGATAATAAAGGATTATTATGAACAACTCTACATCCACACATTTGATAGCCTAGATAAAATGGATCAATTCCTTGTATCAATTCCTCTATCCAAACTCTCAGAAGAGACATAGGTAATCTAAATAGAACTAAATCTGCTAAATTTGAATCAATAAGCTTCCAGCTAGGCATGGTGGCTCACACCTGTAATTACAGCACTTTGGGAGGCCAAGGCAGGAGGATCCCTTGAGTCCAGGAGTTCAAGACCAGCCTGGGCAACATAGTGAGACCCTGTCTCCACACTAACTAAAAAAATTAGCTGGACGTGGTGACATGTGCCTGCAGTCCCAGCTACTCGCAAGGCTGAGGTGGGAGGATCACTTGAGCCTGGGAGGTTGAAGCTATAGTGGCCCATGATAGCGCCACTGCACTCAGCCTGGGTGACGGAGTAAAACCCTGTCTCAGAAAAACAAACAAAACAAAACAAAAAAACTTCCGAAACAGAAAGCAGCAGGCCCAAATAGATTCACAGGTGAATTCTACCAACATGTAAGGAAGAAATTATACCAATTCTCTACAATCTTTTCCAGAATGTAAAAAAAGAATAATTCCTAACTCATCCTACGAAGCCAGTATTACTCTAATATAAAAACCAAAAACATTACAAGAAAGGAAAACTATAGACCGATATCACTGATGAAAACAGACAGAATAATCCTCAACAAAATATTAGCAAATCAGATCCAGCAGTGTATTATTTCAGGCATGCAAGCCTGGTTCACCATTTGAAGGTCAATTAATGCAGTCTATCACATTAACATGCTAAAGAATAAAAAAACTATATGATCATATCAATAGATGTAGAAAAAGTATTTGATAAAATTCAAACTCATTCATGACTAAAAAAAAAAAAAAACTCTCCACAAACCAGGAACAAAGGGTAATTTCCTTAATTTGATAAGAAATATTTACCAAAACCCTACAGCTAACCTCATACTGAGAGTGAGAAAGTAGATGCTTTCCTGGTAACTTCAGGAATAAGGCAAGGACATCCCCTCTTACACCATTTAGACGCAACATTGTTGCGATGTCCTAGCTTACACAATAAAACAAGAAAAGGAAATAGGCACCACAGTCCCTGGATGTCTATGGAAAATTGATTCCAGGAACCTGCCTTTCATACCCAAATCCATGGATCCTTAAGTACCTTATATAAAATGGTGTTGTATTTGCACGTAACCTATGTACACCCTCCCACAAACTTTAAATTACCTCTAGATTATACTACCTAAAAATGCTATGAAAATAGTTGTTATGCTGTATTGTTTTTTAAGTTGGAATTTTTAAAATTGCCTTTTCCCAAATATTTTGATCCATGGTTGGTCGAATTCGTGGATGCAGAACCCACATATATGAAGACCTGATTGTAAATAGATTGGAAAGGAAGAAACAAAACCATCTTTTTTTTTGTACATTACATGACTGTCTATGTAGAAAATCCCAAAGGATCAACAGAAGTCCTAAAACTGCTGAACAATTATAGTAAGCCTGCAGGATACAAGATTAATATAAAAATATCCATTGCCTTCCTGCATACCAATAATGAACAGTTAGAATTTGAAATTTAAAACAAACTGTCATTTAAATTATTTAGCATCGAAAAGAAAGAAAGATTTAGGTACAAATCTAACAAACCAAGTACAAGATCTATATGAAGAAAACTACAAAACTCTGTTCAAAGACATCAAAAAAGATCTACATAAATAGAGAAAGAATCCATGTTTGTGACTAGAAAAACTCAACATTGGCAAGATTTCAGTTTTTCCAGACCTGATCTACAGATTCAACACAATCCCAATCAAATCCCAGCAAGTTATATTGTAGATATCAACAAACTGCTTCTAGGATTTATATGGAAAGGCAAAAGACCCAGAATAGTCAACAAAAATATTGAAGGAGAATAATAAAGTCAGAGAAATAATACTATACAACTTCAAGATTTACTATAAAGTTACAATGATCAAGACAGTATAATATTGATGAAAGATTAGTGAAATAGATCTATGAGATACAATCGAGATCCCAGAAATAGATCCACATAAATAGAGTCAACTTGTCTTTGACAAAGGACAAAGACAATTCAATGGAGCAAAGATAGTCTTTTCAACTAATGATACTGGATCAACTGGACATCCACATACAAAAAAGACATTAGACACAGACCTTACACCCTTTCTAAAAATTAACTCAAGATGGATCACAGACCTAAATGCAAAATATAAAACTATCAAACTCTAAAAGATAACATAGGAGGCCAGGCATGGTGGCTCACACCTGTAATTCCAGTGCTTTGAGAGGCTGAGGCTGGAGGACCACTTGAGGCCCGGAGTTTGAGACCAGCCTGGGCAACATAGTGAGACCTTGTCTCTAGAAAAAATAAAATTAGCCCAGTGTGATGGTATGCATCTGTGTCCCAGCTCCTTGGGAGGCTGAGACAGGAGGATTGCTTGAGCCTGGGAGGTCAAGTCTGCAGTGAACCAAGACTGCACCACTGCACTACAGCCTGAGTGACCGAGTGACACTCTATCTCAAAAAAGAATTTTTTTTTTTGTATAGCTGTACAATGTGTTTGTGTTTTAACAGTCAAAAGTTAAAAAACATAAAAAAGTTTATAAAAAAAAGTTACAGTGAGCTAAGGTTTATTTTTGAAGAAAAAAATGTATAAATGTAAATTTATAAAAACATGAATTTATAAAAAATATTTATACATTTAGGCCAGGCGCGATGGCTCATGCCTGTAATGCTAGCACTTTGGGAGGCTGAGGCCAGTGGATCACCTGAGGTCAGGAGTTCGAGACCAGCCTGGCCAACATGGCGAAACCCCGTCTCTACTAAAAACACAAAAAGTAGCTGGGTGTGGTGGCAGGAGCCTGTAATCCCAGCTGCCCCGGAGGCTGAGGCAGGAGAATTGCTGGAACACAGGAGGCGGAGGCCTCAGTGAGCTGAGATTGAGCCATTGCACTTCGGCCTGGGCAACAGAGCGAGACTCTGTCTCAAAAAAAAAAAAAAAAAGGGAAAGAAATAAAACAGTGTACAGAGTGAATGGGCTATTTGGGCTCGAACTGGAATGATATGCCACTAGACGGCTACAGTCCTGTTCACTGGGGCCACCAGAGGGCAGCGACAGCCTGGGAAGGTGCAACCACCTGCCACATGTGCTTCCTGCTATTCCTTGTACCCCCAATTCAGAGCTCAAAACTTGAGTCCTCCCTGAGTTCTGGCCTGAGCTGAGTGACTTGCCTAAGTTTCAGGACAGTGACCCTGGGGGCACCCCTTTTTGGCACTGACTGGCTGAGTTCACGAAAGGCGCCTCTGAAGGGAGCAAGGTGTGACTTCCCTCCGAGTGCCTGGGACAGGACTGACCAGGCAACCAGGCAGCACTGACAAGAGGTGGGGACACCGAGCTGCTCTTTTCCTGGACCTTCCATCCCGCTCTGTGGACTTCAGGGAGGATGCGCTTCAGAGCTCCTCACGAGTGAGCCACACGTGGAGACAGTGTGGGGGCATCCACCTCGGGGCCCATAGCACCCCACAAAAGATGTTGTTCTGGCCATAGTCTCCTGTATTGTCACTTGCCTTGATGCTGCCCCGATTCACCCCTCAACCGGGGGTACAAGAGATCACACTCTGGGAGACCAGTGGTGCAATGTTTAATTTTTAAAAGGGAGCTTCAGCTCCCAGGCTAAGGCAGGTGGATTGCTCGAGGCCAGGAGTTGGAGTCCAACCTGGGCAACACAATGAGATCCCATCTCAAAAAAAAAAAAAAAAAAAAAAAGAGATAACACTTTATCCCTGCCCTTCCTAAGCCCTAATAAATTACTATGTGTGTGTGTGCACACGTACACATGCATGTGTGTATATATATGTGGAAAATCCAAACTTTATATGTTAAAATAATTTCACAGGGTGCAGTGGCTCACGCCTGTAATCCCAGCACTTTGGGAGGTCAAGGCGGATGGATCACTTGAGCTCAGGAGCTCTAGACCAGCCTGTGCAACATGGTGAAACCCCATCTCTACCAAAAATACAAAAATTTGCCAGGTGTGATGGCGCCTGCCTGTGGTCCCAGCTATTCAGGAGGCTGAGGCACAAGAATCACTTGAATCTGGGAGGCAGGGGTTTCAGTGCACTGAGATGGCACCACTGTACTCCAGCCTGGGTGACAGAACGAGACTGCATCTCAAATTATAATAATAATAATGTGTTCTTCCTGTCACATGGAATCTTTATACTAGAGATAAAACAACTAGGCCGGGTGTGATGGCTCACGCCTGTAATCCCAGCACTTTGGGAGGCCAAGGAGGGTGGATCACTTGAGGTAAGAAGTTCAAGACTAGTCTGGCCAACATGGTGAAACCCCATCTCTACTAAAAATACAAAAATTAGCCAGGTGTGGTGGCACACACCTGTAGTCCCAGCTACTCAGGGGGCTCAGGCAGGAAAATTGCTTGAACATAGGAGGTGGAGGGGGCAATTTATTTTATATAACAACAAAAAGGTGGCACTAACTGGCGTCTCTGCTTCTACAACATAGGTTCTAAATTAACTTGAACATTGGGTAACGTAAGCCAATTGATAAAACTTGCCATTCATCAAAACTGTGGATTGAATTATGGTTATATCTTGGAATCCTATTAAATTTAATCATGGTGGCCGGGCATGGTGGCTCACGCCTGTAATCCCAGCACTTTGGGAGGCTGAGGCGGGTGGATCATGAGGTCAGGAGATCGAGACCATCCTGGACAACATAGTGAAACCCCATCTCTACTAAAAGTACAAAAATTAGCTGGGTGTGGTGGCGTGTGCCTATAATCCCAGCTGCTCGGGAGGTTGAGGTATGAGAATCTCCTGAACCCAGGAGCCAGAGGTTGCAGTGAGCCGAGATCGCGCCACTGCACTCCAGCCTGGTGACAGAGCGAGACTCCGTCTCAAAACAAAAAACAAAAAACAAAAAAATTTAATCATGGTGTACTCCTATAATCTTAGAAAAGTCACTGAATATAAAATAGAGGAAAATTAGGTATGCCTCACTTTAACTGTAGCCTTGCCTAAATTTCCCATAGTCAAAGTAGCCATTGCCCTGAAATATCTCAGGTTGCTCATAGTTGCTCCAACACAATGAATAATAAATTAAAATTAAATTAAGTCTTTGGCACTTACAAATTGGCTTGATAAAATAGAACCTACAGGTTCTCAGGGAAAATAGTTAATACGGCCCAATGTAAATTAAAACAGGGCCTTCAAGGATTAAAACTTATTATATAAAATCTAATTAATAAAGAGATGATTATCCCCCAGTGCTTCTCCATTTGACAGCCCTGTTCTTAACTTTGCCAGTTCTCTTTTTTTTGTTTTTTTTTTTTGAGGCGGAGTCTCACTCTGTTGCCCAGGCTGGAGTGCAATGGTGCAATCTTGTCTCACTGAAACCTCCACCTCCCAGGTTCAAGTGATTCTCCTGCCTCAGCCTTCTGAGTAGCTGGGATTACAGGCATGCACCACCATACCTGGCTAATTTTGTATTTTTAGTAGAGACAGGGTTTCATCATGTTAGTCAGGCTGGACTCGAATTCCTGACCTCAGGTGATCCGTCCACCTCGGCCTCCTAAAGTGCTGGGATTACAGGCATGAGCCACTGCACCCGGCCAAACTTTTGCCAGTTCTTAAACCCAGAAAAAATAAATAACACCTCATGGTGATGACTCCAACCTTAATCCTGAGGTCCCATCCATTATCCCTCCTACACATTACTCAGTTTTATTAAAATAACTGACCCCATCCAATCAACAACCAGGAAATATTTTGATATTATAGATTTGGCTAATATGTTCTGCATACTGCCTCTTTTCACGGCCTCTCAGCCACAGTCTGCCTTCACCTCTGAAAGGACACAGTACACCACAGGGTACACAGCTTTGCCACCACGCACATTCTTGGCAGACAGGATCTCAACTACATCTGTTTTCACCCAGGAGCACAGGTATGACATTACATTAATGCCCTCCTCTCCCCAGGCTATTCATTTGACATACTCATTAAGGGCATACAAGACCAACACCTAGTCCTTTTGGGGTTCTGGTGGCAACATATTTCATATTTACACATTTTCCTTAATCTCACTGCTGCTGCTACTTACAAAGCAGTCCACCTTAAATGGGGCTTTCACCAAAAGAAGCCTCTAAGATCTGTGAAAATTAAAATCAACAGGCAGTCCTAGTAGTGCCTCCAAGATTCTTTCACTACAAAGGCTTTGGCAACCTCTTCTCAGCCCTCTCCTGTAGTCTCTGGACCACTTACAATGGCCATAAGTTGCCCAGAGGCTTCTGATGCAGGAAACTGCCCCTTTCAGCCTTGTGCTATACTCCATGGAAACAAATGCACAGCTAATGCTAGATGCCTTTTTTGTTTGTTTGTTTGTTTCTTTTTTGACAGGGCTTCTCTCTGTCGTCCAGGCTGGAATGCAGTGGCACCATCATGGTTCACTACAGCCTCAACCTCCTGGGCCTAAGAGATCCTTCCACCACAGCCTCCCCAGTAGCTGGCACTACAGATGTGCGCCACCATGCTGGTAGAGACTGGGTTTTACCACGTTGCCCAGGCTGGTCTTGAACTCCAGGCTCAAGCAATCCTCCTGCCTTGGCTCCCCAAAGTGCTGGGATTACAGGCATGAGCCACCGCACCCGGCCTTGGACTGTCTTGGAGACAGAAAGAGGCTCTCACAGACCTTGAACTCGTGACCCTCCATCATAAAAATGATGGTGCTCCATGGAATGTAGCTGCTTTCCATCCCTTATCCAGGATGTCCCTGATAATGGATGAGACAGCTCAGGCAGTCAGCACTGGGTGCCCTGGCCAAAAAATGGTCCCATCTCCACAGACATTGCAAATTCTTGGGCCATTGCCTAGGAGTTGTCCCTTTCAGGGTAAAAAATTCTTGGAATCTCTTGCCTGACATATTCCCAAAATGTAAATCAAAACCACACTTTTCTGCGTGTACTAAGGCCGCAATGCAAGGTCTTGCCAGGACACTCCTGACCTCCTTCTGACTTACAGACACTACTGTTAGTAACTAAGGCATGCATTACACTTCTCAAAGTATACTGGGCTCTTGAAAAAGGCATTCCATAGAAATTTCATATCCCTGATAAGTCCCAGATAGCTGCTTTGACTGAGAGATAGAACATTCTCCTCAAATGAGTCCTTTTCAAGTTTCAGTCTAGAAAGTGGGTCTCAGTCTTGCTCCAGACTTTAATTTCTCTTAATTCAAACCACTCAGCCAACTCACACCTTACACCAAGTTAAAGAGAAATTTTTCCCATCTTCCTTTCTTATATAGAAAAGGGAATATGTCTCTTCTTCATGTATGTAAGGACTCATTATATATGAGACTCTTTAATTATGATTTCCCTCATCATCATAAATTTTCATTCTTACCCTCCATCCTATGAGGATGGAGACCAGGCCAAGGGCACATACTCTCCTGGGACCCCTTAGCCATAGTGTCCCTGGGGCCAGGCAGTTGGTCATCTGATAGGGGACCCATTTGAAACTAAAACTTCTACCACCACCCAAAAAAGTAAATAAAAAATACGCCCAGTGCATGCGCACACTACAGGCACTATGGACTGTTGGTCCCATTACTGTTAGTCTAGGTGCTTTCACTGGTTTGCAATCCAGAGGCCCAAACTCACCAAGGAAGTCATTGTTTCAACTAGCCATGACAAATGCTGAGATTTGTCACATGCCATCAGATTTGGCTAATACAAGCCCTACGACCTGTAGACTTCACTTGCTTGCCTGTCACCAACCACACAGCCCATGGTAATTGGCTAAATTAGAGGATCTGCATGAAGGCTGATGTTAGAGCTCCAGCCTTAGCCACAGATATTTTAATTGGCAAACAGCCTTACACTCTATTAGCCACTTACACCCAAATTAAGGCATATAATTTACAACCTATTTGCAGCAGAACTCATTGCCCATCTGGGCAAAACTTTGGATTGTTGGGAATGTTTATATTTGACCACTCCTAATCGGGGCTTTAATCGTGCCAATCAGGCTCTGGCACAGATGGGCCTGTCCCCAGCACATGTAAAACTGCACCCACCTGAGCATGGGCATGCTGTTTATAGGAGTGTTTCTCAACTGGGAGCGACGTTGCCCCCGGGGACATTTGGTTGTCACAAATTTGGAGGGGGTGCTACTGGTGTCTAGTGGGTGGAGGCTAGGGAGGCTGCTAAACCTCCCACAGCCCACAAGACGGCCCCACAACAGAGTTATCCAGGTGCCCTAAACCTCAATAGTGCTGAGGTTGAGACACCTTGATTTATAACAGTGTTTCTTCTAGAAGTGCAAAGCTCTATAATCAAATTTCCTGGATCCCTGAAACAAAAGTAACTTTTGAATAAGTGAGATGGCTTATTTTCAGACAAGTTTTTCATTTGGTTCTTTTTATTAACTGGGAAAAAAAAGCCAGGAGCTATTATAATTTTCTGCTATTTACATCATATACAATTTTATCTGACGTGGGCAGAGTGTAAATGACGTTAACTAAGTGAAAAAAAAAAGAATCAATCACAAAACTTTTTTATTATGTGTTGATCAGCTGAAATACTCAATCTTATGTGAAAGACATTTTCCCATTTTGCTCTTTCACAATTGTGGCTTTCTTTACCCATTGTTGTATATATATGCATATATTTGCATACATTTTCAAATGGGCTATAATTTGTAATTCCAACTTGGCTGTAAAAATGCAACTTTAGCCAGGCGTGGCGGCTCATGCCTGTAATCCCAGCACTTTGGAAGGCCGAGGTGGGCGAATCACTTGAGGTCAGGTAATTCGAGACCAGCCTGGTCAACGTGGTGAAACCCCATTCCTACTAATAATACAAAAATTAGCCAGGCATGGTGGCACGCACCTGTCGTCCCAGCTATTCGGGAGGCTGAGGCATGAGAATCGCTTGAACCCTGGAGGCAGAGTTTGCAGTGAGCCAAGATTTGCGCCACTGCACTCCAGCCTGGTCGACAGAGTGAAACTGTGTCTCAAAAAAAACAAACACAACAACAAAAAACACACACAAAAATGCAACTTTATGTTTATAAATGTAGTAAGGTAATACTTTCCAAACAATATTTATTTTTTTCTTTTTTTTTGGAGATAAAGAATTTCGCTCTTGTTGCCCATGCTGGAGTGCAATGGCGCGATCTTGGCTCACTGCAACCTCTGCCTCCTGGGTTCAAGTGATTCTCCTGCCTCACACTCCCGAGTAGCTGCGATTACAGGCATGCACCACCATGCCTGGCTGATTTTTGTATTATTAGTAGAGACGGGGTTTCACCATGTTGGCCAGGCTGGTCTCGAACTCCTGACCTTAGGTGATCCACCTGCCTTGGCCTCCCAAAGTGCTGGGATTATAGGCGTGAGCCACCGTGCCCAGCCCCCAAACAATATTTCTTAACAATTTCACACATGTGAATTAACAATTAGCAGTCTTGCATGATAATAGTTTTCTGGTTTTATAGTGAGGGAAAACAAGATGGAGTAAGGAATAAGTATTTCCCTCAATGCTGTAAGAAGGATCGAGTTCAAACACTGAAATATTTTTATTCCTCTGGTCTTCGTATACAAAATAATTTAGTAAATAATTACTTCTTAGTGTAAGTAGCTAAACTTGTTGTCTGTTTTTAAAACTCAGTTCTATTGAAGTGTAATTTATATATATTAAAATTAAAAGTATAGTGAGTTTTGACTTCTTTTGTTTTTGGAGTTATTATTTAGAGCAAAATTTGTTAAATGTGCAATAAAAATATATTTAAGAAGCACAGCTTGACTACACTGTGGAAGGTTAGCAGTTCCAAAAAGTCAATAACATCTCGACCATTCTGTCAAACTAGGAGAAAGTCCAGTGTGACTGAATAGGAAGAAGTTTGAATTGAGAATGTCTGTAGTTTTGTTATGAATTAGGAGTTAGGGTATCCTGCTATGAAGTCACAGTACAACTGACTTTGCTTTTGAATCTCGATGTCTTCATCCGGACGGGGATGGAGACTAAAAGAGGATTAGACTAAAAGATCTCTCGGGTTCCTTGCAGCCCAAATGTGCTGTGGCTTCCAGTCCATGCTTTCAGAACAGTCACCCCGGCCACTCCCTCCTGGAATTCCTCCTCCCCTCCCGTCCCTCCACACCCTCCTGCTTTCTCCTCCTCCTGCTGCTCTTCCTTGACCTCCTGCCCAGCCTCTTCTGAAATGTGGGAACAATGCAGGCTTTACCCCGGCCCTCTGATCCTGGCACTGCCCGCTCTTCATGGCGGTAGCCTCCTGCCTGCTGGTAATGCCCAAGTCTGTGTCTCCGCCCCAGCTTCCCCTCCCATGGCCCCAGGAAAACATCAGACGGCCTCAGGATATTTGTCCAGCAGTGTCCCCAGGCACGTCTGACTCCCCACGCCCAGACTCCTCTCCTTCTCCCTCCCACCCCACATACTGCTTCTCTCCCCGTTTTCCTTGTTTAGGTGAAAAGCACCAGCACTCATTTCAATCTCAGAATCACTCCTGGGGGTGTGTTCTTCCTGCCACACGGAATCTTTATACTAGAGATGAAACAACTAGGCTTAGGGAAGTGGAGGAGCACGTCTAAGCCACACAGCCCTCCAGTGGTGGAGACTGGATTTAAAATCAGGGGTGTCTGACTCCAAGGCTAGGGCCCTTCACCACTGCCCTACACCCCAGTGTGTGCCCCAGCCGGGGACCCTGGGCGCTGTCCTCAATGCCTCCCCCTCACCACTCACCGCCTCCCCATTGCCAGGACCTGAGACTCACAGGGGTCTCAGGTCAGCTCCCCTGAGGACCTCTACCCCTGGCTCCGTTCACCCACCCTCATCCTCGCCTGGATATACCCATCTCCTAACCAATCTCCCGTCTTCCTCTCTTCAAGCCACACTTTAAGTTGAGAAAAGGTGCTGTTCCTACAACACAGATCAAGCCACTCCCTTGCTTGAAACACTCCAGTGGCAGTCCACAGCTTCTGGGACAAGAGCCAGACTTTCACCCAGAGCAGCCCCATCTGCTTCTCTAGCCTTATAGCTGTCCTCGTTATTCTCAGATCCTGTATTTGCAAATTTGCCTCTTTGATAAAATGTGCTTGTAAGCCCCAAGTCAATGCTCACGGTTTTTTCGTGGTCATTTACACACATACAGAGTGGCTAAAAACATGAGTCTCTCGACGTTGGTGCTGTTAGCTGGGCGGAACAAGGCGACGCTCTGCCTTGCCACTCCAGCGCTCATAGTGTAAGCAAGCGTCCTTTCCACTGTCTGTTCAGTGACTCATTTTCCATATTTGTGTGCTTTTTGTTGGTAATTTTCTATCTCAAGGATCTCTATGTAAACTGTTGAAGTGCTTTCTGTTTTTGGGGGGTTTTGTTTTTTGTTTTGTTTTGAGATGGAGTCTTCCTCTGTCACCCAGGCTGGAGTGCAGTGGCATGATCTCGGCTTACTGCAACCTCCGCCTCCCAAGTTCAAGCAACTCTCCTCCTTCAGCCTCCTGAGTAGCTGGGACTACAGGTCCGTGCCACCATGCCCGGCTAATTTGTGTATTTTTAGTGAAGACGGGTTTTTACTATGTTGGCCAGGCTGGTCTCGAACTCCTGACCTCAGGAGATTCGCCCACCTTGGCCTCCCAAAGTGCTGGGATTACAGGCATGAGTCATGGCCCTGAAGTGCTTTCTAGTGTCCCTAAGTGCAAGAGGCTGTGATGTGCCTTCTGGAGAAAATATTGTGTGGTAGATAAGATTTGTGTGGGCGTGAGTTACAGGGCTATTGGCTGTGAGTGCAATGTTAATGAATCAACCATATACGTTAAGTAAGGCATGTTCTGTTTCGTGAAACAGAAACACACAAACAAGGTTATGTTGGTCAGTTAACATTAATGTTGTAACCAGAGACTTGAAGGAACCTAACCCTGTATTTCTCTTGGGAGCAATCTTTTATTATTCGTTAGTTCAGTGTTTGCAATGACTTACCATAACAATGACTTTATAGACCATAGTGAGAATTGGCTGTATTTTCTCCTAGTCTGTGGCTTGTCTTTTCATTTTCTAAATGGTATTTTTGAAGAGCAAATTTTTTAATTTTTTGAAATCTACTTAATTTTTTTAAAATGTAATGGCGTGTGCTTTTTATGCACTAAGAAATCTTTGCCTAATTCAATGAGGCCACAGAGACTTTCTTCTATGTTCTCTTACAGAAGTTTTATAGTTTTAGCTCTTACCTTTAGGTCTATGATGCATTCTGAGTTATTATTTGTATATGACATGAGAGTCAAGGCTCTTGTTTATTTATTTTTGGCACTATTTGTTGCAAAGTCTATCCTTTCCTCATTGAATTATTTGACCAAGTATCTTTGTAAAAAATAAATTGACTATATATGTGAGATTCTATTTCTGGACGCTATATTTAGACACAATGGAGATTGGCATTTCAATCCACACTATCTTGAAGTCTTGAAATCAGGTAGGATAAGTCCTTCAACTTTCTTTTTCAAAATTGCTTTTGCTATTCTTGGTCCTTTGCATTTCCATATAAATTTTAGAATCGGCTTATACATTTCTATTTAAACGCCTGCTGGGATTTTGGTTGAGATTGCACTGAACCTTTTGAGAGTCCATTTTTGAGGGAATTAACATCTTAATATTAAGTCTTAATTCAAGAATATGATATATCTTCAATTACTTAAGTCTTCTGAAATTTCTCTCAGGATTTTCTTGTAGTTTTTAGTATACAAGTCTTGCACACATTTTATTTAATATTTCCCAGTTTTATTTCATTTATTTATTTATTTATTTATTTATTTAGAGACGGAGTCTTGATCTGTCACCTAGGCTGGAGTGCAGTGGCACAACCTCGGCTCACTGCAACCTCTGCCTCCCGGCCTCAAGCAATTCTTGTGCCTAAGCTTCCCAAGTAGCTGGGATTACATGCGCATGCCACCATGCCCAGCTAATTTTTGTATTTTTAGTAGAGATGGGTTTTCACCATGTTGGCCAGGCTGGTCTCAAAATCCTGACATCAAGTGATCCACTCACCTAGGCCTCCCAAAGTGCTGGGATTACAGGTGTGAGACACTGTGCCTCACCCCTGGTTTTATATTTTTGATGCAATTTTAAATTTCCTTTTCATAATTGAGATTTTATTAGTTTTTGTTTGAGCATCAGTACTCAGACATTATGAACAATCTGCACACAATTATTAATATAAATACTGAAACTCTAAAAAGCCTTGTAGCTATAATCCTTTCTGCAGTTATTCCAGGGACTTTCTAGCTTAAATTTTAAAGGCAATTTGTCCTTATGAGGATGTTAACAACAACCAATATCTTCTGCTAGTAATAAGCTCTTAGATGGTAAATCGCACTAATTTACAATTTAGCACCATATACACTATATGCTCAAAAATCTCAATCTGGCTGGGCGCGCTGGCTCACGCCTGTAATCCCAGCACTTGGAGGCCGAGGCAGGCAGATCATCTGAGGTCGGGAGTTCAAGATGAGCTTGACCAACATGGAGAAAACCCGTCTCTACTAAAAAAATACAAAATTAGCCAGGCATGGTGGTGCATGCCTGTAATCCCAGCTACTTGGGATGCTGAGGCAGCAGAATAGCTTGAATCCGGGAGGCAGAGGTTGTGGTGAGCCGAGATCGTGCCATTGCACTCCAGCCTGGGCAACAAGAGCAAAACTCCATCTCAAAAAAACAAAAACAAAAACAAAAAAAATCTCAATTCTTCAGAGCACATTAACAAAATTATTAGGACAAACTGGACTACCATAACCAAATATGTCACAGAGAGCACCCAGTTCTGCCAGGGAAGCCAAGATCAGGGCGCAGTTTTCTGCTCTACGAACAACGAACGTGGAAAGAGAAGTTAAGAAATTTAAAATATTTTCAACATTTAAGTTCATGATTGTGACTCCAAATCGCCATTTCTTTTTTGTATTATAGGATACAAAAACTCTCCTCCCACCAACGTATGGAATTACTAATTTAACATACAAACATTCAACACCTCCCTTATTTCAGCATCCTACTGTTTTCTGGTTGTTGCAGAAAAACAACCAGCACTTAATTTTGCATCTTCAAAAAATGAGCATTTCCACTTATCTACATATGTTTTAAAAAAAGATGATGTATAATTCCTTCTTTCTTAAAACATATATTTCTAGAATTCTAAAAGCTAACATTTATACAATAGCTGGAAACCGATTTCTCTGGATTCAAAAATACGGCAGACTGAAGTCAACAGATAAGACTTAGTACGGGATGTTAATCAGATTTGGCTTCCTTCTCTCTTTCTTCAGAGGCTGGACTCTACTAGTTTTCAGTTTCTCTGTGTTTGTAGGTGAGTCTTCTTCAGTTTCTTGGTTGGCCACTTTGTTCTTTTGCTTCCATTTTGCCTTTTGTTTCTGCATTTTTTGTCTGAAGAGTTATCCTTTCTGGCAGCCTTTTGTGGCTTAACTTTCACTTTTGCAGGAACAGGTGTGGCTGACAGCCTTGTCCCACTCCCCTTGGGCCCATCCTCTGCTGCCCCCCCAGCTTCACTGACCTTCCCTTGGGCATCATGGGGTGCTTTTGATGGGGAAGGAGGCTGCCTGGCTGTAGAGCGGGGGAGCCTTTGTAAAGCAGGTGCTCCCTCACCCAAGCTGCGGGAACCTGCTGATTCTCTTTTTCTTTTTTCTTCTTTATTTTTTAGAAAAGTTTTCGGGGGCAGGCACAGTGGCTCATGGCTGTAATCCCAGCACTTTGGGAGGCCGAGGCAGGTGGATCACTTGAGGCCAGGAGTTTGAGACCAGCCTGGGCAACATGGGGAAACCCTGTCTCTACTAAAAATACAAAAATGAGCCGGGCATGGTGGTGCATGCCTGTAATCCCAGCTACTCAGGAGGCTGAGGCAGGAGAATCGCTTGAACCCGGAAGGCGGCGGTTACAGTGAGCTAAGATGGCGCCACTGCACTCCAGCCTGGGTGACAGAGTGAGACCTTGTCTCAGGAAAAAAAAAAAAAAAAAAAAAAAGAAAAGTTTTCAGTTCACAGCAAAATGCAGAGCAGGGAATGGAGATAGGCCGTACACCTACAGCCTCCACACAGACACACCCTCCCCCCACCATCAATGCCTTGCACCACGTGATGCGTTTGCTACAACTGATGGCCCTCCATTAACACATCATCATCATCATCATCCCCCCAAGTCCATAGTTCATGTTAGGGTTCACTCTGTATGTGGTACTTTCTATGGTTTGGACAAATTTATAATGACACATTGTAAGGAAAAATTGTATTTTTCTATCTACACTCACAGAATACTTCTGGCCATCAAATGTGTGGGTTTTTTGGAATGTCCTACAACTCAGTTGACTTCAGACACTGTCTATTTAGAGTTGGTGCAGACCCCACAGGTTAAGTGCTCAGTCCCACAGGAATGCTCCCCTACTTCAGATGCCAGAGGCAAGTCCAGACTGTCACCTGTGCTTCCAAGCTTCTGCCTGTAAATCAGAAGTGGCCTCTATCCCCTCCTCAAGTTTGAAAATTTGCTAGAGCAGCTCACGGAACTACTAGAGTACCTGTTTACTATAAAAGGATACAACAGCCAGATGGAGATGCATACAGCAGCACATGGGGAAAGGGTCAAGGAGCTTCCATGCCTTCTTCAGGTGAGCCCCCTCCACATGTTCACCCACTGAAAGCTCTCAGAACCCCGTCCTTTTGACTTTTGATGAAGGCATCCATACACACACACATGATCAAGTCATTGGCCATTGGCGATGGACTCAACTCTCAGCCCCTCTCTACCCCCAGGACTGGTCAGTGGGCTAAAAATTACAAACCTCTCATCACCTGGCTGGTTCCACTGGAGACCTGCCCCATCCTGAGGCTATCCAGGAGTCCCCAGCCACCAGTCACTTCATTAGTACACAAAAGACCTTGATCACTCTGGGATTCCAAGGGTTTAGGAGCTGTGTGCCAGGAAATGGGGGCAGAGAGTAAATATAGTCGTTCAGTGCAGAGGATGTTTGGGTCAAGGCTGGGCATAGTGGCTGATATCTGTAATCCCAACACTTTGGGAGGCTGAAGTAGGTGAATTGCTTGAGGCCAGGAGTTCAGGATCATCCTAGGCAACATGGTGAAACCTTATCTCTATAAAAAATACAAAAATTAGCTGGGTGTGGTAGTGAGTGCCTGTAGTCCCAGCTACTCAGGAGACTGAGGTAGGAGGATCACTTGAACCCCGAAAGGCAGAGGTTGCAGTGAGCCAAGATCGCACCACTACACACCAGACTGGGCAACAGAGCAAGTCACTGTCTCAAAAGAAAAGGATGTTTAGTTCAATGACGGACCACATATACCACAGTGATCCTGAGACAGCCAGGTGGGAGGGGGTCCCTGGAGAAACTCCAATCAGCCTGCCCACTGGCCTGGAGCTGCGCAAAGTTTGCTCCCTTCGCAGTGGGGAGGAGCCTGGCCCCTACTCTTCCTGTGTGGAACCTGGGATTCAGGGATTCAAGCTGCAAGCGGGAAGTGTGCTAGCAGGGATTCTGGCCTAGCGAGAGTCCCTGTTTCCCCCTTTTCCTTCCTTTTCATCCAAAAAAACCCTGTCTTACTCACCATTCAAATTGTTTGCAAGCCTGAATTTTTATGGCTGTGGGACAAAGAACCCTGTCTTTAGCTGAACTAAGAAAAAGTCCTGCAACAATCCCATAAGATTATAATGGAGCTGAAAATTTTCTGTCATCTAGTGATGTAGGTGTTGAACCATCCAAGACCAACCCATTACCTTTTCTATGTTTGGATATGCAAATACTTGCCATTGTGTTATAATTGACTATAGTATTCAGCATAGTAACATACCGTACATGTTATAGTAGGTAGCTAGCCAGGCATGAGTGGGGCAGGAGAGGGCTCCCTCCCCCCACCTACCAGGAATGTCAAGTGACCATCAGGTGATGGTCAGGCAGTTGTCACAATGCCTCTCTAAAAATCATAACTGGCAGCTGGAGCCAGGGAGAGGCAACTTCCTGATGGCCCACAATTGTCACGCTAGAGTGATAATTGGTCACAGGCCCAGGGAGAGGCAATTTCACAATATATAAAAAATACTTGAAATTGGTAATTGGCAGCTCAGGAATTCGGTGAGTAGGCTCAGGCATGCACTTTAAGAGACAAAATGGCAGAGAAGGACCTTCCTGGGACATTCCACCAGGAAAGGGAAGGAAGCCTCAGGCAAGCATGCATACAACTCCAGTAAACACACTGCGCATGCTCACCTCCCAAGTATTAGCAGGCCACCACACGTGCAGGCAGCCCACCCTAAGGGAGGAACCATGGAAAAGGGATGCAAGACCCTGGAAATATGCCAACATATAAAACCCCAAGTCAAAAAGTCAGATGCCACACTTGACCTTCAAAGTGTCCACTTGGATCTCTTCCAAGGGTACTTTCCTTTCTTTGCTACTCTAAAGCTTTTTAATAAACTTCCACTCCTGCTCTGAAAGTTGCCTCGGTCTCTTTTTCTGCCTTATGCCCCTCAATTGAATTCTTTCTTCTGAGGAGGCAAGAATTGAGGTTGCTCCATATGGATTTGCCACCAGTAAATCAGATATTTGCCACCGGTAAATCAGATATTTGCCACCTCTAACATACAGGTTTGTAGCCTAGGAGCAATAGGCTCTACCATGTAGCTGTAAACCAAAAGTCAAATTCTAAGCAATCGCAGCCAATGGAATGGACTCCTCCTCCTGGCCAAGGGCATTCTAAAGCAAATCTGAAACACTAGTTCAGGCCATGATGGGACGCAGGAGTCGGACATGCCTCATTACACCTTTCTCCCTTTGGGATTGAGGTGCAGCTGGCCAGCATTAACATTAAAATAGAGACTTTGCAAATGACAAAACAGACTCTGTAGCAATAAGATACCAACATGACAGATAGCAGGCCCTGAAAGAAATCCAAGTATTTTACCCCAAAATATATTTCTTTGACATATTTTGAAATGGCCCTGAAAAGTTTTCTCTTGTAGGGGAAATCTATATTCTGTAAAGAATCCTCCTCCGTTTCCAGGTCTTTTCCTGATCTAGGAGAGAATTAACTAAGAGTCTGGTACCTTTTTTTTGAGGTGGAGTTTCGCTCTTGTTGCCCAGGCTGGAGTGCAATGGTGCGATCTTGGCTCACTGCAATCTCCGCCTCCTGGGTTCAAGTGATTCTCCTGCCTCAGCCTCCCAGTAGCTGGAATTACAGGCATGCACCACCATACCCAGCTAATTTTGTATTTTTAGTAGAGATGGGGTTTCACCATGTTGGTCAGGCTGGTCTTGAACTCCTGACCTCAGGTGATCCGCCCACCTCAGCCTCCCCAAGTGTTGGGATTACAGGTGTGAGCCACTGCGCCTGGCGAGTCTAGTATCTTTTTACGTCTGATAAAAAAACATTTGCAATCTATTCTCTCTGAAACCTGCTACCTGGAGGTCTGGAGGCTTCATTTGCATAATAAGAACCTTGGTCTCCACAACCCCTTGTCTTATCCCAGATACTCCCTTCTGTTGATTCCAGGTCTTTAGATAAATTTTAGAAAATCTTTGAATCCACCTATGACCTGAAAGCCCACCTACTTTCAAGTTGTCCCCCACCTTTGAGTTGTCTCACCTTTCCAGACCAAAAAAATGTATAACTCACAGGTATTGGTTGATGTCTCATGTCTCATTATGAAATGTATAAAACCAAGCTGTAGCCTGACGGTTTGGGCACATGCTCTCAGGATCTCCTGGGGCTGTGTCACGGGCCATGGTCACTCACATTTGGCTCAGAATAAATCTCTTCAAATATTTTACACAATTTGACTCTTCATTCGCATAGCCTAGATGTGTAGTGGGCTATACCATCTAGGTTTGTGTGTACATTCTATGATGTTTGAACAATGAAATTGCCTAACAACACATTTCTTAGAAGCTATCCCTGTCATTCAGTGATGTATGATTGTATATATTTTTTCTTATGTCACACATGTATCCACCATTATGGTATCATACAGATTAGTTTCACTTACCTAAAAATCCTCTGTGTCTTCCCTCTCCTCTAACCCTGGGCAACCACTGATTATTTTACTGCGTCCGTAGTTTTGCCTCTCACAGAAATCTCCTGTAGCAGAAATTGTACAGGATATAGCCTTTTCAAATTTGCTTATCTCACTTCTAATATGCATTTAAGTTTCCACCATGTCTTTTCATGGTTGCCAAGATCAGCTCAGTCTGGGGAGACCCTAACCCAGCAGTGCTATAGGAATTAAAGACACACACACAGATATATAGAGGTGTGAAGTGGGAAATCAGGGGTCTCACAGCCTTCAGAGCTGAGAGCCCTGAATAGAGATTTATCTACATATTTATTGACAGCAAACCAGTGATAAGCATTGTTTCTATAGATTATAGATTAACTAAAAGTATTCCTTATGGGAAACGAAGGGATGGGCCGAAATAAAGGGATAGGTTTGGCTAGTTATCTGCAGCAGGAGCATGTCCTTAAGGCACAGATCGCTCATGCTATTGTTTGGTTTAAGAATGCCTTTAAGCGGTTTTCTGCCCTGGGTGGGCCAGGTGTTCCTTGCCCTCATTCAGGTAAACCCACAAGCTTCCACATGGGCATAATGACCATCATGAACATGTCACAGTGCTGCAGAGATTTTGTTTATGGCAAGTTTTGGGGCCAGTTTATGGCCAGATTTTGGGGGGCCTGTTCCCAACAATGGTTTGACAGCTCACTTCTTTTAGCAATGGATAATATTTCATTGTCTGGAAGTACCACAGTTTATTTATTAACTCACCTACTAAAGAACGTTTTGGTTGCCTCCAAGTTTTGGCAATTATAAATAAAGCTGCTATAAACATCCATGTGCAGGTTTTTATGTGGACCTAAGTTTTCAACTTCACTGAGTAAGTATCAAAGAACATTACTGTTTGTAAGAATGTTTAGTTTTATAAGAACCTACCAAACGGCCTTCTAAGTGATTGTACTGTTTTGCATTCTCACCAGCAATGATTGAAAGTTCCTGTTGTGTCACATCCTCTCCAGCATTTGGTGTTGTTAGAGTTTGCATTTTAGCCATTCTAATAGGTGTATAGCAGTATCTCATTGTTTTAGTTTCCAGTTGCTAATGACAGATGATGCTGAGCATCTTTTCATATGATTATTTTCCATCTCTATATCTTTTTTGGTGAGAAATATGTTCAGATTTGTTCCCAATTTTATAATTGGGTTAATTGTTTTCTTATTGTTGAGTCTTAATTATTTTTATTTGTTTGTTTTGCATATTTTGGATAACAGTCCTATATCAGCTATGTGTTTTGCAAATTTTTCTCCAGAAAAAATATGTACTTTTTTCTAATTTGGTCTTGAGGTCTCTCTCTGTAGAATGGCTATAAACTCTAGCCCCACCCTAATGGGACTCCAGCAGATTTGGTTGTGGATGTTTACAGTGTGACTTTTGGGGGGTACTTCTTTATCCTGGCAGATGGCCTAATGCCTAAGTGTCTGATCTGTGAGCAGGTACCCTTCTCACACAACAAACCTGTTTATACTGGCAGACTCCCTTGGGACTCTGGTCTGAACTGTGTCCAGTTTATTCCTATGAACATAGCCACTGTCTAGGAGAGCCCTAACTAGGAAAGAAGTTAGGTTTGGGTGTGGTAATCAGCTGAGACACAGAGGAGGCAACTCAATAAAACACACGAAATACCAGGAGGTGTGTACTACTTACAGGTCAGAGAGAACAGGGCAGCATGCCTCACAGGGCCAAGGGAAAGGGGGAAGCCATCCTGGACACACACACTCAACCAGCATGTGGCGAGCAAGAGAGGTGTGAGGAGGGACTGGTGGGCCAGGCTTTATTCAAGTCTAAGGTGTGAATCGGGCAGGTTTCTCATGGGGAGTTCAAATTGGTGGCTTCACAGCAATCAGGCATGCATTCCGGAGTCCAGCTGTGACTGAGAGGTGGTCACTGTGGAATATCTGTGTTGTCCATGCAGAATGTGGGGGTCAGTGGAGTGCTTCAAGCAAGTTGTATCTAACTGACCCATAGGGAGGTGGTCACCAGGAGGTGGTTGTATGGGGCAGATATTTGGATCAAGCACCTTGAGGAACTGGGAGGAGGTGGAGAACTGGAAACCACATCAAAGGTGGTTGAGCCCTGCTTCTTGTATGAGAACGTCCACTTATATTCAAAATGGATATTGAGGTAACATAAAATGAAAGGAATTCACTGCACACTCTATTGCTGGTTTTCACATTTTCTTAACTGGCTGTCACAGAACCGAAGTTTTAATTTTAATGAAGTACAACTTATCAGTATTTTCTTTCATGGATTGTGCTTTTGGTATTGTATCTAAGAAGTCATTGAAGGAATCATGGTAATCTGGATTCTCTCTGATGTTACTTTTTAGGAGTTTTATAGTTTTTCATTTTACTGTTAGGTCTCTGATCTATTTGGAGTTAGTTTTTGTGAAGGGTGCAAAGACTATATATATAGCTATATATATAGTTTTATATATATATATATATGCATGTGAGCATCCAGTTTATAAACCGAAAACAAAATTCTAAGTCCCCAAACCATCTGAAAGGAACCCTCCTCTTAGCAAGGGCATTCGAAAGGTAACCTGAAAAGCAAGTTCAAGCCATGATGGGAAGCGGGGGTCAGACATGCCTCATTACATCCTCCTCCCTTTTGAAATTTCTAATAGAACAGATTGTTTAAGTCTGATGAGAAACACAATCTATTCTCTCGGAAGCCTGCTACCTGCAGGCTTCATCTGTGTGATAAAACCCTGGTTTCTACAACCGCTTATCTTAACCCAGACATTCCTAAGTCTTCAGACAATAACTTGACTCTTTCAACCAATTGCCAATCAGAAAATCTTTGAATCTACCTATGATCTGGAAGCCCATCAGCTTCCCGTTGTCCTGTCTTTCTGGACTGAATCAATGTACGTGTTATATGTATTTGATTGATGTCTCGTCCCATAAAATGTATAAAATCGGTTCTCTGCTGCTCTCTGAGCTTCACAAGGGCACCCAAGGACAACAACAAGAAGAAAGACGCCAAAAAGTTGGGCAAGAAAGACAAAGACCCAGTGAACAAATCCTGGGGCAAAGCCAAAATGAAGAAGTGATCCAAAGGCAAAGTTTGGGACAAGCTCAATAACTTAGTCTTGTTTGACAAAGCTTCATATGACAAACTCTGTAAGGAAGTTCCCAACTATACACTTATAGCTCCAGCTGTGGTCTCTAAGAGACTAAAGATTCGAGGTTCCCTGGCCAGAGCAGCCCTTCAGGAGTTCCTTAGCAAAGGACTTATCAAACTGTTTCAAAGCACAGAGTTCAAGTAATTCACACCAGAAATACTAAGGGCAGGGATGCTCCAGCTGCTGGTGAAGATGCATGGACAGGTCCAACCAACTGTACATTTGGAAAAATAAAACTTTATTGAATAAAAAAACAAAATAAAATGTATAAAACCAAGCTGTACCCTGACCCCACCTTGGGCATGTGTTCTCAGGATCTCCTGAGGGCTATGCCATGGGCCATTAGTCACTCATATTTGGCTCAGAATAAATCTCCTCAAATATTTACAGAGTTTGACTCTTCTGTGGACAAGTTGTTCCAGCTCTATTAGTTGAAAAGATGATCTTTGTTCCACTGAAATGTCTTTGTTCCTTTATTGAAGATCAGCTGACTTCCAGGTATTTCCAGGTTTTCTATTTTGTTCCATTGATCTTTTTCTCTATTCTTTCACCAATATCACACTGCCTTCATTGCCGTAACTTTATAGTAAATCTTGGAGTTGGATCCAGTGGTCCTTTTAAATAATAGTTACCATGAGTTAATCTTGACTATGTAGCAGGCACATCCATGGGCAATGAACAATGTATATTCATTGTATCATGAACATAGCGACTCTGCAAGGTAGCATTCGTTGTGTCTGTTTTACAGATCAGGAGGTAGGCTAAAGGAGTTAATGTAATTTTTCCGAAGTCCTGAAGCTCGTCAGTGACAGAGCTTGGATTTGGAGTCCGTCCAGCCCTTTCCACCTTTTCTTACTCCTTTGGCCTCCCACCCACTGTCATTTGCTGACTCACTGCCTATGAGGTAGTGTCTTTTGGCTTCCAAACTAGAGATTGGCAAGCACTGAGGAATGTTATAGGTCCCTAAAGCAAAACATAGGACAGACAGATGCTTAGGAAATTACTAAATATCATTTCCTTATTTGCAAGTAAAAAATCTCCCTTTCCATTTGCCTACTTAAGGCAAACTGCTTTTGTTTATTTTTAAACAAAATGTTAGCCTCTAAGCTCTGCCAGAGACCTGGAGGGTCTGAAATTGTCTAAAGATCTATTATAGCAAGTGGAGAGCCTTTTCTCCAAAGTCCAGCTTCAGACCAAGGTGGCTTTTGCCACTCTGATTTGTGTTTGTCTCTCCGATTTGTGCTTGTCTCTCCGATTTGTGCATTTCCAGGCCCCTCTCCTAGAGTGCAGCATGCTTTCAAGCTAGGCTCTTTGGGCCTATGATTTTGACAATGTTCTGGCAGGTCTCAATAGAAACACTCCTGCTCCGACATATTTTAATGGTAGGTGGAATAAGACAAATAGCATACTTAGTGTAGAGCCTAGGACATAAAAAGTGCTCACTAAACATTAGGCAACATTGTTAAGATTATGATTTTTGCTTGTCGGTCTCAAAATGTACTCCTTGTATATCCTTCATGATGCCTCGGTGTGACTGTGGAGATGCTGCTTCATTGTCCTGTTTTGTTCCATTCATACATTGCCACTTCCAACATTCTGTTTCAAGTCACATCGAAGTCAGCATTCATTTAGCTGACAACCTATCACAGGGCATCTTTCTGCATAAAATGAACCAATTTATAGTCATTGCTGACAGCTGTTTTTGAAGGAAAGGCCATTTTCCTTAGTTGATTAGAGGAACAGTGATTAATTCAGCCCATCAGCCTGCAGCAGCAAATGCTAAAAAGGGCCTCGTTGTGTAAAGCCCCCCAAGTCTCTTAAAACCTACATTTTTGAATTTGTCAGAACTTCCTGAGCCCAGACTGGACCTCCAGAGGTCACTTAATATACCCCTGGCCTCCGACACTATTTTTAAAGACCTCTGAAAAGAGACAGCTCCTGTTTCTCCTTGGCAGTGAGCTACCAGGGGAGGTGAATTTGGCAGCATCTCTGCTTCGGGATTCTGTGGACATTGGAGCAGGGGCCCTGCCTCAAAAAGTGACTCACTAGTGCCTGAAAGGCGATAAAGTCTGGTGACTCATCACAGGGAATGTTTAAAGTGTATAGGGAGAGATTGTTTTCTTTCCCCCTCCTTGCACCTAGCAGGGAGAGGAGTGTGCGGAAAGATGGAGTTGAGACAGAAACTTGTTAGCATAACACCGAAGGAGTTTTGCTGTGAGTAGCATCAGCATAGCAGGAGAACATCCCTAGCTCTCCCGCCGCTGCTCTGCCACAAGGATAGAAGGGGAAAAGCAAATTCAGCAGGACCTCTAGGACTTTGCCGTAGATCTCCGGGTGGAGCCCGGACCCTCCAGGAGAACTGATGGCTAGAAAAGACTGCAAGTAATGTGGAGGAAGGAAGAAGAGAGAGTGAGAGCAGAGAGAGAGGATTCTTGCTAACACTGATCTGTGTAGAGCAGATGTCAACTTGATGGGATAAGACCTGGGTTGACTTGGTATCTGGGTTCAGGTCTGCAAACTCTGAGGGCATTTCCTTCTACTAGCAGACAGATCTGCTCATCCTGCGACATTGTGGACAGTGCTGAATGGCTTCCAGGACATTCCTCTTATGTCTACTGGTTAAACTTTGAAGCATCTGAGCCATTTGGGAGAGCAGGGACTCCCATGAACAGGAGATACTGGAGGTGTCTGAGGCCACTTCGTGCCCTTTCTCAAGAGTGGCCTCTGCAGGTCTTTCAGCCACTGGCCACTGAAGTCCAGCTCCTGCCAGCCATGGATTTGGGCACTGGGCTCCAGTGTTGAGAAAGTTCTTGCCTTCAAGCACTTGTTTTCCTAGTGGACAACAGGAGTCAGAGACAGAGAGGGAGAGCGAAGATGCAGAAGACATATCCTTTCCATTGTGACCCAGATAAGAATGTAGCCAGTGAGCTTGCTTCCTGTCACTCATTTTCCAGCTATTTGTTCTAGTCCAAGTTGTGCATATTCTTTCTGTTAGGTTCTTATGTTTGTCTTAAGCTCATCCATCTTTTCTTCTTCTCTCATTTTTTCTTTATAAATCAAGAAAAATTCTGCCACTTTCTTTCCTTGGTTCACTGCACAGCCAATCAATAATTTTGAATCCTTTGTGTATCAATTTCTGCTGGCTATTCATTATTTGTGGAAACCATATTAACGGGTCCATAAAAATCACAGCAATCCACTTGTTAAATTCATCATAAGGACAGGTTACATCTTTCTGGCCAAGTTTCACAGTTTGGTAATATCATATTTTGGTTTTAGAATTTATAAGGTGCATTCTCCCATACTTTTCAAATATATTTTTTATTCATTGCCCTCTCTGAATTAGGCATTTTTGGGGATGCACATTTTACAGATATGGAGACAATGGTTCAGAGAAATCAGCTTGTTCACAGTGGGGCCAGAGCTGGGACCTAGGGCTTCTGACTCCATGTCTCAGGTCATTCCTATCACACACACACTGAAGGAGGAAAGAGTTCCCTTGTCTGGAGAAGACATATCAAATTCATGTGGGTTAAACACGGAAATTCCAAACAGCTGTAGTTTTTGCAAAAATGGTTGAGCTATGGACTTTTAAAGTAGTTGGCCACCTGTGGTGGTGGGTGGAAGGGAGTTAGGGCAGGATTGTTGTGCTTCAGGGAGGATTCAGTGTCTGCACGACCACGGAGGGGGGTGCAGGGCGCCAGGTATCCAGGACTGTTGGCAAGAGTTATGCTTTGAATTTCCCAGGGAAGATACACTGCTGTGAAAGGAAGAAATCGTTGGTTTTCCTCCAACTGCTTAGCTGTTAAGAAGCAAGGAGCCTATCTCCCAGGCAGCAGCAGTCCTCAGAGAAAACAGTAGGACCCTTCCTTCAAACAAAGGAGAAAACTCCCGCAACTCCAAGCAAGCACTCCCTGGTCATTCTCTCAAAAAGCTGCAGGCTCCAAACAAAAGACAGACTTCACAGGCTAGAGATGGGCTCTGCACTCAGGATTGGTGCTCGGGGGCACAGAGCTGGCTGGGCAGGGCCAGAGGGGACCACATTCTGCCACATGCAGAGCAAAGCAATATCTTTCTATTACTGGTCAATGTAATATGAACTGGGAATGAGCAATTTCACACCTTTTTCTGAGATATTAAAAAGAAATACGCTGATGTGACTGGAAGTAATTTCCCAAAGCCTGTGGATGGAGTTGATGTCAGTAACTGGCTATGAGGTTGTTATTTACAGGACTGTTTGATCCCACTGAAGTAGTGGTGCTTAATAAGTAGCTCAATGTGGCTCAGGAGCGAGGCCCAATACCGCATATAAACCACCATCCTGCAATTTATCCAGACAGCGTGTGGGAGGTGAACCTTGAATCATTTGCTTGATGGATTTTTTCTTTCCTTGGAAACAGGAAAATGAATCTCAGTTTTCTCCCTAAGCCTTAGGCGACAGGGCTTCTTGCAAGTCACCTTCCCTTCCTTGTCCGCAAAACAAAGATGCATACATGTTCCCCGAGCACTGCAAACACAGCCTTTCTTTCAGGGGCAGCTGGGTCCCTGGATCCGCTTTCCCTCCACTGGGCTGGTCCCAGTGTAAATCATCAGATCTCCAGGTCCACTCGTCTGCACACAGGCTGCTTTGTAAGTGGGAGAAAGAATCCACAGAACTTTACACTAAATCCCCATGGGAACCAGGTGAATAGGTGTGTGTGTTTGCACACAAGCCCGTATACATGGCAAACCAATCCAAGAGATGGTGACCGATGGGTCCATAAAGACTCTGGCTGGCAATGCTGTCAGCTTCCTTCAGCTGAGCTTCAGTTAGTTACCCTGGCAGTCTCAAATGTCTCCTTGTGCCTGGAGACAACATAGGGCTGGCCCTGAGGACTCCCAGGCTGGGTCGCCCGGCAGCTGCACCTGTTGTAGGCTGGGTAGGCCCCCTAAAATGTTTTGGGCAGCCCAAGAGTGTCTTCCTGAGTCACTTGGAGCTGCCCCACCATAAGCCCAGTGAGAGATTCACAGCCCTAGTGGAGAGTGGAAGCTTTGGGCTGTCCCAAGCAATCCTTGTGTCTGTGGGGCTGGTGCCGCCCCTTTGCCTCTCTTCTTGCAGCTAAGCAGAGCTCGGAGGCCAGGAAAAAAGCCACCGGGTGTCTTTGGAAACAGCTGACCTGATTTTCAACATTCCCTTTGAGCATTTGCTAAAGGGGCACCATAGAAGGGCATTAAGGACGCCACCGTGGAAGGAAGCTGCAGATGACAGAAGCATGAGCATTGTTGGAAAATGAGAAAGCTGAGTTGGGAGTGCGTGCCATGGAGAACCTGTACTGTCACCCTCCCCAGACATCTGACTACTGGCAGGTTCAGCAGCGTCATCATTTGCATTCATTCATCTCTTTTCCTCACTCCCTCCCTCAATGAATCTCTTTGGGAATGATCTTCAAAAACTTTGGTTAGGTTTTCAAGGTGCTTTTGATTCACTGTGTTTTTTTTTAAATAAGCCTTTTAATTGAGCACAACATTCATAGAGAGACGCGCACACATCCTGAGGGGTCAGCCCAAAGAATTTTCAGAAAGTGAACATGTGAGGGTGGCAAGCACCCGGACTAGGAACCAGAACACTGCCAGCACCCCAGATGTGCCCTTTTAGTCCACTTCTAGTCACTATGCTCCCACGAGGGTGCTCACCCTACCCTCTAGTACTGGACATTGATTTTGCTTATTTGTGAACTTCACTTGAATGAACTCATGCAACAGCATGTCTGTGAGGTTCATGCACGTTTCTGAACATGGGATCGCTGAAGTGTGGGGTTGTATTCAAATCTGTAGTTTGCACTCAAAGAACAGCAAGTGGAAGAAAATTACTTTGGAAAGGAATTTTCAAATCGAGTGTGAATGAGAGGGTCTTCGGGACTTTGGCCTTTGCAGTTGAGCTGACCTAAAGGTAGAAGGTGAACTAGGATCCTCTTAGCTCCCCATTCCACTCTGAAATGTGCTCCCAGAACAATCCAGCTTCTGCTCTCTTTTACTACTACTTCATGTAATGATAAAAATTATGTCAGGTTAAATATCAGTAATTGCTTAAGTGAGTTTGTATACCAAGCTGTGTAGTAACGCCTCACTGAAACACTGCTCACCTGAGACTGAGATTCAGTGTGTTGATGAAAAGAGTTAAACTCTAACATATTTGAAGAGATTTATTCTGAGCCAAATATGAGTGACCATGGCCTGTGACACAGCCCTCAGGAGTCCTGAGGACACATGCCCAAGGTGGTTGAGGTACAGCTTGGTTTTATATATTTTAGGAAGGGATGAGACATCAATGAAATACATTTAAGAAATACATTGGTTTGGTTCAGAAAAGGCGGGACAACTCAAAGTGGGGGGGTTCCCAGGCTATAGATAAATTTAAACATTTTCTGGTTGACAATTGGTAGAGTTTATTTGAAGGTCTGGAATTAATGGAAAGGAATGTTCAGATTAAGATAAAGGACTGCGGAGACCAAGTTTTATTGTTCAGAGGAATCTCTCAGATAGCAGACTTCAGAGAGAGAGCAGGTTGTAAAATGTTTCTTATAAGACCTAAAAGGGTGCCTGGCTCTTAGTTGGTTATCTCCTGGGTCTGGAAAGAAAGGAAGGAAAACAAAGGGGGAAGGAGATTCTCTATAGATTGTGGATTTTTCCCACAAGGGACTTTGCAGTACAATTTCAAGGCATGGCAAGAAAATGTATTTGGGGGTAAAACATTTAGATTTTCTTCCTTGTTATGCCAGAGTCAGACTGGAAAGTAAGTCACTATATACAGGGTCAAATAAAACCCATCTGATGAGAATTTATGGTTTGTAGGGTGTGACTCCCCAGACCCCTTAGATAGGAATTTGGGCAAGATAAAAAAAATCAGATCTTAGTCCTCAAGTGTAAAGCAGATCCATTGAGAATCCTAATCTGCAGGGTATAAGGTCAGACGCAGTCAACTGATGCATGAACCAAGAAGCATTTATAAAAGCCTCTGGCGCTTTTCCTTTGCTCACCTCTGTCCACAGGCTCTGAACTAATTCCTTCATTTTTTTTTAATTTGCAAATAAGATTACTGTATTATAGATTTGAAGATGCACCCAATTATTTTATAAGCATTTTTTATGTAACACTAAGAATTTAAAAAAATGCTGAAGATGCAGTCTAGTAGGAGACCCTTCAGCTGAAATGCTGAAGTCATTCTTTGTGTGCAGGAAACAAGAAAAAAGCCTGCCATGCAGAAAGTCACTGAGAAACCTGCTGGCCTCCATGGTGTCACATGGGGGAGGGAGAAGAAAACTCCTGAAAGAATGTGGACCACAGAGCATGCTCTGATGGGTATGTGGGCTGACAAAGAACAGGGAGCGCTAATAGTGAAAATGAAGAGCCTGCCCCGCCTCCCAGCGTGGACCTTGACCTGGGGCCAGACCAAGGCCACTTTACGGAAACCTCCCTGGAGCGTGTCTCAGGTGGCCCTCCCTGCATCCTGGCCTACCTCTGGGGCCCTTCTTGCCCACAGTCCTACTTTTCACCCGCCTTGACCCCAAGAGGTGTTCATTTATAACGCCCCTGCATCTTCTCAACTTCAAAGTCAGCTCAGACCTCGTTCACCCAGACAAGACCTTGGCTGAGTCTTGACAAACTGGCACAGGGTTCCCCGACAAAAGACAGCTTCCCTTTATCTTTACTTTCCTTTATCTTAGCTGAGTCCGGCCTCCCCAGCACTCTTTTCCATCTGGGGACAGTTCGTGCTGGTGGGAATTGGCAGGGGCACACTGTCCAGACAGAGACAACTGAAACACAGGTGTCCCGCTGGTGTGCCAGCAGGGTGGCCGTCCTACCAGGAGCAGGACACGTTGTTGGCCACTGCCCATGCAATAATCAACGTAGGACAAACAGTCCCATGGGGAGTGATGTGATGTGAAGAAAAAGAAGCTGAAGAAGAGAAGAAGCTGAAAGGCCAATAAGCACACAAATAGACACTCACCCTCCCCTTAATTGGAAAAATGAATGGCTGCTGTTGCCGAGGGCTGGTGAGGATGAGGCCCCAGGCCTGCAGGAGGGCACATCCCGTCGGCCGCCTCGACGGGCCATCTGGGTAGCTGCTGCCCTTTGCATGTAAATAAAGCTCCTCAAAGCCCCATTTCACAATTGCTGGGAGAAACAGCATCCTTCCCTCCTTCCCTATATTTCCAGGGAGGAGGTGGCTGGGTTTTTTTTGTTTTGTTTTTTCAGATTTCTCCCAGCCACATCCAGCTTCTTCTGTAATTTTTTTTCCAAATTACTGACTGCCTTCTTTCAAGGGGAAATGGAACTCAGAAAGATGGGAAGATACATGATAAGAGCACTTAAGAGAGAAGCCTGTCCATTTCCACCAAGTTTGAAGCGTGCATACTCCGGGATCCAGTCATTCATGTCTACACAAGGAGTCCCAGGAAAAGGTCTGTGCAAAACATTTGTAATTGCAACAGAGCAGCCACGACCTAGCCCTCCTTCAGCAGAGGAATGAATAAACTGGTTTATTCAGTCAACACAGCAGTTAAAATGAGAGAATTAGTGATGTTGAAAGGAAAAATGAAGAGCAAACAGATACAGTAGGAAGTTACCATATACATTTCAAAAACACTCAAAACAGCCGTAGATATTTATGGATTCATGTAATAATGCAGTAAAAATACAAAATCAGAGTCAGGACTGTGGCACACTGAATTCAGCACAATGGTCGTCTCTAAATGTGGGTTCATGTGGGAGGAGGTGACCCCGGGGCGGGGTCTTCTGCTGTATTTGTCATGTTTGGGTTATTTGAAAGGGAGAGAGAGAGCACTGTAGTTATACAGTAAAATGCAAGCATATTTTTTATTTTAGTGGTGAGTATATAGGTGTCTGTTGTGCTGTTTTCTGTGTGTTTGAATGGTTTCATAATTTTTAGAAAATTAAACAGTGAGGTCGGATGTGGTGGCTCACCCCTGTAATTCCAGCACTTTGCGGGTTCAAGGCAGAAGGATTGCTTGAAGACCAGCCTGGGCAACATGGCAAGATTCTATCTTTACAATTTCTAAAACATTTTTTAATTTAAAAATGATAAACAGTGAAAAACTGCAAAGAAATAGATTGAAAAGTTCACAGTTGCTTTTGCCACATTTTGTGAATATGTTATTTTTATAATGAAAAATTACAGATAATTTTTATTGCTTTGAAAAGTAATTATGTGGAAAAGAAAAACAAATAGCAAACCATGGCATAGTTCCTGAGGCCGGCATCTTTCTATCAACGTCTTGGCAAATAGGGAGCCCTTTGTGAGGCGCGATTAATAAAATCCGCTGGATGGGTATTAGCACCACCACACAATGAACTCAGTGTTGCTAATTCTGACGCCAATATTTCCACAGGACTCAGTTGATGGAATCTTCCTGAATGTGTTATTTATGGTACCAAATGAAAAAAGACCTCATTTGCCAGCCACACTCTAGGCTGCAAAGAGACAGACAGATTTTTATGCAGGTTCTTCATTTTATTTTTGCCCCATTTAAAATCAGCATCTTTATAGTAACCAAAGTTAATTCAGGGCACATTTTGCTGCATTAGGTCCTGGGCCTGGGATCACTAAGACCTTTGAAATGTAAATAAAGCTCCCAAACCCCCATTTCACAAATACTGGGAAAGCCAGGCTCCCTCCCAAATTTCCAGGGAGGAGAGGGGCGCGTTAAGATTCCTCCCAGTCGCCTCTAGCTTCTTGTTTCGGAATCCTTGCTCCAGATTACTGATCGTCTCACTGCATTATCTTTCTGAATTTGTGTCTCCTTCAGGGGGGATAACTCCCACCTCAAGGTGTGAGAAATTGGGGCACACATGGGAGAGATGGACGTGGCTACATTACTGCACCCCAAAACCTCCTAAAGATAAACGTCACATATCCTTGCAATCAAATCCCTGGTTGTTAAATGCCCTCTGCTCTCCTTGCCGGCAGGAACTTCCCAGTAGCTCTTTCCCAACTGGAAACTTGCCTGTCGTTTTGTTTGTTTGTTTGTTTCTTCTGTTTTTTTTTTGTTGTTGTTGTTGAGACGGAGTCTCGCTCTGTCACCCAGGCTGGAGTGCAGTGGCGTGATCCTGGCTCACTGCAACCTCCGCCTCCTGGGTTCAAGCGATTCTCCTGCCTCAGCCTCCTGATTAGCTGGGACTACAGGTGTGCGCCACCACGCCCGGCTAATTTTTTGTATTTTTAGTAGAGACAGGGTTTCACCGTGTTAGCCAGGATGGTCTTGATCTCCTGACCTCGTGATCTGCCTGCCTCAGCCTCCTAAAGTGCTGGAATTACAGGCATGAGCCACTGCATCTGGCCTTGGTCTAGGGTCTTTTAGTCTTTCACTCTCAGGCACTTTGAGGAAATGTATTAAATGGGACAATTTTGTTTTAATAGTCTTACTCTTGGCTTTGCTGCACGAGCTATGTTTTTGTTTCTAAAACAAAAATAAAGTTTATCAAAACAAGATGATCCTTAAGGGTTTGGCTAAAAAAGAATTCTCTATGCCAAGTGAAACTATGCCTGCGGAAGTTACAGTCTCACCACCCCTTCCACTCTGCCCCAGCCCTGCCATCAGCCTTGCCACCAGCCTCACTCCTTGAAAATCTAGTTTGGGAATCAGAACATATCCAGAACAAAATGGAACCGTATTGTGCTAGGTGTCAAATGAATGATGCAAGCAAGAAATGTTGTAGGCATTGGTGTGGCATGGAGGAGAAAACTAAGGCCTTGTACTACCTGCTCAGAAAAGTTAGGAAATGACAGAACCGGAAACTGAGTTTCAATAGCAGCCTCTCTGAACTGGCTTTTTGTATTCTCGGGCTGATTTTGCAGGCTGGTAGCAGTTCCCTGTCTAGAAGATACAATGGACCCAGAGCCATCAGCTGCTTCCTGGGGGAAGTGGTGGTGGCTGGGGAGGGGGTCGTAATTCTGCTGCAGGCTAATTGCCAAGGACAGAGGGAGGGCTGTGTTCTCCTGCCTGAAGATGGAAGTAAAGGAACATTCTAACTGGGCAAAACCCTTCAATCCTAGCCCAGCTGAGCAGGGAGCTGATTTTTGAAAGCAGAGCTATACCGACAGCCCCTGTGCCGTATATGACCTCCTATATTAAGAAAAAGTGGAAAAAACAGAACTGAAAGAAGTAGAAATCTTCCCACAGTGCCAAGGCAGCCTTTAAGTCAGCTTTAGAAATAAATCAGCTGTGAGCAAATAACACCTAGCACAGTGCTTGGTCCTCAGCAACTACTCAGTTAAAGTCTGTTGAACGGATCAAGGATAACTGAACTCAGGAATCTAAGGAATAAGCATGATATAATTAATTGCAGCTCTGGTCTTAAGATTTCCTTGGGTTTCACCCCTGGCTGAGATGATACCACAAGGGAGACTCCCTGTTGCCTCCCGCAGCCCTGCCCTGAGCTGAGACCCATCTGTAGGGTGTCAGGGCAGGAGGGGGCTGCAGCTTTTGCTGAGGATGAGTGAGCTCACGCCACAGCTTGGAGAAAGGAGGCATGAGCACAGTCATGCTACCGAGGCCAGGGCAGGGCTGAAGCCCCCTCTCTCCACAGACGTGTCTTACTATGACAAGGAACAAGTTTTTCCTCCACTTTTCCCTCCACTCCTAGCTTCAGGTCAACGTGAGGGTGACCATCACCAGGGTCAGTGCATTTGGTGGGAGACCAGGGACCGTTTCTGGGAATGTCAGGCATCTCGTCTTTCAAATGCTCACTTCACAGCCGCTGCGAGTGCCCTGAACCTTTGCAAGGTATGTTCTAAGAAAGGGAACAAGGCCGGGTGCGGTGACTCATGCCTACAATCCCAGCACTTTGGGAGGCCGAGGCGGGTGGATCATAAGGTCAGCAGATCGAGACCATCCTGGCTAACATGGTGAAACCCCGTCTCTACTAAAAATACGAAAAATTAGCCAGGCTTGGTGGCGGGTGCCTGTAGTCCCAGCTACTCGGTAGGCTGAGGCAGGAGAATGGCATGAACCCAGGAGGCAGAGCTTGCAGTGAGCCAAGATTGTGCCACTGCACTCCAGCCTGGGCGACAGAGCAAGACTCCATCTCAAAAAAAAAAAAAAAAAAAAGAAAGAAAGGAAACAAATGAGGATGAGAGGAAACAGCTATCAAATCCTCAGAATCAGGTTCCACCAGAGATCCAAGCCCCAGTGTAGGAGTGGCCCCCTGTTCACTGGCTTTCTCCAAAAACGGCACCAGTGGGGGCCAGACACTTCACGTCTGGGCTGAGCGTCTTTCCAAGCACGAATTGCCCAGCCTATGGAAGTGCAGGGTGCATGAGAGAAGAGAGGATTTATTCAAGGACACAGAGTTCTTATTTGTTTTTACTTTAGAGAACCATCCAGAATGCATTTCCACCCTGCTTTCCTTCTGTGACTGCTACTGTAGCTCTTATTTATACCATCATCCCTTAAAACAAGGTGAAGTGGATGTGGGACTTGAAAGAATGAATTGTGCGGCCTTGAGCACACCGTTGTTCAGCAGAGGTGCCCTTCCCAGCCTGCCTGGTGCTGTCAGAACCATGGCTGGAGAGAGTGCCTCCCACTGTCCTCAAGTCCTCCCTGGGAGGTGACCTTGTCTGTTTCATTTGTGCTGATCCCTGAAGGAGACACAGAGGGCAACGGAGTAAATATTGGTGCAAATCATCGGAATAAGATGCTTATTTCAATGTTGCAATGGAAGTCAGAATTTTCTGGTCAATCTGCAATATAATTTAAGCTAATACAAGTCTGCTATTAGAATTAACTAGATAGAGAGAGGGATAGTGAGCGGGGAGATGGCCCATTTGATCAGCAGAGCTTCTTGAAACTTGGATATGGTAAGAGGGTTGTGTGTCACCCTGAGTGACAGAGGTGGCCCCACTTGGTATTGTGTAAAATCACTAGCCAATGTTGTATGGATGACGTCACCACTGACATGTACGCGTTCCTGTCACCTCTTGCCTGCAAACTGATGGTGAGATACTCATGGTAAAAATTATTTCTTATGCATCCTTCATGCTTAACAAAGTGTTGCATTGACTTTTGCTCATTTTGTGGATGTTTGCCAGTAAATCTTTGACCCAGAATTGGAAGCAGAACCCAGACAGTTTGGCTCGTCTTACCCAAACCACTGGTGCAGGTTTGCACTGAGTGGAACATATCCACTAATTAGCCTAGAGATAAAAATTCTTAGGAGATAAACTTCATTATGGAAAATCTCATTAAATTTTTATAAATATTGAGAAGGGAAATAGTGTAGTATAATCCTCCTGTATTCATCATCCAGTTTAACAGTTGTCACCTCATACCCAATCTTTTTTCACCTGTACTGTCCCCCACCTGGATTGTTTTGAAGCAAATCCCAGACATCGCATCATTTTGTCCATAAATATTTCAGTATGCCTCTCTAAAATAGTAAAACTCTTTACAAAATAACCTTAATATCCATATTGTACCTAAAATAATGAATAATACACAATGTTATCAGAGAGTTATTGAATTTTCCAGTTTTGCTGATTATCTGATAAAGTTTTTTAACAGTTTTTTTCAATTGGCACAATCAGGATTTCACTAGAGGAGGTAAAATCACTGAGATGATTCTTGTGTCTCTGAAGTCTCTTCTAATCTCTACTGTTTCTCTTCCTCGCTACCTGTTTGGAATGTTGTGAGGTACATGGATGTGCTTTGGTCAAAAAATAGGCCGAGGTGGATACCCAGGCCTGCATGACTCAGTGAGTTTCGTGTGCCAGCGCACACCTCCACTTGTTATATAACCTGTTTGTGTAAGTTCATACTTGGCTCTGAGCCACTGTTGTCTGTAAAAGGTATAACTGTCCTGGTGATGCTGTACAGAGGCTCTTGGCTCTTGGGGCTCAGCTTTGCCTCAACATGGCTTAACGTGGCGGGCACACTGGTGCGCAGAGAGAGAACCAGAGCTGTCCGTCCTGCAGATGGACACAGGGGAGCCACAGCACGGCTCGCGCTGGTGCCCAGAGAGAGAAAGAGTGAAGCTGCTGAACCTGAAGGTAAGGCAGAGTCTGCCGTACAGCTGCAGATGTGGGGGTGGCAGGAGCCGCAGGGCCGGAGCAAACAGCTAAGAGCGGACAGCGTGAGAGAAGCTGCTCATGAAAGAGCTGGTGTGAAAAAGCTGTTAATGAAAGCAGCCGCTGAATAAAACCATATTCACCTGCCTAGAGCCCCCCAAGTGTTCTTTCTGCTCATCTACCCACTCCCCTCGGACCGCAGCATGGGCTGGACCTGGACCCCAGGATCTGAAAAATGTATTTGTTAAAGAAATACAATTTTTGTCCTGTAGAACCTGAAATTTGCTAATTGCATTTATGTGGTATCTTTGAACATGTGTCTCTGCCCTCTGTATTTCTGGTAGTTAGATCTCAATACTTCCCAGATGGTGTGTGTACCTCAGCTGCAGGACCCTTATGCTTGGTTGTTGCCCATCATTTCCATAGGTTATTTCATCAGAGGTGGCAAAATGGTGATTTTCTGATTTTTAAATCATTTTTTCCTTTATTTTGTTTGCTGGAATACTTCTATAAAGAGAAACTTTCCCTCATCAACTATTTGATGATGTGAGGTGCAGTTTATATAAAGCCAGATACATGCTGGATTCTTTTCCCTTACTGACCAGTTTTTAAAACAAGTTGGTTTCCTAGTCTCCTTCAACCAGTGATTTTGATACAGAATGGTTGGGCTCCTGGCTAAACCCCACCCTTGGGCCTGGAGCCGCAGCTCTAAGTGAAAACAGCTGACCCTGTTTTCCACCCAAATGTTGCCTTTTTGGCCTGCCACGCCCCTATCCTGTGCCCATAAAAAGACTTCGGGGCTGGTAGAGCAACACAAGCGGCTGATGCAAGGGATCGGGGATGCAAGCTGCTGAACGTCGGGGATACAAGCGGCCGAGTGTCAGAGACTACAGATAGACGCGGCTAACTTCAGATGGTGCAGCTTCAGGGAAGGATCACCTTCTTCCTGCACCATCCCCTTTCCAATTCCCTATTCCGCTGAGAGCCACATCCATCGACCAATAAAATCCTCTCTGCATACACTACCCTTCAATCTGTTCCTGTGACCTAATGCTTCCTGGACACCAAACAAGAACCTGGGTGCCGAGAGGGCAAGGGCTTGGATGCTGCTGCGGGGCCTGCGCAGAGTCTGCTCCCATCAGAGAGGAGCGACCAGCTGTTTCCAGCATTTGTTCCCTCCAGTTCCAGCACTCACCTGCTCACACGCTCCCTCTCGAGAGGAGTGGCCAGCAGCGGGCTGAGTGAAATGCGCCACTCCAGTTCCCGCCTACAAAGCGTGTCAAGGTCAAGGGAACAATCCCGTCTCAATTTGTTGTAGTAGATATTGCTCTTGGTTTTGAGTATCGGTATGAAGGAATGAATTTAAACATAGGACTGTGTTTTGTTCCATTGCTATTTGTATTCTTATTGATGCTAAAGTGGTCACATTTTCAGCAAGAGGCAGCCTTAGCAACGTAACATGAATGATGGCTTTGATTTACGTAGTGATGAAAATTATGTGTGGTTGTGTAGACATCACCTATGACGATCTCATTCAGAAGGGCCCTCAGTGACAGCTTCTCATGTGTAAGGGACTGGCCAGATCCCATGCCACGAGGAACTTCTTTATGGCCTCATCACCTATTCGCTTCATTCACACAAGTGTGGTTCCGGTGAATGAATAAATGGATGGGTAAACTTCTGTAGGCCACCAGGCAAAAGTTACATTATGTCAACTGCTCCTGAATACATGTGGTATAACAACCACTGGTAGTCTTCATAAGACACTAAGCTGAGGCAGTGAGGTACAAATGGCAGGCAGGAAGAGGGTGAAAATATGTATTGAGGCCAGGCGCGGTGGCTTACGCCTGTAAACCCAGCACTTTGGGAGGCCGAGGCAGGCGGATCACTTGAGGTCAGGAGTTCGAGACCAGCCTGGCCAAGATGGTGAAACCCTGTCTCTATTAAAAGTACAAAAATTAGCCGGGTATGGTGGTGGGCGCCTGTAATCCCAGCTACTCAGGAGGTTGAGGCAGGAGAATCGCTTGAACCCTGGAGGTGGAGGTTGCAGTAAGCCAAGATCGCACCACTGCACTCCAGCCTGGGTGACAGAGTGAGACTGTCAATAAAAATAAAAATAAAAATAAAAAAAAATATATAATATGTATTGAGTGCCTGTTTTGTGTAAGCAGGGTTCTAGTCACTTAAGATGTACCTGAATAAAACAAAGAGCCTTACTCTCCTAGAACTTGTGTTTCTACCTGGGGAGACCGTCAGTAAACCATCCACAAGATAAATACAGCAGATGCTGTTAGAAGATGATGGTGCTATGGTGTGCTGTGGAAAATAGAGAAAGTAGAGGGAAGTGAGAGGGATTGCGTACACTAGGATTGTGATTTTACACAGAAGGGTCAGTGGTGCCATTTTAGCAAAGATCTGAGAGAGGTAAAGGAATAAGCTTTGCAGAAGTGTGGGAGACGAATGTTCCAGGTACAGGAAATGACCGATGCCAAGGCCCTAGGGTGGCAATGTGTCTGCTTTGAGTTCTAGAAAAGGGGTATATTGTACATCACTCTTTGTGACTCACTTTTTGGCAAACATTATGCTTCTAAAATGAACCCACATTTTGGAGTATATCTGTGGTTCATTAATTCTCATCTTTGTATAGTATTCTATTATATAAATATACCACAATTTATTTAGTCAATTAACATTTGGGTGATATCTAGTTTTTTTGCTATTATAAATGCTGCTATGGGCCAGGCACAGTGGCTCATACCCGTAATCCTAACACTTTGGGAGGCTGAGGTAGGAGGATCACTTAAGCCCAGGAGTTTGAGATCAGCCTAGGCAACATAGTGAGACCTCATCTCTCAAAAATATTTTTTTAAAAAATTAACTGGGCATGGTGATGTGTACCTGTAATCCCACCTACTTTGGAGGCTGAGGCAGGAGGATCATTTGAGCCTTGGAGCTTGAGGCTGCAGTGAGCTATGATGGTGCCACTGACTCCAGCCTGGGTGACAGAGTGTAACTTTGTCTCAAAACAACAACAACAACAATAATAACAGTAATTAAAATGTACTCTGTGAACGTCAACTAATAACTACAGTCATTTTCACTGGCCAAAGAGAAAAGGACAGGTGTAGGCTGAGTTCATGCCCAGTAAAACTAAGTGGCACTGCAGTTTCAAGAAAACTGCACAGACCCGTGAATGAAGGGACAGTGGAAAGGATGCTGGATGATCATGAGACACAATGATACAGCAGCTGCTATAGCAACTTATTTATGTTGGGAGTGGCTATTGGTTTCAGTAAAACAATGCCACTTGTCCATAACTTTAATTTTAACAACTTAACTTTCATTGGTTTTGTAACTTTGTCCTTAATTTTTAAATCAGTTTTTGTTTTATAGCTATAAAAGAACTACCCACAAAAGAACATTATTACAAAAATAAAAAAGTCCACACGCATTTAAGAATCTTTCTTTTGGTCAGACGCAGGGGCTCACGCCTGTAATCCCAGCACTTTGGGAGGCTGAGGCAGGAGGATCACGAGGTCAGAAGTTCGAGACCAGCCTGGCCAATATGGTGAAACCCCGTCTCTACTAAAAATACAAAAATTAGACAGGCGTGGTGTCGGGCACCTATAGTCCCAGCTACTCGGGAGGCTGAGGCAGGAGAATCACTTGAACCCAGGAGGTGGAGGTTGCAGTGAGCCGAGATCACACCACTGCACTCCAGCCTGGGTGACAGAGTGAGACTCGGTCTCAAAAAAAACAAAAAAAGAAAAAAAAGAATTTAGAAGAACCATTACGTAGGTGGAGAGAAAGTGATCACAGGAGACGCTTTTGGTAACTTACCCAACAGCTGTTACCTCTCTGTCTTACTCCATTTGTGCTGCTAGAACAAAATACCTAAGACTGGGTAATTTGTAAACAATAGAAATTTATTGTTTACAGTTCTGGAAGTTGGGAAACCCAAGATCAAGGTGCCAGCAGATCTGGTGTCTGCTGACAGCTACTTCTTGCTCTGTCCTCACGTGATGAAAGGGGCAAACACTCTCTCGGCTCTCCTTAATAGGGGCACTAACTCCCATTCATGAGGGCAGAGCTGTTATGACCTAGTCATCTCCTAAAGGCCCCATGTCTGAATACTATTGCATGGGGGATCAGGTTTCAAAATATAAATTTTGGAGGGACACAAACATTTAGACCATAACAGTCTCCTTTTCTGCTTCCTAATACAGCCTTGATTTTGTTTAGCTATTTCATCTCCCCTGTGCAGCCACATGTTTAGGGGAGACTGCCTCATCCACTTTCCAAGCTCCTGATGGGTCCTAGCCAATTGTGGCCACCTCATATAACTTGCCAGTGGTTGGTTTAAACATGAGCATATGATGCGATTTTGTCCAACAAGACCCAAGGGATAGGCTGGTGGGGTGTTCCTAGGAAAGATTTATTCACTTTTAACAAGAGATACAAAGAAATGTCAACCCCTGTCTTGTTTCTGTGAAACAGTTGTGTGTGGACTTCTCACTTAAAACGCCTTCAGCTCCCGTGTAAGCACAGGGAGAAGCCGGAATGCCGGGGGCGGAGGAGCAGAAAGGTGAAAATGATCTGAGTCCTAAGTTTCACATGCATGAGCCCTGGAGAGCCTTGTCTCCTGACTTTTGTTTCAGGAGATGGTCAATTTCCCCTGACGTTTGCTCCGTTGAAGGTGAGTTTCCATTACTTGCCGTTCAACACGTCCTAACTGGCACAGGGTCCTATAGGGTCTACTTGAGGATGTGCCCTGGGCTCCTGGCCCACTTCCCACAGCAGGCTTGAGCTCCTGCAGGCTCATTATCCCAGCACCTGGCACAGGCCTGGCAGCCAGTGGACATTACTTAGTAAATAGCTGCGGACGAGGGATGCATACTAGATTATAAATAAAGGGACCTAACCTGTTGGCCATACACATGAGATGGGCACATAAGGCCTCTGCGGTGCCCTTTCAGAGGCAGCAAAGATATTGGGTGTCTGCATTCTCAAGCGGCACCAATCTAAAGAAAGCTGCATCTCAACATAAGTTACTAAACACTGGAAGTCAACCGAGTAGAGGCCCAACACTGAATGGCAAATAGCATAATGAAGAGCAAATTAGAACGATTAATAGGAATGCAATCAGAAGCTCTGCAGGAATAATGGAGAATAATAGATCATAAATGAAGTACGGGATTGGCTCGACGGGTGTATTTCCAGCCCAGCAGGCAGCATGCTGTATTCATGCTTCACGGCGACAATAGCAAAGAAAATAGATGTGATTTTACAAAACAATGGGCCTAACTAAGCACGCATATTTAGTTCTCTTCAAAAAGGAGGAGGGAGCCACAGCTGACTAAAACAATTTGATCTTCTCTCCATTTCCAGCTGGAGATTTTAGAATGAAGCAAAAATGAATTTTTATCTTTTTCAGGTTAACTTTGTAAAAATTGCTTTTATTCCCCAGGTTGGGTGGGAATCGTAACAGAAGATGTAACAACTCTAGGTAAAAAGTGTACAATTGTAAGATCTGCTTAGTAAGTTTCATCAAGTAGTAAGCATGCAATTGATATTATTTCCTTTTCAGATAAAATATGAAAAGAAAATGTATGGAAGCCTAATTTATAGGCACTGTAGCTTTGCAACCATAAATAAAACTTGAGTAAGGCACAGACATAACAAAACCAAACACACAGAATCTTGGCTTTCATGCAGGCTATGGAATGAACTCTGCCAAGAAGAAAAAATCAAGCACTACCTTCTCCCAATAGTGGTTCTTTTTTATTTAAAAATAAATGATGTAAGCAAGTTTGTTCAAGATAGATTTTGAGACCTGCAGGAAACCTGGGGAACGCTGGGCCCCCGAGTCTGAAGATCATTTCTCCTGCTCCTGACTAGGTTATCTCTGCTCTGCTGGGAGGCAGGTCCTGCCCTCGCTATGGAGCAGGTCCGGAGGGCTCCTCACTGGAGGAAGAATATCACGTCTGGCCAGAATTCTGACCTCTGGAAGCCTGATACCTGAAAATTATACCCCAGGAACCCACTAATTTTGTGAGTTGCCTGGTTGGTTGCAAAAAATTATTTGACTCTGGTTGACAGAAAGTACCAGTGAGAGGTGAAGCCAGCTGGGCTTCTGGGTCAGGTGGGGACTTGGAGAACTTTTCTGTCTAGCCAGAGTGTAGTAAATGCACCAATCAGCGCTCTGTATCTAGCTAGAGGATTGTAAATGCACCAATCAGCATTCTGTAAAAATGGACCAATCAGCAGGACATAGGTGGGGGCACATAAGGGAATAAAAGCTGGTCACCAGCGCCAGCAGGGGCAACCTACTTGGGTACCCCTTTCGTGCTGTGGAATATTTGTTCTTTCGCTCTTAGCAGTAGCTCTTGCTGCTGCTGACTCTTCGGGTCCGCACCACCTGTAAGAGCTACTCACTGAGAAGGTCCCCGGCTTAATTATTGCAGTCAGCCAGACCGAGAACCCACCGGAAGGAGCCAACTCTGGACACACCAGGGTTATGAGACCAGACTGCCAGCTTGGGCCTGTGCTTGGTTCCACCAGTCGTGTGACTTTAGATAAGTTGCTTAAACTCTTTGAGCTTTAAATATGTATATGTAAACTGGGATTAATAAATAAGACATCTTAGGGGGTGTTGTGAAGATTAAATGAGTTAATACTGATTGTATAGCACTTAGAATAATGCTCAGCACATAGCATGTACTTAGACTTCACCTGTCATTCTTTTAGTCTGTTTTATGGCAAATCCAAGAAGCATTCTAGTTTAGGAGTGTCAGAGCCACACGGATGTTTGCACCTCTGTCAGGGCTGTAGACCTCATGGCTGTAGACCTGATCTGCACAGAAGCGGACGGAAGGGGATGTCTGTGGCCTCACCCTCTTTAACGTCTATCATTTTACTGCCTAGATAAAAAGTGAGACAAACCACAATAGAAAATGTCAACTCTTGCTTATTGGCCAGGACAGTGTGTCAAGTAAAAGAAGCCCTCCCCAAGACTGGCCTAAAACAGACGAGGTTCATTTGTCTCACGAAAGGAGTCTCTAGGAGGGCAGGCCAGAACTTTCGCAGCTGCTCCAAGAGGCCTCAGGAACCGAGTCTCACTGTGTGTTTTCCTCCTCTCATCCTGAGCTGATTGGATTTCCTTTCCATATTTTTTCTCCCATGGTCACAAGATAGCTACTGTTCTGCCAATAGTCACAATTGCATTCCAGGCAGAAAGAAATGGAGAGTGTACAGGGGAAAAAGAAAGTGCTTTCCTATAGAAGTGTATTGCCCTTTTTGGGGAGGGACAGCCACTCTAGGGATTTCCACCTGCATCTTACTAGATAGAATTGGCGTATTCTCCCCCATCCCCACCAGCCCCTGGCTGCAGGAGGCTGAGAGATGGAGGATTTTGGTTTTTCAGCTTCTAGAGCAAAGAAAGGCAAAGGGGGAAAAGGGTGGGAGTGATTTTAGGGATACAATCTACAGAATTGACCACACGTGACAATGCCACAGAGGAATATTCCTGCCTGGATTCGATTTTTGAGTCACTAAAACTTTGCTTAATCTTTTACCACAAAGAACTTTCTGGGTGGAAATGGTTTCTGTCCTAGAAAATGGGCTAATAGTGTTGTCTTTGGGAGCCCAGCATGGAATCCTGACATGAAAGAAAATATTTTCTCTTGCAATTTTATTCCCCAGTGAAAGATTAGGCTTCAAATACAAATTCCCTTGAAATGGACAATACAGGAAGTTAAATTTAGACATAACAGAGTAACTTCTAGAGCAGAAAATGTCCTGAGACAGGTATTCAGTGAGAAGAGCTGCACTAAGAACAGGTGTGGAGGCAGTTTGGCCTTAACAGCAAAATCTGCTGCTCCACAATGTTGCCCAACCAGGGCATTTTTGTCAACTCGGCGCTAATGTAGATTTATTTTAGGAAACTAAAGACAGTCATTTATCACAAAAAGTAGGTTAAAAACAAAAGAAGCCCTTTGTTCAAACCAAGTCTTCCAGGTCACCCTGGTGTATCTAACAGCTAAGGGCCTGGCTGTAGTGGCCACTGCAGGGCGAGGGCTGCCTTCCCCTCTCCCCTGCCTTCCACATCAACTCTGGGTTCTGGATGTTTCTGTTTATTGGGGTTGGCATCAGTAGTGAGCACAGCTTATGTGCAGGTACAAAGTGTTTTAAAAGATTTTTTTTTCCAACAGTTTTCACAAGAACTATTTTTTTTTTTTTTGTAACGGAATCTTGCTCTGTCACCTAGGCTGGAGTGCAGTGGTGCGATCTTGGCTCACTGTAACCTCCGCCTCCTGGGATCAAGTGATTCTCCTGTCTCAGCCTCCTGAGTAGCTGGGATTGCAGACAAATGCCACCACGCCTGTCTAATTTTTGTATTTTTAGTAGAGACAGGGTTTTGCCATGTTGGCCAGGCTGGTTTGGAACTCCTGACCTCAAGTGATCCACCCACCTCGGTCTCCCAAAGCGCTGGGATTACAGGCGTGAGCCACTGTGCCCAGCCCACAAGAACTATTTTTATTGTCAGTGAGTGGAAGAAGTGATGAGTGATTTATTTGTGTTTCCCTGGGGTCACAGGATCCAGGGTGATGTGCTGGAGGACTGAGAACTCACACGCTGCAAACTTGTTGCCTTTCCTCTGAAACAGAGGCCCCAAATTTGGTGCACATGTGCATCAGCGAGTGCTTCTTCAAAATGCAGATTTGGGGCCTGACTCTGGCTATTTGGCTTTAAAATTCTTGGATGGGACCTGGAAATCTGTATCTTCCGCAAGGAACCCAGCAGCCTTTACTATTGTGGAGCAGAAGCCACACTTTTGAGAAACCTTGTTCTCTAGCCTGGTGTCTTAGTCCATCTGTGCTGCTATAACAAAATAACTGAGACTGGGTAATTTACAAATAATAGAAATTTACTTCTGCCAGTTCTGGAGGCTGGGAAGCCCAAGATCAAGGCATCAGCAGATTCCATGCCTGGTGAGGGCTGCTCTCTGCTTCCAGGGTGGCACCTTGTTGCTGTGTCCACATAGTGGAAGAAGAAGGGGCCAAAGGGGATGGGAAGGGTAAATTCTCTCCCTTAAGCTAGTGTGCCCCTTCCACCATGTGAAGACTTAGCAAGAATGTGTGAGTAGCCATCACCGGACACCAGATCCACTGGCACTTTGATGTTGGACTTCCAGCCTCCAGAACTGAGGGAAATAAATGTTTGTTGTTTATAAGCCACCCAGGCTATGGTGCTTTGTTATATGGTGTGGATGGACTAAGATACTCACATGGCAAAGTGGCTTGCACTAGTCAGGCACAGCTAGAAAAGCAGAGCTGGGATTCAGACTCATGCCTGAATTTTGTTCCAAAACCAGAACTGCAACCCCTTGTTTAGATGGCTTGTGGACTACTCATTGTATTGAGAGTACCACTTTACTTCTGATTCTGCCCTATATTTTTACTAAGTGAATACAATCTCAAGGATAACTTCTAGAGTTCGTCATTGCTTCATTATATTTCCAGTTGCCCCAGACTAAATTTATTGGTCCCAATTAAGTCCATATAAAGAAGAGTGTCAGTGGAAGAATAACAAGGTTCATAAATTTGGAAAGGAGAGCTTCATTTCTTATAAAGGGTTGCAGCCTGCCAGGTGGCCATTCTGACAGGCAGGAAGCATAGCCTCCGGCCAGAATCCAGAAACAGACACTTCAAGGGTGGGAAGAATAAGGAATTTATGCTGAACGGGGTGGCCAAATATACATATTCAATAAGCTACAGGAGGATCATAAATATTTATGAGAGAGGTAACCTGAGCATGCACAACCAAGCATGAAGCCTCTCTACATTCAAAAATGGCAGTGTCAACATGATGGGGTTGAGTATTCGCCCTCTGACATCAAAAGATGAAGAGGGAACACAAAAACCCTCTCTGTGCATCCTCTGTAGACCAGCCGGAACCACTCTGTGGTTGGTGGTCTCTTATCTGGAAGGAATACTGGTGGGTTTTTTCGTCCAAACTTCAAAAGAGGTGCAGCGGTAGGTGGTTGGTTGATATCTGGGTGGTCTTTCCAAAGGGTTGGTTTCTGTTTAACCTTAGGGAAGAAAGCCTAAGGGGGGTTAGCAGGGGCCTGTCCGACCTCCCAACTATCATGGTGGGGAACTCAGTTTTCATTTCCCTGGGATACCCTTGGCCAAGAGGCGATTGGTTCAGTTGGTTGGGAGGCACAGGATTCCATTTTTAGTTTTCAGGGTGTTAGTGTGGAAAAAACACACAAGCTGCAAGTGCTTTTTCCTATTTTCTCACTCAACAACACAACAATCAACACAGATGAAGACTTCTGTGAACAAATGCGGGAGATTTCTCCCCAGCTGCAAACAAGCAAGCAGTTCTTCAGGGGACACCAGCTGGGTGTCCTCTAATTCAACTACAATGCTGTCTACCTAGAGGTAGTATCGGATCTCACAGGGCTCAGTGTCTAAGGCTGCCGTCCTTAACCCCAATCACTAGTCACAATTCTGGGCCTCCAGAACTTCTGACCTATTAGCTTCAAGTTGGGGTTCCCACAATCCCCTCTCTGGGTTTGATTAATTTGCTAGAGTGGCCCACAGAACTCAGAGAAATACCTTTACCAGTTCACTTAAAGGACATTACAAAGGATACAGAGGAAGACATGTGTAGGGCAAGGTATGGGGGAAGGGGTTTGCTACCCTCCGGGAACCTCCACCTGATCACCTACCTGGAAGCTCTCCGGATTCTGTTCTTTCGGGCCTTTTATGGAAACTTCATTATGTAGGCATGATTGACAAAACCATTGGCCATTGGTAATCAACTTAACCCCCAGCTCCCTCCACTCCCTGGACATTGAGGGTTGGAGCTGGAAGTCCTGAACCTCTAATCCTGCCTTGGTCTTTCTGGAGAACAGACTTTCCTTAAACAGTCTAGGGAGCCCAGCCATCAGTCAATCATTAACATATGAAAAGTCATCATAAAAGTCAATTATAAAAAGACATTGGAGATTCCAAGGATTTTAGGAGTTGTATGCCAGGAAACAAGGAATGAAGAACAAATATATATTTCATGATATCTCCCCTTGAGATGAGATTGAGAAACACAATAAATTAGAAAACAGATTTTATACCAGCATAACCGAAATAAATCTTTGCCAAATTCAGATGCAACTCAAATGTCCATTGACCTTAAAAACAATGACAACAAAGCCAACAACAACTGTAAGACCTTCCACTTTCAGGGCCAGGATGGGCAGACTGCGGTGGAAACCAGGGTGTGGGTGCCATGAGCCCGCCAGAGAGCAGAATTTAGGAAGCAGCTTCTGGAATGTACTGCAGGTCTCAGTGGGCCATGAGTCTCGTAAGCCCAATCTACCTTCACTAGGCTTGTCTGCAGCTTGGCCTCGCGCCCCTGGACACACATGTGAGGTGAAGATGGCAGAGAGATTCACATGCTAAGAAGCCACCCTCATCAGGCTGGCCTGTGCTGGAGTTTAGTGTCTGTCATGTTGGGGTGTGGCACCTTTGTTTGCAGGCTAGCCTTTACATACCCCTGTATTTCATTGTTTGCTTTTGTTTTTCCCTCTAGTCGCCTAGTAAACTTTTCTACTGGAAAACCTTGCCTCAGAAGAACTAAGAAGAAAAGCAGTGTCCACACCCAGGCCAGCCTCACCAAGGAGGGCAGAGGTTCCCCTCAAGGATGGTCTTGGTCAACATGGCCACAGCTCCTGCTCCAGCTAGCACTCAAAGGAGTCTGCTGGGGCCCCAGGGAACACGGGGGGCCGTGGTGCACCCTCAGTGATGGCTGCTCTGTAGACAGAGCCCCAGGATTTCTCTCCCTCCTTCTTCAGCTCTCTGCCCTGTTGCTCTGCACAATCACAGCGCTAGTCACTTACATGTCTGTTTACCCGACCCCTTGCCAGCCTGTCATTGTTATTTTGGTATCCCCAGCGCCTATGTGGTGTGTAATATGTAATGAAGGTTTCTCGCATGAAACCAAATGGTGAGCATTGAAGTAGGGGGAGAGGTTGCATGAGCAAAAGGACCATTACCCTCTCTCTTCTACCAACTGGGAGGCCAACAAACTGAAGAGATGGGCTGCCCAGTGACGGGAGGACAACATGGTGCAGCGTCCCTGGAGAGCTTCCAGTAGGCCTCAGGCTGCTGTGAGGGAGCTTAGGGTGATTCGCTGTTAAACTGTTGCTATTTTGAAAAAGTTGAAAGAGCACTGTGAACTATGTGCTCAAGTGCATTTGACTCAGGAGATGGTTAAGAGGGGCTGAGTTTGGGGAATGCTTGCACTGGGAGAGAACTTGGGGTACAACTCCATGCGTGTCTGTGGGTCTCTCCACAAGATGGCACTCATCTCTTGTTCTTAGCTCCTGCTAATGAAAAGTTTGTAATTTTTAAATCCCTGCAGAGCAATGAGGATGACTTCCGTTTCCTGTGTGGGCAACTTACATGTTTTATTTCCCTGGGAACCTGGACCGTGGTGAGGGTAGCTGCATTAGGTACTGAAGGCTGGCGAGCCCTAGGGGGCACAACGTGGTTGCACTTCCTGCAAAACCGGGCTCCCTAAGTTAGTTTAAGCACAGGTGTTTGGAGTGGTTGCTAGGGTGACCTGTTTGAGTAACTTGCCCTATTCGATGCTGGCCTCGGCTAGTGGGACTGCTGCCATTATTTTGTATTGCTGTAACAGTCACCGGTCACACTGACTTTGTCTCTGAACACAAGCCTGGGCTTGTTTGTGATTAACAGTGTCAATCTGCAGGAGAAAGATCCTTGGTCTATGAACTTCATGAGAGGAGTTAAAAAAAAATTCCAGACTGAGGTACTCAGTATAAACCATGAGGAGAATCCTTTGGAAGTCTTTTTACCACCCTTTGGACACAAGGAGTGCGCTTACTCATGGGATTGTTGTATTATCAGAAGTAATGTACTTTATCAAGTCTCTTTCCTTCAATACAATCCTTCCAAGAGGATGCTGCCGAGGCATTTACAGGATGATGAGGCAAATTCCAGTGATGCTAATCTGGCCTCATTGATAGATCTCCAGAATCTTCCAGTTGACCCCAATTTTCACCAGTCTTGAAAAAATTTGCAATGGGCCATCCTTCCCCCTTCCTCATGTCGTGCCACAGGGCTGAACACTCGATGGTGCTGGAGATGTTTGTCATACTTGATGTAGCAATCTCGTTTGATACAAAGGCCACAGGAAGACAATTCCCAATTCAAAAACATTTAAAACAGTACGCATGTAGGCAATCTTTGCAAATGTCACCAACTAATGACAATAATCTGTCATGTTTCTGTAGGGCCTTATAATACATGTGCACTTACATCTCCATCCTGCCTGCAGCCCCATCAAGACACCAGGAGACAGATTGTTAGGTCCATTTTGGAGAGAAGGAAATGAAGACTCAAGAAGGTCATGATTTCTACAAGGTCACAAAGCAAGCAAGTCTCAGAATTGGGATAAAAACCTACGTTGCCTGAGTCTTGGCCACTCTTTCCTTCAAGTCCTTGGTTGTTTCTGGGTGCCAGGCACTGTTTTAGATATTAGGAACACAGCAGCAAACAACTGTCAATTTGCAAGAGAAAGATCCTGGGTCTCTGAACTTCATAAGAGGACTTAAAAAGAAATTGCAGGCCGGGCGCGGTGGCTGGCCAGGATTGTGAAACCCTGTCGCTACTAAAAATACAAAAATTAGCTGGGCGTGGTGGAGGGCACCTATAATCCCAGCTACTCAGGAGGCTGAGGCAGGAGAATCGCTTGAACCTGGGAGGCAGAGGTTGCAGTGAGCCGAGATCGTGCCATGGCACTCCAGCCTGGGCAACAAGAGCAAAACTCCAAAATAATATAATATAAAGTATTATAATATTTTATATAATACAATATAAAGTATTATAATATTTTATATAATACAATATAAAATATAATATTTTATATAATACAATATAAAATATAATATTTTATATAATACAATATAAAATATAATATTTTATATAATACAATATAAAATATAATATTTTATATAATATTATATAAAATATAATATTTTATATAATACTATATAAAATATAATATTTTATATAATATAAAATATAAATAAAATAAAATAAATAAAATAAAATAAAATAAAATAAAATAAAATATAAAATATGGTCAGGCACAGTGGCTGACGCCTGTAACCCCAGCACTTTGGGAGGCCGAGGCAGGCAGATCATGAAGTCAGAAGTTTGAGACCAGCCTTGCCAAGATGGTGAAACCCCGTATCTACTAAAAATACAAAAATTAGCTGGGCGTGGTGGCGTGTGCCTATAATCCCAGCTACTCGGAAGACTGAGGCAGGAGAATCTCTTGAATCTGGGAGGTAGAGGTTGCGGTGAGCCGACATTGTGCCATTGCACTCCAGCCTGGGCAATAGGAGCGAAACTATGTCTCAAAAAATAAAAGGTTGCAGCCTAGTAACAAAGTATAAGCCATGAGGAGAATCCTTTTACCATTTCTTAAGCTTTCAGACCACCCCTTTTGACACAAGGGATGCACTTATTCCTGGGATTGGTCTGTTGGGTGGGGTGCAGTTTTAAACAAGGGGCTCAGGTGACATTCAAACAGAGGCCTGAAAGTGGAAGAGGTGAGTCACGCAGAATTCTTGAGGAAGAGCATCCAGGCAGAGGGAACAGCTGTCACAAAGACCTGCCATGGAAGGGCCTAGTGTATCCCAGGAAAGCACTGAGCCATCTGCTGAGGAACCTGGAGGCCACAGTCTGACCTCGGCTCCTCTTCTGACCAAGATGAAGCCATCAAAGGGCTTCAAGCTGACATGTGCTATGATATTTCTGACATCTTAACAGGGTCACTTTGGGAGATTTCCTTACAATATAAATTGTCAATATAATCCAAGAAAACAATGGCCCAGAGAAAAAGAGTATTACATAGCTATTACCGTAGGTCTCACAGTGAGGTGACAATCACAAGCACTGTCTGTGGGGTGCCTGCCATGGGCCAGGCAGTTGGCAGGGGGCTTTCTTTACCCACAACATTTCATCCCGTCCTTGCCGTTGGCTGCATGGTGTATTTATTATTATGCCATTTTACAGATGAGAAAACTGAGACTCGACTCCACAGGCTAACCCGTGATGGCCTTGGGCCTTCACTGTACTGCCCTTCGCCTCTGTTGTGAGGATGTGCACATCAGTCAAGTATGAAACAATCCTTTCAATGAAAGAAAATGTGATATTTGGTAAAGTGCCTTGAAAGAAATACTCTCGTAATAAGAATTGGTGAATATTTTAAATGTTGTCTAATTAACACATTGGCAGTGTTCTTCATGTCATTTATACATGCCGTTCAACTTGCAAATATTATTTTTTTAAAATTAATCTAGTAATATTTAATACTTTTTAAAGGGAGCCTTTGACTAACTTTGGTCCCATCAACAAACACAAATTGCATTAAACTTTTTGAACAGCCTTTGTAAATGTAATCATTTGACTTCCTTAATTGTCTGATTAACAACAACAAAAAATCTTCCCAAGTACTTAAGTAATAATTCCTGTAAATATAACAAAATCTAGACATATAATAAATTTTATATTCTCTTAAAATATCAACATAAAATTATAGTCTACATCAACTTTTTAACTCCACATTTTAAGTTAGAATTACAAGTTTGACTGACACTCCAGCACACAAAATCCTCTTAAATGTAACAAATAAGGAAAAGGCCAAATATCCACAGATTACCTCCTAACCCCAAGATATCAGAAATAGATTTGATTCATCTTCATCATTTCTACACTTAATGCTGTCTCTTTTCAGGATTACAAGTCATTTTCCCACTAAAAAAAAAGATTCAGAATAAATTTGGAGTTGAATTTCCAAGTGAATTTTTGGGGCCTCCTTACCAGCTGGCTGAGGTTGCATCATGAGCAGGGATGTTAGCTTGGACGCAGGAGTTAGAAGTAGAGAGGTCAGGATGATTTTTGTTGATTTTGTACTTGCTAAGTCACTGTCTTGCAAATAGGTCAGCTCCTAGTCCTGGCCCCTACATTCGGTCATATGTTACCTGCTTCTGTCCACTTAGAGATGCCTGCAACCTTGCCAGGTCTCTGTAGCACATGGCTGGATTTAACAACATCGTTTCTGGTCTAATTCTATTCTAAATTCTTTTCATATTCTGCACATTTGCTGCAGCTGTAACTTCCAGCCACTGCTCGAAGATGAAGATGGGGCTTAAAGCTAGACAGTGGAGTGAGGCCAGCCAAGGTCAGAAAAGCAGAGATGGCAGGTGTGTATGTGCTGGGTGAGGCCAGCTTGTTGAATGTTGCCATGGCCCATCCTCCTTATTCACCTCTGGGAAACACAGGAGGAAACTGCACAAACAGAACCTGTGTACATCTGAACAGCTGCATCCTCAGAAAGATCTGGCTAAGGCAGTGACATCATGAAACTGGAATTTCTTTCACTCTGGAGGAAGTGAAAAGAGCTGCAAACGGATCTTTAGGGACTGGTTGTTATTCCCTGTTTTAATGGACATTTCTTTCATCTTAAAGTGCATTAAAAATATTGACGTGGCAATATAAATACCACCTTCCCCCCCACCTTTTTTTTTTTTTTTTTTTAAAGCAAGAAGTCTCTTGAATTTGTATTTGTTTTGCTATTTAAAACCAAATCTTTAAGGAAAGCCAATGCAAATGCAAGCTCTTCTGCGCTTATGGTCACTCAGTGGACTCCTTGGTTCCCAGCAAGCTCTAGCTGCCCAACTGAACTTCCCTTTGTGGGTTTTCAGAGGGCTGGGGAGTGGAAATGGGTTGGTGTGGTTCTCCAGTTTGCTCGTTCTTTGCCGTATGGCAGGCTTTTCACACACAGATGGGCTGCTGAATGTTCTATCATTGCAGGCTTGCCTCCAGACCCAGGTATGTTTCAAGAGCAGAAACCATTGGCACAATCGCCCCTTATTCTGTTTGTGGAAGAAAGTTGCCATCCACACAGAAAATTATAGTTTTGGCCAGGCGTGGTGGCTCACAGCTGTAATCCCAGCACTTTGGGAAGCTGAGGCGGGTGGATCATGAGGTCAGGAGTTTGAGACCAGCCTGACCAACATGGTGATACCCCGTCTCTGCTAAAGATATAAAAAATTAGCCAGGCCTGGTGGCGCACATGTGTAATCCCAGCTACTCAGGAGGCTGAGGCAGGAGAATCACTTGAAGCTGGGAGGCGGAGGTTGCAGTGAGCTGAGATCACACCATTGCACTCCAGCCTGGGCAACAGAGCAAGACTCTGTCTCAAAAAAACAACAACAAAACAAAACAAAAATTATAGTTTCTACAATTGTGGGTTTGGAATTTGAACAAGTTATTTTATTCTGGGAATGCTTTATCATCGCCTAAAATGATGACTTCTTTCCTAGTTGTGATTTCTCTTTGCCACGTTACCAGGATGCACAGAAGGCACAGGGAGGAAAGCTCTGGGTTTGCCTCTTGCAAAACTGAAAAGCCACGTTAGGGATGAGGCAGTCATCTGAGCCAGCATCTTGTCTGGAAATAATTATGGCTTTTGCTAACAAAGCTGTGGAAATCTGCAATGTACAGAAGTACAACATCCATGCAAACCCAAATAAAGGGAAGCAAATTCCTTTTGGACACAGCTGTGCCTAAGACTCCCGGAGTGAAAGGAGCAAAATTGTACCTATGACCCACTGTGTCTATTAGAAACCCTAGAATCAATGTCATGTTCATCACCCTGTTAAATAGCAACAGATTTATGAGGAGAGAAGCTTCCAAAAAAACTGCAGAATTATCTTTTTTGGTGCAGTTTGGGACTTTAATTCTCAAAGTATTAAAACCTGTCCAGGTTCTTCTGGTGTGTTCCTTCTGTCTATACAAGGAGCATGTGATTTTTTAAAAATGTTGACTTTGCAGATCCCATTAGTTAGGTGGGAAATTGAGACACCAGAGACGCATGAGGTTCCTCATTTAGTCTGGACTCAGTTCCTTTCCTAAATTAAAGGAAATGTACCATGCTGCTGACTTCGTGAGTTTGCTTTCAGTGCACGCTATGTGTGAGGTTGTAGAGAGTATGGGATCAAGCAGGGTTGGGAACAGGCCCCCCAAAATATGGCCATAAACTGGCCCCGAAACTGGCCATAAACAAAATCTCTGCAGCACTGTGACATGCTCATGACGGTCATGACGCCCTCGCTGGAAGGTTGTGGGTTTACTGGAATGAGGGCAAGGAACACCTGGCCCACCCAGGGCGGAAAACCACTTAAAGCGATTCTTAAACTACAAACAATAGCATGAGCGATCTGTGCCTTAAGGACTTGCTCCTGCTGCAGATTACTAGCCAGAGCCCATCCCTTTATTTCAGCCTGTCCCTTGTTTCCCATAAGGAATACTTTTAGTTAATCTATAATCTATACAAACAATGTTTATCACTTGTTTGCTGTCAATAAATACGTGGGTAAATCTCTGTTCGAGGCTCTCAGCTCTGAAGGCTGTGAGACCCCTGATTTCCCACTTCACATGCTGTATTTCTGTGCGTCTTTAATTCCTCTAGCGCCCCTGGGTTAGGGTCTCCTTGACCAAGCTGGTCTCGGCAAAGCAGTGTGACCTGTTTCCAACATCTGACTTTTCCTCTCTATTCAGCCCAGCACAGGGGCCAGCCAGAGCTCACAGTCCCAGCCTAGTAGGGATTGGCTACACAAGTCTTTTGAAGAACAAGCCCAGATGCATATTTATTTTGAGTTGCTCAAGAAACTCTCAGTTGATAAAATTGCAAGTGTGAGAAGTGAGGCAGGAGAATCTGTAGTTTTATCTGAGTCTTCTCCTGCCACCGTGTGTGTTGGAGAAAACAAGTGCACAAGAAACTGGGGCTGGGGGGTCACCAGGGGCTGAGGGAAGGGGAATGGAGAGTTGGTGTTTAATGGGTACAGAGTTTCCATCTGAGAAGATGAAAAAGTCCTGGAGAGAAATGGCGATGATGGCTGCACAACACTTTGAATGTACTCAATGCCACTGAACCGTACACTTCCAAATGGTTAAGGTGGTACATTTTATGTTGTGTGTATTTTAACATGATGTTTTAAAAACTTAAAAAGTAAGGTAGCAGGAATATGTAACTCAATTAGGCAAACTCTAAGATGACCCCACGAGTCCTTCTCCTGGAGCATGTTCTCTAGAATCTCCCTTTGAGTTTGGACAGGACTTGATGGTATTTCACTCCTGTGATTAGGTTACTTATAAGGGAAAGATAAAGGGATTTTGCAGGTATAATTAAGGTCCCTAATCAGTTAACTTGGAGTTAAGCAAAAGGGAGAGTTAAGCAAAAGGGCAGGGTGAGCCTGCCCTAACTAGGCCCTTTACATGGGGGCTTCCTGAGGAGAGATTTGAAGCAGCAGAAACCCACTCCCTTGGCCCCAAAGATTTCCATGTTATGGAGAGGGCCACCGGGCAGGGAGCGGCAGGTTGCCCTAGGAGCTCAGATCCTGCATCTTCCAACTACAAGGACCTGAATTCTACCAACAGCCAGTGAGCTTGGAAAGGGAGTCTGTGCCTCAGAGAGGACTGCAGCCCTGGGCAACATGAGGATTTGAGCCTGGTGAGAGCCTGCAGGAGACCCCACTGATGTGCGCTTGGATCCCTGTCCATGGAAACTGTGAGTTAGGAAGTTTGGATTGCTGGAAGTGGCTAAGTTTGTGGTCATTTGTTAGACAGCAGAAGATGACTGTAGCCCTGGTAGTCACAGAGGTGTCTGTGCTCAGCATCTGCTGCAGTATAGGCAGATATTGTCCATGTATCCAGTGCGCCTTGGCAGCTGCTCTGCACAGGGGAAAGAAGCCAAAGGTATCCATCCATGGAGGGAAAGCACTGTGTGGGGGACAAGATGCAGGTGACCTTGTTGTATTTGACTAAATTAATATCAAACTGAGGGGATCCAATGGAAGAGCCCCAGGGAAATCGAGCTGCGTCCTACAAAACACATTCTCTTCTCATAGGAGACAAAGGCATGGGTTAAAAAGCACACTTTAATGCAGCACACGAACTTCCAAGGGTGGATCCAAAGGGAGAGAGAGACCTCTTCTCCTCACACAGCCAGGCATGCAATTTTCATTTTTTGTGTCCATAAAGATGCGTGCCGGCCGGGCGTGGTGGCTCACGCCTGTAATCCCAGCACTTTGGGAGGCCGAGGTGGGCGGATCACGAGGTCAGGAGATCGAGACCATCCTGGCTAACACGGTGAAACCCCGTCTCTACTAAAAATACAAAAAATTAGCCGGGCGTGGTGGCGGGCGCCTGTAGTCCCAGCTAATGGGGAGGCTGAGGCAGGAGAATGGCGTGAACTTGGGAGGCGGAGCTTGCAGTGAGCGGAGATGGCGCCACTGCACTCCAGCCTGGGGGACAGAGCGAGACTCCGTCTCAAAAAAAAAAAAGATGCGTGCCAGCGAGGAGGCAGATAGCTGAGTTGTGTGTGCCTGGAGCTGTGAAACACTGAACTGTATGCTAGAAAGCAGTACCAAGTGGATATGGTCAATATCTGCCACCACGGGCAGTTGCGTGGCTTCTCAGTTTCTGCACCTATAAAATGCCAGGATCAAACTGGAGTGCCGGGTGTGGGGATGAGATACATCCAGGGAGCCGCGGTCCTCTGATCAGAGGCAGCACCATCGCTTCCAGCCCAGGGATCTCCCCCAGAACCCAACTTTTGAAGCGTCAAACATCTCTGAGGTGCTCACAGTTGTTTATCACTAATCATGCAAGGACTGACCCAGAGGCTATAGGAGAGGGAGGGTGGACTTCTTGTCCCTGTGAAGCCACATCCTTCACATCACCTAACAGGCCCCGCCCGGAGTAGAAGTAAGTGAGTGGGTAAGCATTGTCGACGTGACCAGCCACCCTAGTTTTGGGAGCTGGATGTGGGGTGAGTGAGTCCATGGCTTACAAGGGCAAGCGTGCGCTGTGCTCCCCTTCATCCCTGTCCCACAATCGATTCTCCGCATGGTAGCCGGAGTGATCGCTTAAAATACAAAGCACATCGTGTCACACCCTTCCTTGAAATCCCCCAGTGCCTTCTCACCTCACCAGGCATAACCAGCAGATTCTCGGCCTGCTCAGCAAACAACGGCCACCCTGACCCTGCTCTGGCTCCCGATGCTTTGTGCTTGCTGCTCCTCTGCCTGGAATCCTCTGCACTGTATCTCCTCACCCAGACTCAGCTCCTCAGGGAGGCCCTCCCTAACCAACCCCTCTAGACAGGCCCCTCCCGCTTCCCCAGTACTCTTCACCCTCTTTGTCATATAAGGCTGAGGAACGGAGGAGACTGGAAAAAATATCGAAATGAAATTAGACCTAGAGTTATAAATTCATGAGATGCATATCTGTATCTTACATATACCCAGAGTTAGATAATTGTTATAGATGTATGTGCATGTATGTATATTTATGTATGTGTATATATGTGTGTGCACATATATACATGCACATACCTGCTATCTCTGTCGGCTGGAAGGGCCTAGAAGCAATGACACCCTGGCAGGCACAAGTGCAGCCAGCACTCAGGCCTTGGTTGGAGAAATGGCCAATTCCAGCACAGAGGTGGGGAAAGTCCAAGGGAATCTGGGAACATATTTTTGTGCCAGATAGCAAAGAAGCACCCAAGAATAATAAGAATAATGGGGATATATCAAAAAGAGGCAGGTATTTCACTCCTGTAATTAGGTTAGTTATAAGGGAAGGATAAAGGGATTTTGCAGGTATAATTAGGGTCCCTAATCAGTTTACTTGGAGTCAATCAAAAGGGAGAATTCCCAGGATGAGCCTGACCTAACTAGGCCCTTTAACTGGGGGTTCAAGGGGGCTCTCACAGGCCGATTTTAGAATGATTTCAGCATCAAAATAAATAATTGGATTACAATACATTGTATGAGATAGGAATCCATGAATCCATACTCATAAAAAAATAAGTAATTCAATAAATAAATGAGGAGTAGGAAAAGCTCTTCTTTATAGTAGAATGCCAACTAGTAAATGTAGAGGGAACGATGGAAACAGATAATCACTCTTAGGCAATAGTAACAGTAATTGTTGATCCACGTGGGTGTCTCTGGTGGGTGGAGGTTTGACGAGAAACAGGATGTTGGCAAAACATTGAACTACCTTCCTAGAAACCACTATCAAATGCAAGGGGGAAGCGGCAGACACAGCTTGACTGCATGATCAAGGTGAGACCATCTCAGGTGAGACAGGTGGCACCATGCGCCTCCTGGTTTGATGCACTAAGAAGGGCACAGCATCTCCTCGGTGGCATTACAGCCTTGAGTGCCAGGGGGTTCTCAGCCCATGGGATGAAGGACCTGTGCTCCTGTGCCAAGGGCACAGAGGCAGAAAAGGACTTGGGGCTGTTCCATATGGGAACAGACTGAGGTGACCAGAAGCTCAGTGCAAGGTGTGCTGTCTCAGAGCCTGCACAGGAAAGGCTGGTGGGCCCTTGGTGGCATTTGCACCAGGTCTGTGGATTGGATGGCTGTGCTGTATCCGTGCTCATTTCCTGACTTGGACAGTCTTGTTTTGGGGTGACAAAGAGTACCCTTGTTTTTAGGAGGTACACAGTGGGATATTTAGGGATGAGGGCACTGCTATGGTCTAAAGGTTGTGTCTCCCAAACAGTCATCTGTTGAAACCTAATCACCAAGGTGATGGTATTAGGAGGTGGGACCTTTGGGAGGTGAGTGGAGCCCTTATTCATGGGATTAGTGTCCTTACACAAGAGGGCTGAAGGAGCTTATTTGCCCCTTCCTCCACATGAGGACACAGGGAGAAGGTGCTGTCTGTGAAGAAGAGGGCAGGCGCTCACCAGACACCAAACCTGCTGACACCTTGATCTTGGACTTCCAGCCCCCAGAACTGTGAGAAACACATTTCTGTTGTTTATAAGCCACCCAGGCACAATGTCAGGATATATATAGCCAATATATGTGAGCATATATATATATATGTGTATATATATATGTATATATATATGTATATATATGTATATATGTGTATATATGTGTGTATATATGTATATATGTGTATATATGTATATATATGTGTATATATGTATATATGTATATATGTATATATATGTGTATATATATGTATATATGTGTATATATGTATATATGTGTATATATGTATATATATGTGTATATATGTATATATGTGTATATATGTATATATATGTGTATATATATGTATATATATGTGTATATATATGTGTATATGTGTGTATATATATGTGTATATATGTGTGTATATATATGTGTATATATGTGTGTGTATATATGTGTATATATGTGTGTGTATATATGTATATATATATGTGTGTGTATATATGTATATATATATGTGTGTGTATATATGTATATATATATGTGTGTGTATATATGTATATATATATGTGTGTGTATATATGTATATATATATGTGTGTGTATATATGTATATATGTGTGTGTATATATGTTTATATATGTGTGTATGTATATATGTTTATATATGTGTGTATGTATATATGTTTATATATGTGTGTATATATATGTATATATGTGTGTATATATATGTATATATATGTGTATATATGTATATATATGTGTATATATGTATATATATGTGTGTATATATGTATATATATGTGTATATATATATGTATATATATGTGTATATATATGTATATATATGTGTATATATATGTATATATATGTGTATATATGTATATATATATGTGTATATATATATGTATATATATATGTGTATATATATGTATATATATATGTGTATATATATGTATATATATATATGTGTATATATATATGTATATATATATATGTGTATATATATATGTATATATATATGTGTATATATATATGTATATATATATGTGTATATATATATGTATATATATATATGTGTATATATATATGTATATATATATATGTGTATATATATATACACACACACACACAACCCATTGTATGAGATAGGTGACATATCCTGACTATATATATACACATACACACACATATATACACACATATATATACATACATTGACATACATATATATTTGATATATATGTATATATGTATATGTAGAGAGAGGGTGATGAAGCAATGTAGTGTTATTAACAATTACGAACAATTAACTATACAGTTGATAACAATATTAACAATTGGGAAGTGTAGGTGAAGGGGAAAAGAGAGCTTTTTGTACTGTTCTTACAACTTTTCTATACATTGGTAATCTCTTCTTAATCTACCTTCTAGGGTTTTTGAAAGGACCAGATGGAATAATGTTAAATCTCTATTAAAAGATGTTTTAATGCAAACATATGTAATTACCTTGATCATGTCTCATTTACTTATTAGCCATCTTTCTGCACGAGACCGTGAGCTCCATGAGAGCAGGGCCTCGCCCTTTACATCCTGCTAGATCTCCCTGCCTGGAACAGTGCCTGGCATAACAAATACCAAAATATATTTCAGTAAAAATACTCAAATATCTGTTGAGTAATAAATAAATCACAGAAATTAGGTCAATTTTACACTTACCATTATTGTAATATCATGATGTATATATATGTTAGTAAAGAGAACTTAATCACCTTTAGTCTGCCTCTTAGAAATCTTAAAACCTATTTGGAAATCTACTAGCTTATTGATTTGTTATTAATTACTGATATGTAACTAAAATATACTTCTACATAATGAAGTATATTCATTTGCATGATAGAATTTGATCACTCTCTTAATGTAGTGGTTGAAGAGAACTGTCATTTAAACAGTGCAGATAAAGCCCTGGGAAATAAGTGTACATTTCCTATTAGAGAAATGTTCTCTAAGAGACATTTAAAAGGACCTAGGATGAGGACCCAGCATGGCCCTGCGTGGAGCCAGGACTTGGGTTTTGTACGGTTGCATGAACTGCCACTGGCTGTCTCAGAATAAAGTGCTCTCCAAAACATGTTTTCTAGCAGATAGTACCTTCTCATCGTATAAAAGCTTGGGTAAATTTTCAGAGTGGATGCAAAGTCAAGCAGGATCATCAGCAAAGAGAGGGACGAAAAACGAAGAAACATTTGTTCTTATCGGAGCCAACTCCATGTGAATGATATTCCGCAGTTCGTCACTCCAGCTGCTGGAACAGAACATTCCAGGGAGATGGGATTTGCCCCATTGCTTTACTGGAAACAGTGGGCGGGGGTGCAGATCTGGTTCTTAGGAAAAGAAGACTTTAGCCCTGAAGAGCCAAGATGTAGTCCCAACGCCTCAGAGAATGTGTCTGGCATGAAGTGTAAGTAGCAGATGTAGCTCTTTTATTCCTTTCTAATAACACAGCCTACAGAAATCGTTCTTTCCTTTTTTCTATTCCTCTTCAAGCTGCTTCATGTACCTTCACCATCCCATAAGTCAAAATCTGCTCCTGCGATTCCCTATTTCTTTTTTTCTGTAACTGGGGAAAATCCCTTACCACACTACTTTCACTTCCTGCCTTTCATCCCTATAATTTCAGAATATCAACTTAAAATAATCTTAGGGAGAAACTGAGAAAGACTAGCAGTATAAAGGATATAAAATGTGGACAGCACATTCAAACACCAAGATTTCAAAGCTAAATAGAACGATGGATCCAGCAGTCTTAAACTCCTGAAGCACGGCATTTCTAACGTGATACTGAGTAAAATATCTTTATCTGCGTATCTGGCTCTATTCGGCCTTTTTTCTCTCACTTACATTTTGAATTTCATCCTGTTGAATTTCATATCTCACCCTAGGTGCCTTAAATTCTGTGTGTATGTGTACCACCCACATCACTGCCCAATTTGGGAGCAGTCCTAGTTACATTTTATTTACTACAGAATCATAAATAGATGTACTGTAATATCAAAGGCACTTTCATAAGCCATCTGTTGACAATATTCTAGATCTTCTCACAAGTCATGTCTTATTAAAAGCCTGATTCATACAGACCAGATGTCCAACAGTAAGGAAATGATTTTAGTAAATGATGGTACATCAAGATCATAGAATATTATGCCATCATTAAAGTTATAATTATGAAGTCTATTTTGGAACACAAGACATTATACACTTTTATGAAAAAATACATAAGAAGTAGGTATTCTCTGCTTATAACTATGCTAAATATTGATGTACTGGAAAAAGTTGAAGGTAATATGCAAAAATGGTGAGGATATGTATTGTTTTAAAAATTATTTAATCTTGGCCGGACACAGTGGCTCACGCCTGTAATCCCAGCACATTGGAAGGCCGAGGCAGGCGAATCACAGGGTCAGGAGATCGAGACCATCCTGGCTAACACGGTGAAACCTTGTCTCTACTACAAATACAAAAAATTAGCTGGGCGTGGTGGCACACGCCTGTAGTCCCAGCTACTTGGGAGGCTGGGGCAGGAGAATCGCTTGAACCCGGGAGGCAGAGGTTGCAGTGAGCCAAGATCACACCACTGCACTCCAGCCTAGGCAACAGAGTGAGACTTCATCTCAAAATATATATATATATATTTAATCTTGATGATACATTATCCTTAAGCAAACAAACAGAAACATGATTTGCAAAATTTCTGAAGGAAAGTGTGACACATAGGGTGATCTGGAACTTTCTTGCTTATGCACTAAATGCATTTGGTCATAATCCTGCCTGAGAACACTAAGGAGTTTTCTTCCTCCCTGTTTATATTATTTTAACTCTGTAAAGAGAGCTAAGTATGTCTGATTTGCCCAGAACTGTAAGTGGAATGTCAGTGAATGAAGTAGTCAGAGAAACAGTGGGCAAAATTCATTTCTTCATTCAGAGAATATGTATTAGGACATTCACCCTGAACCAAAATCTGGGGGATACCAAGACAGACACAGTCCCTTCTAGGCAGGAACACACATCTCATCCTAGGTAGACTTGTCAAGCTTACATTGCACCTCTGCAGTTTTTTCATAAAGAAGACATTTAGATTTCAAGAGCTTGATGGACATTTGCTGTGCTTTACCACCTGGTATGGTGACTCCAATTTTCCCCTGCTATATATAAGAGGTCTTGGTGGGAGGGTGAATTCAGAGGCCAGTGTCCCAAGATAGAAGCAGAGGGGGTCAGGCCATCCTCCTTCCTGGAAGGATATATCCACAGGAGTGGGCATGAGCCCAGAGCCTGGCCCTTCATTTTGCCCATCTGGACTCTGACTTTTGGGCAAGGGCTGGGAGCAAGGGCCAAGGTTACTCTCAGAAGCAGAGCCAGTCCTAGGGGAGGTCGTTGCTGTGTCATTGAGTTTCACAGCTCCCTCATCTCTGCTGGTTCCCAAGCTTGGTTCTTCAGTCTTCTATTGATTCCGCGAACCACACTTACATCCTTGAATACTCCTCATCCACCCCTCTTCTTTCCAATCAATTCCTTTCTGCTTATCTTTGCCCAAGTTGTTTTCAGTTGTTTGCAGTCAAGAGCTCAAATAATACAGAAAGGAACGTCATCCGCTTGGTTTAACATCTCAGTTAGGAATAAGGCAGACCTAGGGGCAAATCCTGCTTCAATCATTAAGAAATCTGGACGGTTCCTGAAGCTATGAATGCCTCAGTTTCCTCATCTGAAACTGGGAAGAATGACCACTGCCTCCTTAGTGAAGGCTAAATGAGAAAATATAAGCTAAGAATCTGGCAGTGTGCCCTGCTCATACCAGGATATTCCAAAGTACTTTTTTAAAAATTCCCCTTTCTTTCCTCTCTGTCCTTTTCCTCAAATAAATACTTGAGGAAATCTGTTGGCTGGTAGAACTTTAAAACCAAACAAAGGAAATTAGAATCTATAGTTCTTTGCTCCCTAGTTTCTGGTTTTCTCTCCCATAGTAAATTCTCAGGATAATCATTGGCATAACATTTATATCTGTAGAACTGGATAATTGGATTTTAGTAATTCTAAAATCAGTAGAAAGTTTGCTAATGGAATAATCTTCATACTTGTTGACAACAGTGAGGAATAAAATAATAATTTTTTGCTGACAATATTAAAAACCGAAGCTGAAAACCCCTTTCTGTTCATTATTGCCCATAAAGGGAGATGCAGGGAATTTACTTCATTGTCAAATGATATATATATTTTTAAAACACAACAACAAAGACCCCAAGCTATCTTTCCAAAATGTCAGGGCCAACCGGCCCCACAGTTTAATCCAGAGCAGTGGGAGCAGCTACAGCAGCAGGCTCCAACGAATTGCTCTAGGGATTGACAAAGTTGACTTCCCATCTCAATACACGCCTCACTGCAGGAGCGGCACATTCAGCCTGGTTGGGAAACAACCAACAAGATCTGGTTTTGTGAATGGTAAGGTCAGACCCATGTATAATCAATCCGAATTCGCATAATTCACTTGAGTCTACTATTCCTCAGTTTACTCATTACATGTGGCTGAACAAGGAGCTGAGACCCTCCAAAATGTATTATTAATTCACCTATGGACCTGGCCAGGCAAAGAGGAGTTGGTTCCTAAAAATGATGATCTTGTTGTTTTGGAGACAGGAGCGCAGTTCACAAAACTTAGAACGCTGTGGTTGAGGCTCACTCTAGGGCTGGCATCTCTTGTTCCACCATACACCTCAGCGGCTGGTGTTTGCAATATATTCTCCATCCACTAATTGAAATGTTATAAATAATTTAATTCCACAGGATGATTTTATGTAATAAGCAAACAATCCTGCTGATCTCATTTTTCACTCTTTGACTAGACCCTAGAGAAATGTTTCCAAAGAAGGAAAAGGAATTTGGACTCAGTATTCAAACAACAAGAGTAATTACTCAACAAAGAAGTCAATTAAGCAAATTACTCACAAACTTGGTGGCTTCTAAAGCATAATCACTATTTATTATCTCTCACGTTTTCGCAGGCAAGGAATGTGGGATTGTCTTGGGGTGTCTCACGAGGCTGGCAGTTACCTGGAGGTTTGGCGGGGCAAAAGGGTCCACTCTGCAGGCGACACCCTCATGATGGCGGCCGGCGGGTGCCAGCTGCTGTCTGGAGACCTCAGCTCCTCTCCACGTGCTCTTCTTCACTGCGCTGCTTGTGCCACACAGCATGCTGGCTGTTTTCCCCTGAGCTAGCAAGCCAAGAGTCTAGGTCTGTGGTTCTCAGCTGAGAGCAGTTTTGCCCCCTAATATGGTTTGGATCTCTGTGCACGTCCAAATCTCATGATAAGTCGTCATCTTGGTGGATTTCTCGTGACTGGTTTAGCACCATCCTTTGGGGCCTTGCTCATGATAGTGAGTTCTCATGAGATCTGGCTTAAAAGTGTGTGGTGTCTTCGGCCCTCTTGCTCCTGCTTTTGCCATGTTTCGTGCCTGCTTCCGCTTTGCAGTCCACTGTGAGTAAAAGCTCCCTGAGGCCCCCAGAAGCAGATGCTGCCATGCTCCCTGTTCCTGTGCCTGCAGAACTATGGGCCAATTGAACCTATTTTCTTATAAATTACCCAGTCCCAGGTATTTCTTTATAGTAATGTGAGAATGGACTATTACACTCCCTCATCCTGAGGACATTTGGCAAAGCCTGGAGACATAATTTTATGTTTACTATTGAGCAAAGGGTGCTACTGACATCTGATGCGTAGGTCAGGGATGCTGCTAAACATCTTACAATGTGCAGAACAGCCCCCACAATAAATAACTATCTGGTCCAAAGTGTTAAAAGTGTTAATAGCACTGCTGTTGAAAACCCCAGTTATAGGTGGAAGCTGCAGTGTCATTCATGATCTAGCCTCAGAAGTTACCTTTGGTCACTTTCATCATATACCATCAGCCATCCCTGCCCCCATGTGGGTCACAACACAAGGGTGTGGCTGCTGGGAAGCAGGAGCTGTCGGGCACTCTTGGAGCTAAGTCTTTGAGTGGGAAGACTACCAGTGCCTTTTTCCCCCTTTCTGCTTATCCCTATTGCCCGAATTTTCTGGAAGAAAAATATACATTTATGAAATTATATATATATATATATATATATGCACACATATATTATATATAATACAAAATAAACATCAAGAACAATGCACTAGGGCTAGGTATGGAGGCTCACACCTGCAATCTCAGTGCTTTGGGAGGCTGAGGTGAGAGGATTGCTTGAGTCCAGGAGTTGGCAGTCAGCCTGGGCAACATAGCAAGATCCTATCTCTAAAAAAAAAATTTTTTTTTTAATTAGCTGGGCATGGTGGTGCATGCCTGTAGTTTTCTGGACTGAGCATCTTGGGGTGGGACCCACTCAGCTGGAAGCATTGCTTGGGCCCAGGAATTCAAGGCTGCAGTGAGCTATGATTGCACCACTGCACTCCAGCCTGGGCAACAGAGGGAGACGGGGTTTCATCATGTTGGCCAGTCTGGTCTCGAACTCCTGACCCCGTGATCCTCCCACCTCGTCCTCCCAAAATGCTGGGATTACAGGCATGAGCCACCGTGCCTGGCCCACAAACGTCTTAAATGAGAGGTCTGTATTACTGCCTATATGTCTCCACCTCTCAACCCCCTTTTTGTCCTCACTGAGGCTAATGGGCTGCTAAAGGCAGTGGTTTTCTGTTCTTATTTGCCACAGTGTTTCTCAAAGACTGGGCCCCACTCATTTTCAGTACGATCACCTGAAGTTCTTCTGGACTGAGCATCTAAGGGTGGGAACCTGGCAGAATTGTAGATTTTGGGGAGCTCCCCCTGTGACTCATGCCCACTGAAGTTTAGGCATCTTGGGGTGGGGAGCTGCACAGGAGGCTGAGGTGGGAGCATCGCTTGAGCCTAGGAGTTCAAGGCTCCAGTGAGTTATGATGGTGCCACCGCACTCCAGTCTGGGCGACAGAGGGAGACTATCTATTAAAAAGAAGAAGAACAATGCACTAAATTCTCAGCCACGTTGCCCAGGCTGATCTCGGACTCCTGTACTCAAGCAATCCTCCCTCCTCAGCCACCAGCTGGTCCTGAAGTTCATCCTCACAGGTGAGATGCCGCTTCTTCCCATGAGCTGTATTTTGATGCCTCTTTCAAAGGCAGAACTGAATCTGATTTGCAACAGAAATCCTCATGATGTGAAATTGTACACAATGAAAAAGAAAGAAGAGAAAATTGTCCTGAAGAAAATGACTAAAGTTTGATCTCATTTTCTTTCCCTTTTTTGCTAGTTATTTATAATTGAACTTGAGATTCATCTTGGCTTCTTTGGACTTTCCATCTGAAGGCGGGACTTGAATCTCTACTGAGTGACACAGATCAGAATGAACCATCTGACCCAGTTAATATTTAGCACAAAGAAGGAAATGATTGTGCAAAGACAGAAGGGGGATTGGAAGATCAAAGTATTTAACTCTGTCACTTCATAGCCTACAGCATCAGATATTATCAGTGGTGTTAGATGGTTGATACAGTCAGAAATGTGCTGTCTTAAAAGATATCTCTCTTAAAAAACAAAACTAACATGTCAAGCAGACCAAGGCCCTTATCTCCTGGTTAAATATTAGCATTTATTGAGTCAGAAGGGTGTAGACTGGGGCTGGTGGGGCCCAGGGGAGGCCCCTGGAGGGAGTTATGGAGGAGACTTAAGAGGCAGGAACACACTGCGCCCGAGGTCAGCATCAGCAGAAAACACAGGCTCTTGGGGGATGCCATTCTGGGAAGGAATCCTCAGTAGGCTTGCTGCATCCTCATCCAGTCCCCATGTTTCCCATCAGGCAGTTTCCTGTGTGCAGACTGTGGCCCGTTCTGGGTGTCTGTTCCTTTTTCTGTCTGCAAACGGCCTTTTCTAGTGTGGGCTCTACGGCCGGATCGTTCTGGCAACAGGAGAGACAGATGTCCCATCCCGTGGCTCCGATCATAAGATCGCCCTTTCTGCAGGAGGAGATTGCTTTGCACTGGCTTTCAAGGCAGTTCCAGGCCCTCAGTTCCTGGAAACATAGAAGGAACTGATCTCATGCCCATTATCTGGCCCAGGTGAAACCCTGAAGCAGCCCCACTTACTGCTGCGCTGAACACTCTTCAAAGTCACACAAAGGCTCAGTTTGAATGCCATGTCATTCTCTCCTGTTAGCCTCTGGTGGGTCTAGAGCATGGCTTCAGAGAACCTTAGTGTCCTGATTTCTTCCTGTTTGAAGGCTACCTCATGGTGGAGAGACAGAAGCAAAGCTGTCTTTACATGGAGAGGTGGCGTTTAGGCATTTAGAAGCATTAAAGGTGGATAAAGTGATAGGATGGGAGAGATGTTATATAAGAGATATTTGCCCTTTAATGTATTAATATAATGGTAAATTTAAAAGACAGATGTTCAAAATTGCATATAAACTTATATAAAGGTTAATGACAAAAATATATATCAAGTTTACATACACAAACATATCTGGGACAAAAATGACTGGGAGGAAAAAACATCAAAATAACAGTGGTTTATTCTGAGTATTAGGATTATGAGTGATTTGTTTCTTTTCTAAGCATGTGTTGAATTTATAATATGAAAAACAAAACCCTATAAACATCATCTAAAAATTATATACAAGTTCTAGAGGAGGCAAAGGAGGCCAGGTTAAACCATATTCCAGGAGAGTTAAGTCAGAATTCTCTTCCTCTAAACACCCATTGCATCGCTAATTTCCTGTGCTCCGTGAATTGACCTGGTTTGCACTCCAGTAGTGCCCTGCCTCTCTCCCTCCTACATGGGGCAGCAAGTCCCCGGCAGCCTGGATGCTATTCAAGCTCCACAAGCCCACAAATGAGCATTTTCATCACACAGATGTTAGACATGGCCCGTTCAAAGAAGTGAGACGATGCCATTGCAATTTAACCCAGGGAAGAAGAAAGAATGCGTAAAAAGCCATATGGTTTCATAGAATAAAAAAGAACATCTGTCTCCAGACTCATGGGCTGGGTACAGCCCTCTGCCAGCCTTTCTGGAACAGGATTGCTGCTTTGAGTCAGAATGAAGCCATACGAATCCCTTTTCCACTGCTGAGAGAGAACCCTCTTTTCTGACTAACTCCCTAGTTTGGACAGAGATCTCTGTACAGGTCAACTCGTTGGCTCTGGAGTGTCAGGAGGTGAAGGCACTAGGACTCTGTGAAGCTGGCCTTTTCAGGACTAGCCCAGAGCCCTGGGCAGAAGTGCAACTGGCCGAGGGTTCCACAGAGACTCAAGATCAAACTTGAGAACAGGTGTGGGGCCAAGACAGTCGCTGGGCAACATTTGAAACAAGAGGCTGCCTGAAAAACATGCCTTCAGCAGTTTGGCGATGAGAAACCTGTTTGAAAGGGATGGAGTCTTGCCTTTGCCATCACCTGCTCTGGTTCTGGATGGTTTGGTGCTCACTGAGCTCTGTTCTCTTTACATCTCATGCTCACATCTCTTCCTGCTGGTCCAGGGGGCTACTTGCCTCTACAGAGGGTGTCTTCCTGTCTCTCTTTGCTTTGTAAAGTCTCAGAGAGGAGATATAATGAGTCTTGGCATGGAGAACACAGTGTTTTCTGAACTGTGGCTTGGGATGCATTAGTGGGTTGAGAAATGAGTTTTGTGGGCTGAAGCCAGCATTTAAAATGTAAAAGAAGACGAAGAAACAGAATGGAATAGGAATGAATGAACTGAATTGAAAATATTGGTCTACTGCATATGGTAAGGGTGAGTATGATTTCCTAGAACTTACATGAAATCTGGTTTCAGTTTTATACACGCACATACCTAGATATGTGTGGGTGGCGACTGTGTACTTGGCTGGGATATAAAATGTATTTAAGAGTCATGGCCAGACAGATTTAGAAGCCAGTGGCTTAGGTAGATGTTGTTTATACGTGACTGTGGTATAAGAAGGGATATATATTTGGTATTTTTCCCCAGTTCCTGGCACAGAGCTTGGAATTTCCTGAGTGATGGGAGTGTTTTTAGTTATTTATAATGAGCCTCTTTCATCACACCTGAGTTTATGCTCTGGCGGTGACTCCTGTTGGGGGTTAGTCGCCAGAGGAACCCACCATGTGATTAGAAAGGTGGAATTTTCAGCTCCAATCCCGACCTTCAAGGAATAGAGAGGAGCTGGAGATTTTTAATCACCAAGGATTTAATCAATTGTACCCACATAATGAGACCTCCCAAAATCCCTGAACAATGGGGTTTGCTGCTGGGGTGGTGAACACAGAGGTGCTGGGAGGGTGGTGCACCCAGCGAGGGTCAGGAAGCTCCATGCCAGCCCCCCTCATCACTCGCCTTGTGCGTCTCTTTTATTTAGCAGTTCCTCCTTGCGCCCTTTACAACAAACTGGTAAATGCAAGTAAAGCGTTTTCCTGAGTTCTGTGAGTGAATTATCAAGGCTGAAGGGGCGGGTCATGGGAACACCCAGATCTGTATTCACCGGGCAGGAGCATCTGAGCCCAGGCCACTCATTTGCAGCGGTAGTGCGAGGCGGGAGCTGTCTAATGGGGCCCTCACCCTGTGGGGTCTCTGCTAACTCCTGGAAGTTAGTTCCAGAAGCAAAGGAAATGCAGCTGCCCTGTTGGCGCTGAAGCATCAATCGTGCTATGGAAAAGCCCACACATTTGGTGTCAGAAGTGGAGTCGGAAAAAAGACAACACAGCCAAGAAGGAAGAACTGTGGTCCACCACGACTTTCTCCGTCTCTTCTACACGTAGGCTGGCAATGGCTGTGGCCCAGTCAGCATCTTTCCCTCCATTTTATCTGTGCTGGTAAGCGAGTTTACTCTGCTGCTCCTGCAAGTGAGAAGCTGAGCGTCCATCTATGTGCCGCTTTTCCCTGCTCTACCTGCCACAGACAAGGAGCATATTATCTGTGTCATTTATTTAGAAATTAACAAAATAGGCCGGGCGCGGTGGCTCAAACCTGTAATCCCAACACTTTGGGAGGCCAAGGCAGGCGGATCACCTGAGGTCAGGAGTTCGAGACCAGCCTGGCCAATATGGCAAAACCTCATCTCCACTAAAAATACAAAAATTAGCTGGGCATGGTGGTGGGCACCTGTAATCCCAGCTACTCAGAAGGCTGAGGCAGGAGAATCGCTTGAACCAGGAAGGTGGAGGTTGCAGTGAGCCGAGATCATGCCACTGCACTCCAGCCTGGGGCAAAAAGAGCTAAATTCTGTCTAAAAAAAAAAAAAAAGAAAGAAAGAAAAAGAAAAAGAAAGAAATTAACAAAATACTGTCATGATATTAGTGACTTCTTTCTGGGTATGCATCTTCACACTCTAATAAGGGGGAGTGCCACTAAAACTAGGCAGAAGCTATTTTGTCTAGCCTTATATTCTTTTTTTTTTTTTTTTTTGATACGGAGTCTCGCTCTGTCACCAGGCTAGAGTGCAGTGGCACGATCTCGGCTCACTGCAACCACCACCGCCTCCCTAGTTCAAGCGATTCTTCTGCCTCAGCCTCTTGAGTAGTTGGGACTACAGGTGCACACCACCATGCCTGGCTAATTTTTGTATTTTTAGTAAAGACAGGATTTCACCATATTGGCTAGGCTGGTCTTGAACTCCTGACCTAGCGATCTGCCTGCCTCAGCCTCCCAAAGTGCTGGGATTACAGGCGTGAGCCACCACGCCCGGCCCAAACCAATGTTAAGAAGCAGTGTTCACCTGTTATATTGCAAAGATGAAAAAACATACCAAGAGTGGGCATGGATTTGGGGAAAGAAACATTTTTATACACCACTGATGAGAATATAAATTGGAGCAGTGTTTTTGGAGAGTGTTGAGTTATTGATTGCTATGTAACAAACGAACCCCAAACTCAGTGGCCTAAAACAATATTCAACAACCATTATATTCCTTCTTATGATTCTGTGGGTCTATTGGGCTTAGCTGGGCAGTTCTTCTGCTATGCATGTTGTTGGCTGGGACTGGAGTCATCTGGTGGCTCATCTGGGCTCGCACATCCCAGATGGGTCACATATGTGGCTATAGCTGGCAGTTGGCAGTGGCTGTGGGCTGGGAGCTCAGGTTGGGCTCAAGTGAGACATCTACACATAGCCTCTGCATGTAACTTGCCTTTTTTCTGCAAAGTGGCTAGTTTTAAGAGAGTGTCTTTTCAAGGCACATTTTCCAAGGGGTGGGAAGTGGAAGCTGACAGACCAATTAAAAGCTACATCTGTGGGCACAGTGTCACTTCCACCATATTGCATTGCTCAAAGCAGTCACGAGGCCCACCAAAGCAGGTGGAGAAGAGCACGTTTTGATGGGGGAGGAACAAGTCCACATTGCATTGCAGAAGTGTGTGTAGGATGAGAGATGTATTGTGATTGTCTTTGGAGAATTTAATATGCTGCAGAAGGTAACTGGTTAATGTTTATTAAAAATCCCTGATATCTCTATATCTTTTGTTCTGAGCAACTCTGCTCCAAAAATTTATTCTAAATACATAGTGATAGGTATTTCTAAAGACTTGACTGTCAGGTGGACATTTCAATTTCCTTCTTAATAGGCTAAAATTAGAAGGTAGTCTCATGCCCCCAAATAGGAAATTGATTAATGGTTGTATACCCTACTATATTGTCTAAAAGTGACCCTAAAAAATTAATACATAAGGTAAATCATGTCAATACTCATTATTTTAGAGAAATAGTGTACTGGGGCATTTTTCTTGGCAGGGTGGAGCTTGACAGGGATCACTTTACCTGTGTTTCTCAGTATGTTGACTTTGAAGTTTGCTGGGGGGCATGTGGGCAAACTCACATGGGTCAGAGAGCTTTCTCAGAGGAAATGGACCAAAACTTCAACCCTGTCATGGGTCGAATGTTTATTCTAAAATTAAATCAGGTATTCATCATCTAAGTCATGGGAATTGACTGGAACTTATATAAAGCTTATAGCTTTACCTGGCTTAAGGTCTTCTCCCTCAAGGACAAACTGTGGAGAGGTTAGCCCTGATCTAATAATTGGGAAGGTCTCTTTATTTAATGATTCCATTTTATTCTATTAATGGCCTGAGTATTATAATGGTCTGATTCCATTTTATTATATTAATTACTCTTCTGTTTGCCCACTTAAAAATAATAAAAAATATTAAAAATGATCTGCCAATATCTCTTGAAGTCCTCAATCTCCTCCTTGAAAATCAAGCTCTTGGGAAAACTGGCTAGCCATATGTAGAAAGCTGAAACTGGATCCCTTCCTTACACCTTATACAAAAATTAATTCAAGATGGATTAAAGACTTAAATGTTAGACATAAAACCATAAAAACCCTAGAAGAAAACCTAGGCAATACCATTCAGGACATAGGCATGGGCAAGGACTTCATGTCTAAAACACCAAAAGCAATGGCAACGAAAGCCAAAATTGACAAATGGGATCTAATTAAACTCAAGAGCTTCTGCACAGCAAAAGAAACTACCATCAGAGTGAGCAGGCAACCTACAAAATGGGAGAAAATTTTTGCAATCTACTCATCTGACAAAGGGCTAATATCCAGAATCTACAATGAACTCAAACAAATTTACAAGAAAAAAACAAACAACCCCATCAACAAGTGGGCGAAGGATATGAACAGACACTTCTCAAAAGAAGACATTTATGCAGCCAAAAGACACATGAAAAATTGCTCATCATCACTGGCCATCAGAGAAATGCAAATCAAAACCACAATGAGATACCATCTCACACCAGTTAGAATGGCAATCATTAAAAAGTCAGGAAACAACAGATGCTGGAGAGGATGTGGAGAAATAGGAACACTTTTACACTGTTGGTGGGACTGTAAACTAGTTCAACCATTGTGGAAGTCAATATGGCGATTCCTCAGGGATCTAGAACTAGAAATACCATTTGACCCAGCCATCCCATTACTGGGTATATACCCAAAAGACTATAAATCATGCTGCTATAAAGACACATGCACATGTATGTTTATTGTGGCACTGTTCACAATGGCAAAGACTTGGAACCAACCCAAACGTCCAACAATGATAGACTGGATTAAGAAAATGTGGCACATATACACCATGGAATACTATGCAGCCATAAAAAATGATGAGTTCATGTCCTTTGTAAGGACATGGATGAAGCTGGAAACCATCATTCTCAGCAAACTATTGCAAGGACAAAAAACCAAACACCGCATGTTCTCACTCACAGGTGGGAATTGAACAATGAGAACACGTGGACACAGGAAGGGGAACATCACATACCAGGGCCTGTTGCGGGGTAGGGGGAGAGGGAAGGGATAGCATTAGGAGATATACCTAATGTTAAATGACGAGTTAATGGGTGCAGCACACCAACATGGCACATGTATACATACGTAACAAACCTGCATGCTGTGCATATGTACCCTAAAACTTAAAGTATAATAATAAAAAAAAAATTTTCAACCAAAAAAGCAAACAAAAAAAAGAAAATCAAGCCCTTGTTATTTAGGATACTTTTTGTGGTTTTTAAAAAATCAGTTCAAATTTTTTTTATTTATTTTTGAGACAGAGTCTCACTCTGTTGCCCAGGCTGGAGTACAGTGGCACAATCTTGGCTCACTGCAACCTCCGCCTCCGGGGTTCAAGGGAATTCTTCTGCCTCAGTCTCCTGAGTAGCTGAGACTACAGGCCTGTTCCACCACACCCAGCTAATTTTTTGTTTTTTGTTTGTTTTTTTGTTTTATTAGAGATGGGGTTTCACCATGTTAACCGGGATGGTCTTGATCTCCTGACCTCGTGATCCGCCTGACTCGGCCTCCCAAAGTGCTGCAATTACAGGCGTGAGCCACTGCGCCCGGCCTCAAAATTTTGATTATAGTTTTATATTTTAATGGATAACACATTTGCATGGTTCACAATTCAAAATGTACAGCTGGATATACTGGGGGAAGTCTCTTTCTCATGCCTGTCTCCTAGCCATCCTATCCCATTCCCCAGAACCAGACAGTGGCTTCCAGAATCTTATATATCCTTTCAGAGATATTCTAAGCACAATATGAGTGAATATATGTATCATTCTCCCTCTGTCCTCTTTTGCAAATAGTGGCACATTATATGTATTGCTTTTCCTCGCAGACTTTTTTTCCGACTTAAAAACCTATCTTGGAGCAGAGTAGCAGTGTGAGGAACTTGGGGAAAGTTCTCTCCCAGAAGGACAGCTATTAAGCTAATCAAAGTTAGCAAAATTTGATCAGCCAAAATCTCTGGAGATTGATCAAAGTGCTTACAACAAAGCTTGTATTCAGCAAACCTACAGAAACACAGTAAGAACAGGGGGAGGCTATCCATTGATCTAGGGCTCCCCCTCATCACCATAGCTTTGTGTTGCAGAGGAGCCACTTCAAAGAATTTGAAAGCTGAGTGGCAGCTCCTATCTCCCCCAGATCCTCGGGGTAGAAGAGATATTCCCAGTGGATTCCACAAGCGTTGAATATTGGTAGATCCATTTCCCAGAGCTCTATGCTGCAGAAATCCTATACTGAAAGGTGGTAGCAGCCAGGTAGTGGAGCCTGTTTTCCCACCCCTACAAAGAAAGGATCTGGGTGGGACTGGTAAAAAATGCAGTCCCCTATTCCCTCCAGCACTGTGTTGTGGGAGAACTGCTCTGGTGGGCTTGGCAGCTCCCATCTCTTCCAGCTTCATGGAGGGGAAAGAGCTATTCCAGATATATTTGGTAGCTGGTGAATGTTGGTAAATCCTATCCTTCATTCCCCCGCCCCCAGCTGTGGGTCACAGAGACATATACTGGGCTGTTATGGCACCAGTTCTCACCTCCCATACACACGCAGCTCCTTCTTGGTAAAGAGGATCCAAGTGGGGCGGCTGGGTGCCCATCTTCTTGCATCTCCAGCTCCTGCTCCATAGTGCAAAGTTTCTGCCAAGAAACTCGTTGGGGCCAGTTTTAAGACTCATAACACACCGTGCTTGCCAAGGGGCTCTACTTTAATTGGATTAGATTGTTTAACAATTTAAGGCCCCAGGTCATTATTGAAAACAGTAGAACAATCAACTAGCATTAGTGGAGACTAACAACTGAGTGTGATACCAATAGAGGCAGACTAGCCAGAAACTTAATGTGGAGATCAAAGAAAGAGACAACCAAAGGGATCCCAGCTAAACCCACAGTCCTCCCTGGTGGTCAGGAGCTCTGTGTGCTTGCCCAAAGCTGAGTCCTCTGAAGAGTGAATGAAGACGAACTTCTGAAATTGTTCCTTGGCTGAACATGGGGCAAACTCACAAACTCCCTGAACAGTGAAAGCAGTCTCGAAGCCACACACAGATCCAGTGGTGAAAACCTTACTGGTTCAGGGGCTTAAGTACAAACTCTGGCAAATCAGAGACTGACTAACAATCTGAGCTGACCCAGGGGTGACCCACAGAAAACCAGGCTTACAGATAAAATTGAGGGGGAAAATGTTTGGGCAGAGACATCAGAGGCTGCACAATGGAGGAGACTAGACTTTACTGAACTAGTCAAGGCAAGACACTGAACAAATATACAAACAATCCCCACAGGGGGAGAAATCAGTATTTAGAGTTGCTACAATATATTGATTAAAATGTTCAATATTTGATGAAAGTTATCAGACACACAAAAAGGCCAGGCACAGTGGCTCATGCCTGCAATCCTAGCTCTTTGGGAAGCTGAGATGGGCAGATCACTTGAGGCCAGGAGTTGGAGACCAGCCTGGCCAACATGGCAAAACCCCATCTCTACTAAAAATACCAAAAAAACAAAAACAAACAAAAAAAAGAGTGACCTGGGCATGGTGGTGCATGCCTGTAATCCTGTAATCCCAGCTCCTCAGGAGGCTTTGGCAGGAGAATTGCTTGAACCCAGGAGGCAGAGGTTGCAATGAGCCGAGATCATGCCACCGCACTCCAGCCTGGGTGACAGAGCAAGACTCTGCCTTAAAAAAAAAAAAAAAAAAAAAAAAAAGACACACAAAGAAACAGGAAAGTGTGACCTATACATAGGAAAGAAAGCAAGTAATAGAAATTGCCCATGAAGTATGCAGACATTGGGCATAACAAAGACTTCAAAGCAATTCTTATAAACATATTCAAAGAACTAAAGGAGACCATGGCCAAAGAACTAAAGGAGGGTATGATGATAATACCTCACCACATAGAAAATATAAAGAGATCAAAGTTATAAAACTGAATGAAATAAAAATTCTGGAGTTGCAAAGCATGATAATTGAAATGAAAAATTTACTAGAGAGGCTCAAAAATAGATTTGAGCAGAAGAAAGTATAAGCAAACCCAAAGATAGACCAATAGAGATTATGAATTGGAGAAACAAAAATAAAAAATAAACAGAGCCTCAGAGCAATGTGGGACACCATTAAGCACACCAACATATGCATACTGGATGTACCAGAAGGAAAGGAAAGAAAGAAAGGAACAGAAAATGTGTCTGAAGAAATAATGGTTGAAAACTCCCCAGATTCCTTAAAAAGAATTAATCTATACATCCAAGGAACTCAATTAATTCTAAGTAGGGTTAAAACAGAGCCACACTCTGTTTTATATCATATCATATCATGTCATATCATATCATATCATGATATATCATAATCAAAACATTGAAAGCCAGCAATAAAGAGGCAATCTTGGAAGCCTCAAGAGAAAAATGACTCATCATAGACAAAGCAACTCTAATAAAATTAATTGACTTAATCCCCAATATGCTGATTCCTCATCAAAAGTAATAGAGGCCAGTGATTCAAAGTGATGGGAAAAACAAAAAAATCAAACCTGTGAATCAAGAATCTTACGTCCAGCAAAACTATCTTTTAAAATTGAAGATTAAATAAAGGCATTCTTAGATAAACTATAAACTAGGAATTTGTTGCTTTGAAAAAGAAGAACAAAGTTGTAGGACACACACTTCTTTATTTCAAAGCTTATTATAAATCACCAGTAATCAAGACAGTGTAGTTGTGGCATAAGGATAGCAATATAGATCAATGGAATAGAAATGAGAGTCTAGAAATAAACCTATGTGAAATAAACCCAAATTATTGATAAGGATGCCAAGACCATCCAATGGGGAAAGAAAAGTGTTTTTAACAAATGGTGCTGGAACAACTAGATATCCACATGCAGAGGAATGAGATCAGACAATTACCTCCCACCATATACAAAAATTAACTCAAAATGGATCAAAGACATAAATGTAAAAGGTAAAACTATAAAACTCTTAAAGGAAAATAGGAGTATATTCTCCATGACCTGGAGCTAGGCAATAGTTTCTTAGATATGATACCAAAAGCACAAGCAACAAAAGAAAAAATATACATATATAGGATTACATTAAAATTAAAAACTTTTGTGCTTATAGAATACCATGAAGAAAAAGACAACACGTAGAATGTGAGAATATTTGTGAATCACATATTTGATATGGCACTTGTATCTATAATATATAAAGAAATTTTGAGTCAATAATAAAAGCACAAGTAATCTCATTAAAAAGTGGACAAAGGGTATAAATAAAAATTTCTCCAAAGAAGATACACAAATGGTCAATAAGCGTATTGAAAGATGCTCAACATCAGTAACCATCAGGAAAATGCAAATCAAAACCACAACAAGATACCACTTCACACCCACAAGGATGGCTATAATAAAAAAGATGGATGATAATAATTCATGTTGGTGAATTAGCAGAATTCAGGAAGCAGAGAATTTGAAAGCCTCATACACTACTGGTGAGGAAGCCAAGAATTTGAAACCCTCATATGATACTACTAGAAATGTAAAATAGTGCAGCTGCTTTGGAAAACACACTTGCAATTCCTCAAAAGGTACACATAGAGTTACCATATGACCCAGCAATTCCACTCCTAGGGATATACCCAAGAGAAATGAAATATTTGTGTACAAAAACTTGTACACAAATCTTCGTTAGCGGCATTATTCATAAAAGCCAAAAATCGGAAGCAACCCAAATGTCCTATAACTAGTGAACGATGGATAAACAAAATGTGTTGTATCTACTAGAATGTTATCTGGCCATAAAAGGGAATGAAACCCTGATACATGCTACCATATGCGTAAACATGAAAATGTCATGTTAAGTGACAGAAACCAGACACAAAAGGCCACATAGTAAATGATTCCATTAATGTGAAATGGTGAGAATAAGCAGATCTATAGAAACAAAATAATTACTGGTTTCCTAGAGGTGGGGAGGAAAGTGAGAATGGGGAATATCTGGTGATGGGTGGAGGGTTTGTTTTTGTAGTGATAAAAATGTTCCAAAATTAGACTGTGGTAATGTCTGCACAACTTTGTGAATATACTAACAACCATTTAACTATGTACTTTGGATGTGTTCTCTGGCATGTGAAATATGTCTCAGTTAATACATATATATTAATTATATACAGATGGGATTTCTCATGAGACGAGTTGAGTTGCCGGCTAGGGCTGCAGTCATCTGAAAGCTTGATGGGGCTGGAGGATCTGATTCCAGGACCGGTGCCCAGTTTTGGTTGGCTGGTAGCATGTGGCCTTTGTTCCTTGTTCCTTGCCAGGTGGCCCTTTCCATGAGGCTGCCTGAGTGTTCTCATGACAGGGAAGCTGGCTTCCTCCAGAATGAGTGATCCAAGAGAGCAAGGTGGTACATGAAAGGTACAATGCCTTTCATGACCTTGTATCGTATGTTACACGCTGTCATCTCATCCAAGTCCTAGTGATAACATAGGGCATGAAACCAACAAAGAATCACTGGGGGCCCTCTTGGAGGCTGGTTCCCACAAGTGGGGTTAAATCCTGCTGCTTTCTTAGTGACTTCAGTCTCTCCAGCTCATCAGTCATAACCACTTTGTAACACTGCCCTAATTAAATACATTCAGTTCTATGGTGATCCTCAAAGCCTGTGAAGTTTCTCCTGGAGATCCCTGGTAATCTCCATGGTGATCCCTGGAGCCATTCAAGTTTCTCCTGGAGATTGAAACGTGTGTGTGTCTGTGTGTATACACATATACATGCACATATTTATATACATATATTCATATACATATACATATATAATCATGTTCATATACATATATGCATATTGTTTCTCAAAAAGTCTGACTTACCGGTCTGAAGGCAATAAATTCTAGAAAAATAAATTTCCAGCATGAGTTAGGTATGAGAAAAATCTAATTTTTCTTTTTCTTTGTAATATTATTTACTACGACATTTACTTGGCAAAAATACATGAGTCCATAGGAAATGCCTTTCCCTGCTGCAATCCTCCAGCTAGGAACATAAAACCCCTGTCTCTCATTCTGAGGAATCAGGAAAAATACAAATAAGATCCTGATCCACAAGCCCCCCAGATCAATATAGTGGCATCTACTTGTGTCAGGCTAGTTAGGGGTCTGTCAGTCTATCAATATTTTCTGAAGTAGCTTAATTAATTATGGTTTTTCGAGAACATGGGAGATTTTGTGATGTTCCTGAGAGCTCATCTCTATGTGGGGTTTTTCCACAATAACAATATAGGAAGACGTTCAGAGTGGGCAGTCTTCAAGCCAACGTTATTTTGCCTTCATTGCATGAGGATTGTCTTGTCCATCCCGCAAAAGCAAAAGCAGCTGAAAACAAAGACTTTCTAGTTGGCAAAGGGAGGGAACACAGCAGTACCCAATAGTGAATGCAGGCATTAGGAGACCAGAGTAGGACCCCTTAACAGGTGTGGCCTCAGGACTGCAGGTGATGGGCTCCCTTGGTCGCTGATGTCAACACGAGACTTTTATTCTCCTCATGCATTTCATGGGTCATCAGAAATCTCACCCAATCATGTGAGGAACACCCAGTGTTCCAGTGCAGTGCCCCTGAGAAGAGGAGGAGGGCGGGAGGGAGCATGGGCATCAAGTTCTCAGGTCCAATGTCCTTATTTGCTAACCAGATTTGTGACCTTGGGCAAGACACTTCCCTGCCAGAGGCCTCACTTCTATTCTGTTAAATTAAAAAGCTGGACTCATTCAAGGGTTTCCAGATGTTGAGATGCCAGTGAAAACAGGAACTTCCAGGGGTGATCATTTTTTACTATGGCCAAATAAAATTATTAAAGAAAAAACGCTGAGCATCTAAAATAACTATAATTTCATTATAAGAAAACTTTAGTACCAAATAAAAATATATAAAAATGAGAAAACACAACATAAATTTTATAACCTTAAATGGGAGAAAAACCCTTAGTTTTATAAAAACTTATCTCATCATTCTTCTGGTTCTCATTTCTCTAGAGACCTTTGAAAATGCCATGGAGCAGCATTTGGGAACTCTGGGGATGGCTCACAGGGTCTCTTGTGCTCTGACATCCTGGGACTCTCTGGTTCATTCAGCTGTCAGCTCACACTAGATGCTAATGGTGCCAGGCATTATTTGTGCAGGTTTTTCCATTTTATTTGGAAACTACTCAAGGTAGAAATAGCTTTTCAAATCTGTACCAAAAGTGCCCTTTTGCCCAGTGATATGCCTCACCAGCACTATTCCCTGCTCAATGTTGCCTGGTGCTGGCGTTGGGGCCTCCTGTCGATAACTGACGTCCTCCTTGCTGAAAATCCTCCCGTGGGCTCCATGACCCCTGCAGCCATTAGTGAGTGCTATGAACTGGATTGTGCTTCCACCGACTTCCTATGTTCAAGCCCTAACCCACTATGTGACAGTATTTGGAGATGGGGCCTTTGGGAGGTAATTGAGGGTTAGATGAGGTCATGAGGGTGGGGCCCTCTTGATGGGATTTGTGCCCTTTCCTGGCATCACACACAAAAAGAGCCAATGGTCAGGAAGATGACAAAGTGGATGCTAAGCCCGAGGATGGTACACAGAGTAAAAGTGGGAGTAATAGCCCTACCTCCTAAGCAACAGTAGGGGTAATGTGGAGGTCCTCCAAAAAAAAAAAAAAAAAAAATTAGGGGAATGTATGCCCAGCAGAAAAATAGCACATCCATTCTAGAGAGTTCCCTATGGTCACCAAAATGGTTGAACCCCCCAAAATTCAGGGCTGTGTACAAAAATGGAAGCAGTGAAGAATCACAGTTTGAATCCCAGCTCTGCCTTTACTAGTTGTATAACTTTGAGGAGATTACTTAAGCCTCTTTGTTTCTTATATGTAGAGTGGGAATAAAAGCACCTGTCTCATAGGACATGAATAAGGATGAAATTTATTAAAATAGTTGAAGTGGGCTGGGTGTGGTGGCTCACACCAGTAATCCTAGCACTTTGGGAGGCTGAGGTGGGAAGAGCACTTGAGGCCAGGCATTCAAAACCAGCCAGGACAACATGGCAAGACTCTATATCTCTACAAAGAATAAAAAAATTAAACGGGAGGGATGGCGTGCACCTGTAGTGCCAGCTACCTGAGAGGGTGAGGTGGGAGAATGGCTTAAGCCTGAGAGGTCAAGGCTGCAGTGAGCCATGATCACACCACTGCCTTCCAGCCTGGGTGACAGAGAGAGACCCTGTCTCTAAAAAATAAATAAAATAAAAATTAGAAACATATATACAGTTGAAGTGCTTAGAATAGTTCCTGCCATATGTTGAAGGTTCACCCCTACTATAGTTTTTTTGCAAGATTCTGCGAACTGAAGAATGTGGAGTTGGCCAATAATAGACCAATAAGAGTAGCTGTGAACAATAAAATTATTAATTCCAGAAATGACAAAAGATTGTTTATAATATACTATGCAGCATGTATATGATCATAATATTGCAAGCACATGAATAGTGATCTAATCAAAATTACTTTTTGCTTATACTGGAAGGATGGGTGGTGGAGAGTGCTCACATGTGTGGTAGGGTTGATAAAGATGTAGAGGGAAGAAAGAGTGCTAAATTCTTATCATCTATAATAGGAAGTCCAAAGGTAATGCCTAAAACTGAAAACTCAAGTAGTAGTAAGATACACATGTTGTTTAGAGATGCAGAGGTAAATTTCTAGAGGATCTATTGATAAGTAGTTACCTTCGGGGAACTGGAAGTGAGAAGGAGAAAAGGAGACTGCTGCTTTTCTCAGGAGCCTGTGGCACTATATCTTTAGACAATGTGCATGCTTAATGACAGTGAATAAACATGGAGTTACAAATCACAGATGCTAAAGACAAACAGGTTTGGGTTCAAGTCTCTGAGAAAAGACTGTGACTACGCTCTCACACAGAACACTTATGACACCAGATGTGTGGGTTTTTTCCTACTCTGATCAATTCTCTGACATCAACTGGGTATCCTACAATTCAGTTCAATTCTAACACTACCTCCCTGTTGTTAGCATCAGATCCTGTAACCATAATAGGTCCGCTGCCTGATGTGCGTGGTGGTGTCAATATGCTGACGCACCAGGTCGCAGCAGAGAGATTTCATTGTAGGGCTGGCAAACAAATAGAAAAGAGGAAACCTCACATCCGTCTCTCCAAGGAGTCTGGGACTAGGATTTTTAAGGTTTTGTGGTGGGCCAAAGTGTGGAGATTGTTGATTGGTCAAAGACTGCAAGTTGAAATTATGGGACAGGGAAATGAAGAAATAGTATTCTCATGCTGATTCCATTCCTTTGTGGGAGTCTGCAAACTGGTTGGCATCAAGTGTTTTGCTGGGATTCAGGATCTGAAAGACATCTTAAGCAATTCTTAAACAAAAGCTTTAGGATTTTAACGTCAAAAATGATATGTATAGGAACAATGGGGATACACATGATCAGTACCTAATGACTTTCGGTTACAAGGAAGTGGGTCAAATTGCAGTCTGATTCATGCTTATTATAACTATATTTCTCTCCAGAATTCCTGTTAACTCCACGAGGATGGCTTCAAACCCACAAATTAAGGGCCCGGTCTTGCAAGACTGCCCCTGCTTCATACACCAATTGTGTCTGAGCCTCCTGTACTTCTGATCAACTGGCTATAAATTGGGAGTTTCCATGACCCTACTTTCTAGAGCAGCTCTCAGAATTCAGGGAAACAACTTACATTTCCTGGTTTATTTTAAAGAATATTACAAAGGATATAGATGAAGAGGTGCATAGGGCAAGGTCCAGAAGGGTCCTGAGTGTAGAAGCTTTGATCCTTTGTGGAGTTAAGGTACACACCCTCCCTGCACAAAGATGCATTTGTTATCCTGAAGCTCATCATATCTTGTTCAAGAGTTTTTGAAGAGTGTGCTGGGCACGGTGGCTCACACCTGTAATCCTAGCACTTTGGGAAGCCGAGGCGGGTGGATCACAAGGTCAGGAGATCAAGACCATCCTGGCTCACACGGTGAAACACTGTGTCTACTAAAAATACAAAAAATTAGCTGGGCGTGGTGGCGGGCACCCATAGTCCCAGCTACTCAGGAGGCTGAGGCAGGAGAATGGCATGAACCGGGGAGATGGAGCTTGTAGTGAGCCCCCATTGCGCCACTGCACTCCAACCTGGGTGACAGAGTGAGACTCTGTCTCAAAAAAAAAAAAAAAAAAAAAAAAAAGAGTTTTTGCAGAGTGTAACCTCCAGACTCCCACTCCCTCCTCCAGTTCCCCAAAGGTAACTGTCTTGGAGGTTGGTGGGTGGGGCTGAAAGTTCCAATCCTCTAGTCACTGTTCTTCTGGTGAGCATCCCCATTCTGAAGCTAACTAGGGGCCCCACCCGAGGTCATCTCATTAGGGTAAACACAGATGTCATTGGAAGGGGTTTGTTATGAGTATCAAAAGATATTCCTATCACTCAGGAAAATTCCAAGGGGTTTAGGAGCCCTGTACCAGGAACCTGGGACAAAGACCAAATATAGTTATTTTTATACAACAAATTCCGACTTCTAACATTGTGTGACCCCGTTTCAGTGACTTAGGCCCACTGAGATTCAATTTCTTCATCAGACAAATGGTGCCAACAATCTCAGGGGGTTGCTCTGATGACCGGTGAAATATGGCATGTCAAGTAATCTGGCACACCTGGGAGTCTGAGGCTGCACTTGACCCCTTCCCCCCCTGGGGTCCATCTGTGACAGAGGCTGCTGGCTTGTGCCAGGCACATTTGGTCACCCTGTCTCTTGCTGTGCATGCAAGGCAGGCCAGGTACCCACCATGGCTGCAATGATAGGGAATTCTTAGAAAAATTTCAGAAGGTTGTTGTGTGTTGGCTATTTCTCCTTGCTTTCAGCAGAGAGCTGAGTGACATGCATGCAGGCATGAGCTAACCTGTCTGCCAGCAGTGCTGGGAGAGAGAGCCTTGCCCAGCAAGGGGTCCTCACCTACAGACTTCAGTCCAAGTCTGGAGCCCTGCATGACATAAAAAGCCAAACGTTTCATTATGCCCAAGTGAAGTTACCATTAGTGGCTGCAAAGCTACAGCCTCAGCAGGAGATAAGATTGATGCTGGGTGCCATATTGTTTTAAGGTATCCCTCATTAAATTTAGGGAGTGGGGTGGAGAGAGTTCAGAAGCCAGCAAGTAAAAACCAGAGTTTCATACTTAACATCATGTCTAGAAAATAACTTTGGCTGGGATTAATTCATTGCACATGGAACTGACTAGAAATCCATCTAATTTTTGAGAGGATTGAATTATCAAAAAAACCCATTAGCCTAGACTGAAAAAGCTATGAAAGCAATCTCTGGTTCCCAAATCTGCATCAGCAGGAAGCAGGCAGCAAAAGATCTGTAGCTCTGCCAAATGGGGCTTGAATGTGGTCATGGAGGACCAGGAGGGCAAAGCCAGAGTGTATGCGGGACAATGAACTGGGGAGTTCATCCCAGACAGTGGACCCAGGGCAACCAAGGGATGATACCTCCAAGGCAGAAAGAGTCTTTGCAATACCTCCCAGTAGAATTTGATAGCGGCCAGAGAACTGGCTCTTGCTGGTGCTTTGCATTCCCTTTTCCTAATGTTTGTATTTGTTTCACCATTGCATGTCAGGTATGTGAGAGGACGGATTGCTTATTCTTTAGTTTATAAGTAGCTAGATGACAAAGAGCCACATTCAGACTTGAAGGAGAGGCCTGTACATCACCCCAGATATAACTACTGGGCCCTTGCGTTGGTCTTCTTTGCATTAGGACTGAGTGTGCTATGTGTGGGGAAAGGATACACTTGGGTATTTTTGTAGCGAAAGGGATAGACTACATCACAAACTGTATTTATCCCAATTTCTGCTCTCCATTTTTTCCTATAGTAATAGAACTTGGCTTCCCAGATAAGGACTATATCTCCCAGCTTCCCATGCAACCAGGTATGGCCAGGAAACCAAGTTCTGGCAACCACTACAGTGTTTGTTGGCTTATAGGACTCTTCCTTGAGAGGCAGCTGTTTTAAGTCTTTTGAACTTTCTTTCTCCCCTTACCTTCTGTTTTCCAGGATGTAGATGTGATGGTTACAGCTACAGCTGCCATCTTGGATTATGAAGTAACCATGGATATGGAAGACACATATGATGAAACAAGGTAGAAGCGGCCTGGGTCCTTGATGTTACGGCCAACTTACCTCTAGACTTCTTTGAAGCAGAGAAATACGCTTGCTTAAGCTACAGGTACTTTGTGTATTTTGTAACGTGCAGTTGAACCTAAGTCTAAGTAACACCAAAACAATTAAGAAATAAGGCAGAATTTAGATTGTAGTCAGCATACCAACTTTTTTTTGAGACAAAATCTTGCTCTGTAGCCCAGGCTGGAGTGCAGTGGCATGATCTTGGCTCACTGCGACCTCTGTCCCCCAGGTTCAAGTGATTCTCCTGCCTCAGTCTCCTGAGTAGCTGGGATTACAGGTGCCCACCACCGTGCCTGGCGAATTTTTTTGTATTTTTAGTAGAGACAGGGTTTCACCATATTGGTCAGGCTGATCTTGAACTCCTGACCTCAGGTGATCCACTTGCCTCAGCCTCCCAAAGTGCTGGGATTTTTACAGGTGTGAGCCACCGTGCCCGGCAGCATACTAACTTTTAAATGAAAACTAGATAGGAGAATATGGCTTAGACCAGCAACCAAAGACGTGGGGTTCTACAATCAGCACCCTCAAGTTTAGGTCTTGATCTGCTATGTTGGAAGGGCGGACTAAATAGCAGACATCCAGCCAGCCAGTTTCCAGAAAGCTTCGTGTTCCTGTAGCTCACCTGGGGATCTTATTGGAATACACATTGATTCAGTAGGTCTGGGGTGGGGCCTGAGATTCTGCTTTTCTATCTGCTTTTCTAACAAGCTCCCAAGTGCCAATGCTGCTGGTCCAAGGATCTCACTTCAGGTAGGAAGAATCTGCTTCGCACTCTAATGAAGTGTTCAGAGCCAAGAGCCTGTCCTGGGCCCTGACCCTACTTGCACCGAAACTCAGGGGGAGGAGTCCATAAGAGGTGGAAAAGGCAGCCATAGAGCATTTGTTCTCCAACCAAATAGCTGGGGAGCTTCAAAACACTGATGTCCACTTCTGACCCTGAGGTCTGGCTCTGGGTGTAACCTTTGAATTGGGAAGTTTAAAAGCTTCCCTGATGACCCTAAGGGACAGCCATTGGGACCCACTGTCCTAGAAGGCTAATGTTTCAGTGGAAGTTCTTGCTTATGGGCTGAGGCAAGAACTCTAAGAAATGTCCCTCCTATACTCAGGGCTGGGACCAGGGTAAGGTGAGTGAGGCACCCAACTTGGGCATTAAGGTTAAGGAGGAGGTCCCCAAATACTCAGTAACCAAATAATATATAATATTTGAATTATATATATATGAATATATATATAAAATATATATGAATATATATATATAAAAATATATTATAATATAAATATATAAAAATATAGATATATATAAAAATATATAAATATAAATATATATATATATATAATTTTTTTTTTTTTGAGATGGATTTTCACTCTTTTGCCCAGCCTGGAGTGAAGTGGGGCGATCTCGGCTCACTGCAACTTCTGCCTCCCAGGTTCAAGCGATTCTCCTGCCTCAGCCTCCCCAGTAACTGGGATTACAGGCACATTTTTGTATTTTTAGTAGAGACAGGGTTTCACCATGTTGGCCAGGCTGGTCCCGAACTCTTGACCTCAGGTGATCCACCCACCTCCGCCTCCCAAAGTGCTAGGATTACAAGCATGAGCCACCACACCCGGCCTGAATACAATATTTTAAAAAATCAAAATTAACGGAAATAATCCACAATGAATAAAATACAAACATTTTCAATGAAGACAGGTTCTGTAACTGTGCCCTGTGGAGTTACATTGGAGCAAAAGGAAAATCAATGATACTGACCCTGCAGGCTACTTGTATTAGCTCACTGTCCTCCTAACTGCTGGGCTAAACAACCCAGCTAAAGCCCACTAGAGGGGGGCTGCTACCCAACCTCTGCGAGCCCCCTCTTGCTGGCAACTGCTGATCCTGGGACCAGTGATGGGCAGGTCTACCTTTGCCCTCAAATGGTTCTGAACTAGGTCATTGCAGTCCTTTAAATAAATTAACCAAAACCATAATAATAACAACAGAAACATTTATTAAGTGCTAAGCGTTTTACAAATATTAACTCACTTAATACATCAATCTTATAACGTAAGTGCTCTTGTTATTTCCTTTTACAGGTGACCAAACTGAAGCATGGGGATTTAATAAACTTACCCAAAACTACACAGCAAGGAGGAAGCTGCGTCGGGAATCAATCTCAGTCACTGTGGCCCCCAAGTCCATGCTCATAACCACCAGGTAAAAAATGTGCCTCCTATTCTAATTTGTCTGACAGTGGGCCCAGTCATGGTTTCAATACAGCTCAGCAGAGCAATGCAGCAAATTCAGGTAGCAACACTAAAATACTCAGAAAACACCAACCAAGCAACCAAAGCATAACATCAGCAATAGCACAACCAGTGTGAATCATGAGAACCCTGTCTTTATTAAATTTGGGGGAAGAAATCAAGGTCACGAAATCAAGTGACTGGTGACGGGGCCTAGAAATGAATGTCTCCCCCCCGGTTTCCACTCTGGCAGGTGGGACTCAGCGGATGGTGTACTTGTCCCACTTCTTCTCGGGGTCATAGGCCTCCCAGCGGCTGGCGGGGAAGATGTGCTTGTTCTTCTCGTACCAGCTCCGCAGCACCACCTTGCCTGCGTGCGACTCGTCCTTCTCCATGGTGGCGTCGCTGAGCAGGCGCACGTCATCGTGCACATCGAAGCTGAAGAGCGGCCCGCTCTTGCCCCTCGCCCTGGCGATGATGAAGTCGTAGAAGGTGTGGTAGTGCGGCAGGATGAGATCCTCCTTGATGAACATGAGCTGCTCCACGCCGGCGGAGCGCAGCTCCAGGAAGTCCTTGCGCAGCCCCTGCAGCGCCTTCTTCAGGAACTGCTGCACCGTGTTGCCCTTGCGCACCCGCACCGTGCGCCGGTGGCCCGAGCCGTCCCAGTAGCTGAAGGTGACCTCCATCTCCTCGTCCTTCACTTTCTCGCGCTGCGCCTCCCACTCTTGGCGCAGCTCCTCTCGGAGCCGGTTCTCCTCCTCCTCGCGGTCGCGGTCTGGCAGGAAGCTGGTGTCCACGTCGGGGTTCTTGCCCAGGTTTCCGGCGCGCCTGGCCTCGGCCGCATCGGCCTGGTCATCGAGGTCGTCTAGCGCAAAGGAGAGGCAGGAGATCTTACGCTTGCGCTCGCGCCGCTGCTCCTGCTCCCGCTGCCGCTCCTGCTGCAGCCGCTGCTCCTCCAGGTGCTGGCGCTTGGCCAGCTGCCGCTCGCGCTCCCTGACCAGGGCCTCCTGCCGGGCCTTCATGTCGTTCAGGGTCACCAGGCCCACCGTGCTGGACTTCAGCTCGGCCTCCACGGCGTCGTAATGCGCCGAGAACCTCTTGTCCACCTGCGACTTGAGGATGGTCTCCTCGGCGATGCGCTGCTTCAGCACCTCCATCTGCTCCCGCTGCTTTTCGCGCTTCTTGAGGAGGTGCATGGCACGGCCTGCCTCGCGCATGGTGCCCTTGTACTGCGCCATGGCCCGCGCCTACCCGATGGGCTCTGCAGCAAAGAGGAAAAATGCGGCAGGTAGAGGGGGGCCCAGGCAACGGCGGGGAATGCTCAGCTCTGCGCCTCCTCACAGGGCTTGCGGCAGTGATGGAAGCGTTCAGGGGCTGGGCCGACCTGCTAGGGTAACCACCAACCTGACAGTGTCACCAGGCACCAATTTCCAGCATTTTATTTGACCTCAATAAATGCAAATGCGAATGGCCCCACGTAACGGGTGGCTGCCATGCCTGAGCGCAGCGCTGAATTTGGGGAGCTGCATACAGAAAGGGTTGGGCTACTGAGCGGACCCTTACCTGCCCAAGCACCCTGTCGAGCGGAGACACGCGGGAGCTGACCTCCACGAGAACCACCCACGAGCAGAGGCCCACTCGTCCCGGGCTCTCGCGACAGCCGTGGACACAGGAAGTGGAGGCGGTGCGCCCCCTGGCGGGGAGGCGGGCCCTGAGGAGAGTGCCAGGCTCCTGGTAGGGCGGCTGCGGAAACAGGAAGTGGAGGCGGATCGCCCCCTGGCGGGGAGGCGGGCCCTGGGAAGAGCTCCGGGCTCCTGGTAGGGGCGGTGCTCCTGTGGGGCGGGCCAGCGCGGGGAGGATCCTGGAGGAGGCGCCTCTGGCCCTGCCCAGCCGAGGCTGGCTGGGGCTCCTGTTTTCATGCTGTGGGCAGGGCGGGCCCACACGGGCCGTGCGTGCGTGCTGAGCCTTCTCGTGCCCAGTTGTAAACACGCAGAAGCAATGTGGGCGCAGCGCAAGCTGCTGTGGCCACGCAGAGATCCTTGCAACCGCCCCACAAGGCTGCAGCCGTGCTCTCCAACCCTCCTCCTCCCGCCTCTGATGCTACCCCGCTGTGGCGTCTCGTGAACATTACCTGCGCACCACTGCTTGTAGTTCTTTCTTATGGCCCCAACACAACAACCATTCTTTGATAATAGAACCCTACTCGCCCCCCAATTTCGTGACAAAATCTGCTTGTTTGACCTGCTTGTTTGACCTCTTCTATACAGCAGTTTCCCCTGGGTTCTAAGCTCTAATAACCATGGGAAACTGAGTTAAAGTATAGCAGTGTCTTTACTATGAGCCTTTAACATACCAGTTTCCACCGTAACTCTCCAAGAGCAGGGCAGACCAGTTCATGTTTCGTGACCGTTTCTGCCCTGCAGGAGATCTGGTAACACTCGCTGACACCTAGTGCTTCCTGGGACCTAGTTTGGAAAAGCTGGTTGTGAAATATATACTGCAGTTCAGCCTCCTCCTAAGAGCAACAATGCCTGTGAGCATAACCTTACCAAGAAGCGTGAATCATATGATAATTACATATGGCACCCACATATCCAGAGGAGAACAGCAGGGTGTGAGCACTCATCAAACTGTCCAAGCCAGAAACCTAGGCCTTTTCCTGGAATGACGTTCCTCCACATGTAATCAATTACAGAAGAGCCTTTCACACTTTCCTTTTTCTCCCATTCCCCACCACTTGCCTTAATCTAGGAAATTAGCTTTTTTTTTTTTTTTTTAAATCTAAAGCCTTCTCATTGTTGCCCCATCACCAGAATACAAGAATATCTTATTTTATTGAGCTCTGGGATACTGTGTGTTTTGTTTTTGTGTTTACAAATTGAAGATTTGTGGCAATGCAGCATCAAGCGCCTACTGGCTCCATTTTTCCAACAGCATGTGCTCACTTCACGTTCCTGTGTCACATTTTGGTAATTCTTACACTATTTCAGACTTTTTCATTATGATACCTGCTATGGTGATCTGTGATCATCGTTCTGTGAGGTTATTGTAATTGTTTGGGGGCACTCCGAAGTGTGCAACAGAAGACAAAGACATTTATTGATTTAACTGATAAATGTTATGTATGTTCTGACTGCTCCACTGACTGGCTGTTCCTTCATCTCTCTTCCTGTCCCCAGGCTTCCCTAGTCGCTGAGACACAACAATATTGAAATTAGGCTAATTAATAACCCTACAATGGCCTCTAAGTGTTCAAGTGAAAAGAAGTGTCACACGTCTCTCACTTTACATCAAAGGCTAGAAATGATTCAGCTCAGTGAGGAAAGTATGTCAAAAGCCAGGATAGGCCAAAAGCTAGGCCTCTTTTGCCAAACAGTTAGCTAAGTTGTGAATGCAAAGGAAAAAAATCTTGAAGGAAACTAAAAGCGCTTTCCTGGTAAACATATGAATGATAAGAAAGCAAAACAGCCTTATTGCTCATATGGAGAAAGTTCTAGTGGTCTGGATAGAAGATCAAACCAGCCACAACATTCCCTTAAACCAAAGCCTAATCCAGGGCAAGGCCCTAAGTCTCTTCAATTCTGTAAAGCTGAGAGAGGTGAGGAAGCTTCAGAAGAAAAGTCTGAAGGTAGCAGAGTTTGGTTCATGAGGTTGAGGAAAGAAGTCATCTCTATAACATAAAGTGCAAGGTGAAGCAGCAAGTGTGATAGAGAAGCTGCAGCAAGTTATCCAGAAGATCTAGCTAAGAGCACTGATGAAGGAGGCTACCCTAAACAATAAATTTTCAATGTAGAAAAAATAGCCTTCTATTGGAAGAAGATGCCATTTAGGACTTTTATATCTAGAGAGGAGAAGTCAATGCCTGGCTTTATAGCTTCAAAGGACAGGTTGACTCTCTTGCTAGGGGCTAGTGTAGCTGGATACTTTTAGTTGAAGCCAATGCTCATTTACCGTTCTGAAAATCTTAGCGCCCTTAAGAATTACGCTAAATCTACTGTGCCTGTGCTCTGTAAATGGAACAACAAAGCCCGGAGGACAGCACGTCTGTTTACAGCATGGCTTACTGAATATTTTTAAGCCCAGTGTTGAGACTTACTGCTCTGATGATTCCTTTCAAGATACTACTACTCATTAACAATGCACTTGGTCACCTAAGAGCTTGATGGAGATGCTCAAGGAGATTAAAATTGATTTCATGCTTGCTAATACAACATCCATTCTGCAACCCATAGATCAAGGAGTAATTTTGACTTTTAAGTCTTATTATTTAAGAAATACATTTCCAAAGGTTATAGCTGCTGTAGATAATGATTTCTCTGATGGATCTGGGCAAAGTAAATTGAAATTTTTCTGGAAGGCATTCACCACTGTAGGTGCCATGAAGGACATTCACAGTTTTTGGGAGGAGGTAAAATATCAACATTAACAGAAGTTTGGAAGAAGTTGATTCAAACAGCATTACATGTTACAAAGAAATCTTTTGTGAAAGGAAGAATCAATCAATGTGACAAACTCAATATTGATTTATTTTAAGAAACTGCCACAGGCCCAGCCTTTGGCAACTACCACCCTGATCAGTCAGCAGCCATCAACACTGAGGCAAGACCCTCCACCAGCAAATAGAGCATAGCTCACTGAATGCTCAGAGGATCATTAGCATTATTTAGGAATTAAGTATTTTTAATGAAATTATGCACATTATTTTCTTAGACAAAATGCTACTGCACACTTACTATAGTATAGTATAAACATAACTTTTATATGCACTAGAAAATTAAAAAATTTGTGTGACTGTCTTTGTGGTGGTCTGGAACTGAACCCACAGTATCTCCGAGGTATGCCTGTATTCTTTTACTTGTCTAACTTCTATACAATATCCCCAGAGATCTTCATAAAAAATGAATGTGATAACATTACTCTCCTACTTGAAAAACTCCAACTTCCCTTGTAAGAGCCACATCAGAATCTCTTTGTTTGTCCTCTAAGGTCTCTAATAGGTGGACCTATGCAGCACTCACCCAGCTTTTTCACTGCGCCTGAATAGAAGATGCCCTTTCAGGCCAGGCGCAGTGGCTCACGCCTGTAATCCCAGCACTTTGGGAGGCCGAGGCAGGTGGATCACGAGGTCAAGAGATCGAGACCATCCTGGCCAACATGGTGAAACCCCGTCTCTACTAAAAATAAAAAAAAATTAGCTGGGTATGATGGTACGTGCCTTTAGTCCCAGCTACTTGGGAGGCTGAGGCAGGAGAATTGCTTCAACCCAGGAGGTGGAGGTTGCAGTGAGCCAAGATCGCGCCACTGTACTCCAGCCTGGTGACCCAGCAAGACTTCATCTAAAAAAAAATTGCCCTATCATAACTGTTACCTTTGGACATACTCTTTCTAGAAAGTCCTGCCCTTTGCTGTGCTATCCCTGAAGATCAGCACAATGTCATCTGCAAGAGGAAGCCTTGAGCACCCACCATTACCATCACCACCACCACCCACAGATGGACAAAGTTACCAATAGTCTCCTCTCTCAGGTTTCCCATATAATTACCTTTATTACTTAACATAAATAAGATAGCCTCTCCACCTCTTTTATTCAGTTAAATGATCCAACCTACTAAACTTTAATTCAATTGACTATAGTTTGGCCACAAATACTATATTCACTCTTTCTCTAATCAAATCAGAACTTGAATGTCAATATCATCCCTAAGCCTTATCGTCCACCCTCCCATTATGCAGCATCCACCTCCTGAACTCAGTCACAGCCTCCAAATTCTATAGCCAGCTCCCAGAATTAAAAGGTTGAGCCTCAAATTCTCAGAAAAGTTTAACAAGAAAAACAACTAGAAAGAAGGAGATTTATCTTAAAAGTCTGATATACTGTTCTTTAGAATTTTCCCCTAAGTTCCAAGATGGTAACTTCCTCTTTCAGCCTTAATTCTCAGTGAAAAGTACCCACCAAACTAAAAGCTACTGCTTTAAGCTCTTAAATTTTATCAACAAAATGAGGCTGAGGACCTGAGCCCACACAAATGGTGAAACTTTAAGAAAGAAGAATAAATAGAACAAAAAAGAATGATTGTTCTAGTTATTCTTCCCTGATTCAGACATTGTGGTTTGTTTTTCCAATAGGTTTTGTCATAAAGGAGGAAATAGGAATATTACAGAAAAGTTTGAAAAGAAATGTAAATAAATAAAAAGTTCACTCAACATGAACACATAAGTAACATAACTATTAATGTTTGCAAGTTCCCTTCCAATATTTTATGTGCACATAGATCTGTATATATTTAGCAATTTTAATCAAACTTTGCATCCCATTTGATGACTTTTTTTCCATTAAAAATTTTTTTTTTTTTTTTTTTTTTTTTTGGAGACGGAGTCTCACTCTGTCTCCCAGGCTGGAATAGCGCAATGGCACAATCTCGCCTCACTGCAACCTCCGCCTCCCGGGTTCAAGTGATTCTCCTGCCTCAGCCTCCCGAGTAGTTGGGATTACAGGCGCCCACCACCATGCCCGGCTAATTTTTGTATTTTCAGTAGAGACGGGGTTTTGCCATGTTGGTCAGGCTGGTTTCAAACTCCTGACCTCAGGTGATCTGCCCTCCTTGGCCTCCCAAAGTGCTGGGATTACAGGCGTGAGCCACCGCGCCCGGTATTATTCTTGTTTTTATATAATCATCATAGTCATTGGTTTAAATAAATGTGGTACATTCTATTGTAATAAATAAAAGTATCAATAGCAATAATACAACAGAGGGGAGGGAGCAGCATTCTGTTCCAGTGACTCAGAAATGCCGATTAAATACACAAACTAATTTAGAAAAAAATGTGCCCTCCTCCAGGCTTAGTCACAGAGTAAAATATGCAAACAGTATCAATGTTTTAAAAATCTCACAAAACGAAAACTATTTTAACAGGAGAAAAAGAACTTAGTTTTCAATACAAGCAACAATAACAGACTCCCTCAAATAACACCTTTTGTCATGATTGGTTTTCATGTTACTTTCCACCACTCTGAATTCTATTTTAAACGGATTATCCTACAAGTGGCAGATATACTGTCCTCTCCAGAGTCAGCCTTGAAATGACACAGCTCACGTTGGGCCTGGCCTGGGTGTAGGGTGTGCCCCGATAGCATCTCCACTCAATGATTCTTCTGACACCACCACGGTATCCTGAACCAGTTGTCAAAGCAAAGCCACAACACCTCACATCAACCAGGTACTAAAAAAGAACTAGTGCATGAATTCAGAATTCCGCCACCAGACCAGAAGTCCTTCAAAGGATATCTAAATAATATTATTGCATGCTTTCTAATAAAGGGTTTAAAAACGTCTTCCAACCTTTGCTTGGTGGAAAGTCAATATTTTGGCATGCAATCAGGTAGGGGCAAGGGGAAGAACCCTCACATGTTTGGAGACAGGGAAGTACAAAATATACTAGAAGGGAAAAGCTTGAACAGGAAACCTGTGACTTCTATATGTGCTCCCTGGGGGAAAAAATCCACACCACGTGAGAGAGAAATGAAACCTAAGAGATGTCACAATTTCAAAATAAATTCTGCGCCATAAATGTCTCTGAGCTGTAAGACCTCATTTTTTTCTTTCATTTGTATCAAAGTAATACATGTTTGATAAAACAGTTTAAAAGAATGGAACATGGTTTTATATTTTTGGTTTAAAAAGAAAAGTAATCCTGAAAGGGTTATTTTCACAAACCAAAAAGCAAACAGTTTCCTGTCTATTTTTCTCTTCCCTGGAGGCAACCATCTCCAGTCATTTCAGTTGCTTCTTCTGGTGTTTGCCTCCTTATTTTCTAATAATTCTTACATTGCTATTTTGTGACTAATCAATTTTAAATTTTATCTACTGACATTTTGTTTTGGTGGATGAAGACTTAATTTTTCTTATGATAGATTGAAATGTCTGGCCAGGTCATTTGAAGAAGAGGGTATTATGGATGTTGTCAGTTTCTAAGCCAGATAGGAAAAATGCAAGAAATTAAAGTACACGCCAATCCTAATTATAAATAGAACGGCAAAATGCCCAAACAAAATATTAACAAATGGAATTCAGCAATTTATGAATACATACATGAAAATGGACAAAATAGGCCTTTCTCAAAGGTAGCTCAACACTAGAATCTCTATGTTTAACTTACCACACTAATAACATCTCAGTCCCTGCAGATAAAATATTAATTGCGAACTAGAGTCCTTCACTTGATGAAAAGTATTTTTTAGAAACGTACAGCAAATGTTATTTTCATAGTATGCTTTTATGTCTTTTACAATTTTCTCAAAAATAAAATTATGGGGTGTTTTCACCAGTACGGGGCTTACTACAGCTGGGTGAAGGTAGCGAGTGTCCCACAGGCACCTTCTAGGAGAAGGGAAGATACAGAGAGAAGCTCTGATGCTCTTTCAAAGGGTGGTACATCTTTTGTTTTGAAGTGGCAAAGCATCACCTGAGGGATAGCTTTTAGAATTTTTACCAGGGAAAAGAGGGGCATGACAGAAGGCAGGGGCCGAGGAGAGTGGCTAGGAGCTCATGCCTACATAGAAAAGAGTCTGAGAAAAAGTCAGAAGCCTGCCTAGAATAGCACATGTACTAAATGTATCAGGAATGTCCCCCTCCCACTGTCCTCTTAAAGGAACGTACAAGATGAAAGTGTTGTTTTATGTAGAAACATGTAGAAAGCATTACAATATGACACTGGCCAGTTTTTCCAGGAGCCTTCTTTTTTTGGAAAGTGCTACAGATGTGGCTCTCACACTATGTTTCACAGCTGCAGCCCATGGAGGCAATTTAAAAATGTGTGTTGAAGCCAACTCTGGCTCTCTGGCAGTCCTCTCCTCTTGTTTTCAATACTGTCCTTAGCAAAGATGATTGGTATCTAAACACCTCTGTGCTCTTCTTCCTTCGTCAAACTGAAAGCAGGTGGTTCAGATCCTGGGAAGGGAACAATGGTGGGATTGATGATTGCCTTGAAATTTTTATTTTCCTCCCAATTTGGAGTGATCCTGGGTGAAGCGCTCCTCTAGTGGGGCAGCAGCTGCTGCTCTGCTGGACCTTTGACTGGGCTCAGGGATGGCCACAGTGCACACTGCTCACAGCCAACACTGAGCACCTGGCAGAACATCACGAGTGTCACAGAGGCCAGCAGGCCGAGGGACAGCCGGGTTTGCAGCAGGCAAGGCTGTTCCTGGAGCTGCTTTCCAGGATGACTGCTGCAGGATTCCTGGATAATGAGACTGGTAGAGGGAGGCCACCCTGAGATAACAACTTCTTGGCACTTGAAGCAGATGATGAACAATTGTCTAATAAGTTCAGGAACTGAAATTCTAAGATAGGAAAGTGCTTTAGAAAATACCTGAACCTAGCGTTGACTTTGGGTAAGCAAGTGAAGGACAAAGCACTCTTGGGGAAACCTGAAGACAAAACAAATCATAGAGGTGCTGGCTGTTATCTCATTTATGGTGTTAAAATGTTCATCAGTCATTTATGTTGTCTCTGACAACATTATAACAATAAATAGAGATAGAATGTGCTGTTTGACTCTATGTACATTTGTTCCTTTCACTTTCAGCCCCTCTAAGGTCTCCCCTGTGACTGTGACTGCCTGCCCAGGGAACCACCACCCTGGAGCACCCTGGAGCTTTTGATAAACCCACTCACACCCCCAGCTTCATGGAAAACCAAACCACTTAATAATTTTCCCAGAGCTATCGTGATCCTCCAGGGACCCGCCAGCCTCAGGGGAGTTGCGTTATCATCTGTGGTTGCCAGTCGGTATTTTACTTGGCTCATCACTGTTAGGGTTTATTCTTTAAACAGCTTGTAAACATGGAAGATACTGCCCCAGTGACAGGACAGTTGTGCAATGTATACACAGGACAATTCTTGTTGCGGCTCCTAACAGGTCAGACCTACGGCCCACCCTCTCCATCTTTTAACTATCTGCAGACTTGTATTTTTTTGTTAGAAGCACCATTGATTGTGGTAAGAAATCCACAAAAGAAGAAATGACTTCATGGTGCATATTCTTGCCACTCATTGCTTTAATTTGGGGCCAAATAAATAAAAAGACATGAGCTGGTTGCTTAACATTTATCCCTAGTTACACTTTGAGCTAGGCTTTACCCTAAAGCTTTTTTTCATTTACTTTTAAATGTACATACAGCAGCATCATTTGCTGTTTTTGGTATATAGTTGTGTAAGTATTGACAAATGCCTGGACACCTGTAATTTTTGGCAAGGTCTAAATCATGCTCATCTTTCACTTTGATTTCAAAGGTGCTGTTCAGGGCACACATGGCAGAAAATCCGTTATTTATTCCAGTTAACCCGAGCTTCAGAAGCACCCACTGCACCCTGTGAGCTCATTTGCTGATGCTCCAGTGTGGGGCATTCTGCCTGCTGAGGTCCAAAGAACGTGTTCCGGCCTTTGAGTGGTACTCGGCTCTGTTCGTTGGAGATGGGGCAGGTGCAACACATCTGCTGGCTAGATCCTGGACTCTATGACTGTTACATGCCATGACTCCACAGCCCTGGCTATATGCTATGGTTTTTTGTTTTTTTTTTTTGAGAAGGAGATTTACTCTTGTTGCCCAGGCTGGAGTGCAGTGGCGCGATCTCGGCTCACTGCAACCTGCGCCTCTCGGGTTCAAGCGATTTTCCTGCTTCAGTCTCCCGGGTAGCTGGGATTACAGGCACCCCCCACCATGCCCAGCTAATTTTTTGTATTTTTAATAAAGATGGGGTTTTGGCCATTCGCAGTGGCTCAGGCCTGTAATCCCAGCACTTTGGGAGGCCGAGGCGGGCGGATCACGAGGTCAGGAGATTGAGACCATCCTGGCTAACATGGTGAAACCCCGTCTCTACTAAAAAATACAAAAAAATTAGCAGGGCATGGTGGCGGGCGCCTGTAGTCCCAGCTACTCAGGAGGCTGAGGCAGGAGAATGGCGTGAACCCGGGAGGCTGAGGTTACAGTGAGCTGAGATCGCGCCACTGCACTCCAGCCTGGGCGACAGAGCAAGACTCCGTCTCAAAAATAAAATAAAATAAAATAAAAATAAAGATGAAGTTTCATCATGTTGGCCACTGCACTCCAGCCTGGGTGACAGAGCGAGACTCCGTCTCAAAAAAAAAAAAAAAAAAAAAAAAAGATGGGGTTTCATCATGTTGGCCAGGCTGGTCTCAAATGGTCTCAAACTCCTGATCCACCCGCCTTGGCCTCCCAAAGTGCAGGGATTACAGGCTTGAGCCACCGCTCCCGGCCCTATGTTTTTGTTGTGTTGCCGTTTATTCAGAAGAAACTCTTGGCCTATGACTTCCTGGCTAGAATGTCCCAGTGTCTCAGTTGATATTAATAGTTTAACCTGGGGTATGGGAGGGAGGGAGGATGCTTTATTGATGACTGCTGTTGCTCTCCTATGGGAGTATATGTGAGGTATTGCTGAAGTCTTGCCATGAAATACTCTTCACAGAATATTTTAACAAAATTGAAATATAGCAAAATATAGCAATGGTTTTGGTTACAGTTCTATGAGTTTTAACACACATAAAATCATGTGATCCCCACTGCAAGCAGGAACAGAATGGTTCTGCCATCCCAGAAAACTCCTTGTATTATCCCTTTGAGTCACACTCTTTCCCCATTGCTACCCCTGGCAACCACTGACCTACTTTCCACACCGCTATAGTTTGGATATTTGACCCTCCAAACCTCATGTTGACATTGGATCCCAAAGTGGGAGGAGGAACCTAGTGGGAGATGTTTGGGCTGTGGGGGTGGATCCCTCATGAATCGATGAATGTTCTTCCTGGGGGAGGAGGTGAGTGAGCTCTTGACCTGTTAGCTTCTGAGAAAGTTGGTTGTTAAAAAGAAGCTGGCAGCTCCCCCTCTCTCCTTTTGCGTCCCCCCTCACCATGTGACCTCTGCACATACCAGCTCCCTTTTGCCTTCTGCTTGAGTGGAAGCAGCCTGAGGCTTCCCCAGAAGCAGATGCTCATGCCATGCTTCTTGTACAGCTTGTGGAACTGTGAACCAAATAGACCCCTTTTCTTTAGAAATCACCCGATCTCAGGTATTTATAGCAATACAAACTGACTCTGATGCGTACCTATATTTTTTGCCTTTTCCAAAATGTCACATCATGGAATCATACAATATGTAAATTTTAAGTCAGAGTTATTTCACTCCAGTATAATGCATTTGATTGTCATTCATGCTGTTGCATGTGCCAGTAGTTCATTCCTTCATTCCTTTTTTCTTGTGGTTTTTTTTTTTTTTTTTTTTTGAGATGGAGTCTTGCTCTGTCACCCAGGCTGGAGTGCAGTGGTGTGATCTCAGCTGACTGCAAACCCTGTCTCCCAGGTTCAAGCAATTCTCGTGCCTCAGCCTCCCAAGTAGCTGGGATTACAGGCGCCCACCACCATGCCTTCTAATTTTTTGTATTTTAGTAGAGACAGGGTTTCACCATATTGACCAGGATGGTCTTCATCTCCTGACCTCATGATCTGCCTGCCTCGGCCTCCCAAAGTGCTGGGCTTACAGGTGTGAGCCACCGTGCCTGGCCCATTTTTGTATTTTTAGTACAGACAGAGTTTCACCATGTTGTCCAGCTGGTCTGAAACTCCTGACCTCAGGTGATCTGCCTGCCTTGGCCTCCCAAAGTGCTGGGATTACAGGAGTGAGCCACCATGCCAGGCCAGTTCATTCCTTTTTGTTGCTGAGTAGTGTTCGATTGTATGGAAGCACCACAGTTTATTCCTTAACTTCTTGAAGGACATTCTTTCCAGTTTTCCTTTTTTTAAATTTTCTTAAAAAAGATGGGGTCTTGCTCTGTTGCCCAGGCTGGAGTGCAGTGGTGCAATCATAGCTCACTGCAACCTCAAACTCCTGGCCTGAAGTAATCCTCCTGCCTTGGCCTCCCAAAGTGCTGTTATTATAGGCATGCTCTACCAGGCCCAGTCCCAGCTTGTTTTCATTTCTATACCTATGAATAGGATTGCTAGGTTATATAGTAAGTCTTTGTTTAACTTAATAAAATCTACTAAACTGTTTTCTACAGGGACTGTATCAGTTGTCATTCTCAGAAATATATGAGAGTTCCAGTTCCTCTGCATTCTTGTCAGCACTTAGTGCTATGGTTTTAAAGTCCTCTAAAAGTTCATGTGTTGGAAACTTGGTCCCCAGTGTGGCAATGTTGAGAGGTGGAACCTTTGAGAAGTGATTGGGTCATGAGGGCTCTGCTGTCATGAATGGATTAATCATTTCATGGATTAATTGATTAATGGGCTAATGGATTAATGGGTTATCATGGGAGTTGGTTAGTTATCACAAGGGAGGGTCTGTTATAAAAGCCAGTTCAGCTCTCTCTTGTGGCCCCCTCTCTGTCTGTGATGTCTTCTGCCATCTTGTGATGCAGCAAGAAGGCCCTCACCAGATGCCAGTGCCATGCTCTTAAGACTTCCCATCCTCCAGAACTGTAAGCAATAAATTTCTGTTCTTTATAAATTACCCAGTCTCTGATATTTTATTATAGCAACATAAAATGGGCTAAAACGCTGGATATTATGCATTTTTATTTTTTTATATTTTGGTCATTCTACTTAATAGGTATATAGTGGCACCTCATTGTGGTTTTAATTTGCATTTACCAACTGGCAAATGATGTTGAGCATTTTTTCATGTGCTTACTTGCTATCACAGTCTTCTTTAGTAAAATGTCTGTTCAGATCTTTTGTTCATTTTCTAATTGGGTTGTTTGTTTTCTTACTATTGAGTTTTGAGAGTTTGTATTGTATTCTGAGTACAAGTCTTTCATCAGGCGTGTGATTTGCAATAATTTCTACTAATCTAGCTTCTCTTTTTATTCTCTTGTCTTTTGCAGAGTAAAATTTTTAATTTTGATGAACCTCAATTTATCAGTTGTTCATTTATGGATCATGCTTCTGATATCTTATGTGGGAATTCTTTGCCTAAACCAAGGCCACAGACATTTTCTCTGATGATTTCTTCCAAAAGTTTTATAGTTTACATTTTCCATTTAGATCTGTGGTCCAGTTTAATTTTTACATAAGATGTGAGGTTTAGTATCCTTTTCCTTCCATCTAAATGTTGGACTTCCTTCAACATTCTTTTTTTAAGTGACTAGTCTGTCACCCAGATTTTCCAAAAGCCTGCACGAAGCTTGTATCTTTTCTTGATAATGCGAATCTATGGTGGAGGCAGAGGATTATTACCCTTCAGAGTGCCGAAGGTGATCTCAGGGACTGCAGCATGCCTCCCTCTGTCCTTGGCTTCAATATATAGTGTCCTTCAGTAGACTCAGGCTCCTTGGCATATTCTGGGCCACATGTGCAATATAACTGGCTGTCAATGGTGTCAGTGATCATGACACCAATGGCATTGTGCCTTGGGGCTTCCCCAAATGCTTCCTCAAAACATGTACAGACGGCCATTCTGATACAAAGAAAGCCCATTTTCAGACACACTGTTCCTAAGATGTAATAGTTTGAGAGTCTACTAACACACAGCCATGTTTTCTTTGTAACCAAAATTAACTTGCTGGATCTTGACTGAGCCAGTGGGATTATCTACAATTGTTCTAGGTATTAAGATTGGGTCTTGGTGTCTGCTAGATGGTGCATACTGTTTTTCCTGGAAGAACTTACTGTGAGTGATGCTAAGGATACTGAGATTCCAGGGGCAGATGAAATATAAAAGGTGAAAGCTTCCTGCATTTTATCCTTGAGATCGTCCATGCAACCGCCATACACAGCTACCATATTCACAGGGTTTGCCTACAAGAGTTGATTGCAATTGAATATTGCTAGAGGGTCTTCAGTAAACTGAGTGTTTTGCAATGATATAGTAATTCTCTATACGAGGATTGCCAAGACCAAAGGCCAGGGGTCTAGGGGACAGGACCAGACTGACTGAATAAGGATGTAAGGCTTAAAATTATTGCTGGGTTATACGGCCTCTTTGCTACTGCTGTGTGGTTTTATTTTATTTTTTTCTGCTGCAGGGTCTGGCATGATGTACATGCTCAGAAATGTTTGATGAATGAATGAATAGATGAAGGAACAAATATCACATTGATAATATGACACTGTGATACTACTGACACTGACAACACTAGGCATTACAGTAAAAGCATTCAGTGCTACATTTTCACTTTCAATTCTCTATTTTGAGGGAAGGTGTCAAAGTTCACTCTTCACAAATCCCTGAAGCTCTGGAATCCTGCAGCTGGAAATGCGGCAGCCAAAGACATGGCATGCAGAGCGGAGATAGTCCCGCGGCTGGAAATGCGGCAGCCAAAGACATGGCATGCAGAGTGGAAATAGTCCCGCGTGAGGTCGGAAGTCCACAGTGTCAGGAGAATTGGGTTCTCATGTTGGCATTACTGCAAATTTGTGATGGGCTTAGAGGAAGCTATATAAGTTTTCTAAGCTTCATTTTTTATCTGAAAAATTACACGCTGAGAATTTCTGATCCTTTTGAGTTGTGCAAGGCTAGGATTCAACCAAGAGAACTTTCTCATAACTCATCTAAGTTGATCACAAGACATGAAACAAGGGAGCCCAAAGCTTGCTTGCGTCGTTCCCCCTGTGGCTTCTTATCTAGAGACTCCAAACTCCAGTTTCTTGTGGCGGGGGTGGAAGTGGAGAGATGCCAACTCAGCAAAGGCCCTAACTCATGGATCACATCAGACTTTAGCTGTTCATAATGGGGCTGGCTGATGTGTTGTCAAATTAGTCCAAAGTCAAGTCCAAAGGGCAGAGGAGGGATGAGATCAGTTGCAAGAAACCCCGGGTTGGGCAATAGTGGGGAAGGAGGCGGTCACTGGGACTTACAGACAGAACATGGCAAAACAGCAATGGCAACTGCACAGACTTCAAGGAGCCAACTCTAGGACAGTGAATGCTAGAAATGCAACCCCTTATGCTCCCCTGGGGCTCCCTGTAAAATTTCTCCATTTCTAGTTTCCTGGTTGGGGAAAATATTTTCTTCTGTCATGCTCCTCCTCCTCCTTCCTTCCACCCTTCCCTAACACAACAGGACTGTCACCTGCTGGGCACTTCACTGACATGCAGAAACCCAGGACAAGAGGAACGCATTCTACCATCAGGGGGGCCACAGATTACCCAACCTGAATTTCTCTCTGATATCTGCTCACTTATTTATTTGAAAATAAAAATATTTTTGTACTGCTTGAATTTTGTGAAAGCTTTACACAAAATGGCCTCTATGCAATTCTACACCTGAAGGATAACCATTATTAATTGTTGGCATTTACCTTCAGACTTTTAATGCATGTTAATTTTAATATAAATGGGATCATTCTGTATGTTAATATCCTCAAACAATATAGCATACTTCTTTCCATGGTAACACTAAAAGGCCTACCTGATCTTTTTTAATGGTTCCAACATATATTTCAATATAAGACTATATCAAAATATATTTTACCAGTTTTTTATTGTTAAACATTTGTTTTTATTTTTTAACTCTATAATCATTCTTATATATGCATCTCTGTGAGATAATTCTTAGTGCCTAGAAGTTAATGTATATAATTATTAGTAACCTTTTTAAACCTGATAGCCCTTGACTTTGATCTTAACTTTAGCATCTTTTCATATGTTCTTCAAATTTTATGATCAAATCTTTTACCAATTAAGATTGTTTTCTTATTGATTTATAAGAACTCTTTGTATATTGAGGCTATCAATTGATCTTTCATATAAGCTCCAAAAATTTCCCTCAGTTTGTTACTTACATTTTAACTTCTGTGGGTTTCTGTTTTCTTTTCTTTTTTTTTTTTGCCATATAAGTTTTTCTATTTTTATTTTTATGTATCCAAATCTGACAGTCTTCACTTTTATGACTTGTGAACTTTAGACATATATGAATTTCATACATATTTGAACATAAGAATATATCATATTGTCACTCAGTGTCACACGCATTCACTCAGTTTTATAGGTTTTAAAATGCCTGTTTCTTTTTACACATGTAGTTATTCTTGTTGGGATGTAGTTCTGAACATACTGTCAGTCAGTACCAATTTTTCGCAAAATAGGATACTAAATTAAAATAAAAGCTTAGAAATTTTTTCTCAACCTGCCCCATGGGTCATAGGTATTCTTGCTAATTCATAGTGGAAAAATAATTTTAAAAATGTTTTATATTCATTTGCAAGTCACAAAGCTTGCTTGTATTGTATACTCTATCAGTTGAGAGTCTTTCTGTCCCTGATAAGAGAAAGCCTGACTTACATCGGCTTAAATAAAATATTTAATAACTCATTTATCTGAAAAGATCACAGGTCACATGGGCTTTGGATGTGACTTGACTCAAAAGTTCAGTAATCTCACCATCCCTCTTTCTACTTCATTGTTAGGCTGGCACTCCTTAGAGCCACATGATGATTTCCAGCAATTTCCAGGGGCTACATGCTGTCTTACTTGATTGCTCTCTCAGAAGGGTGATCAGATCTGCCAATAAATTTCTTCTTGCTTTTTAAAATCGTCATAGCCAGGGAAATGAATAGTCCCTTTAGATTAAAAATACTTTATTTAGGCCTACCCTAAAGCTGGGAGTAGAGGGGAGAATGGTGGTAAAACATAGGATGGACTGGGGAAAGGTGATAGCCATCCAAACAAAAACTGGGATCACATAACCAAGAGGAAGGGAAAATGGAAGCTGAGCGCTGAAATTAGCAAATGCTCACCACACATGCATGGTCCTGCTTGATACAAGAATACTGTGAAGATCAGTAGCTACTACCACACCTGTCTTACAGACGAGAATACTGAAGACTCTAAGAGAGGTGTATGTCTTGTCTTTGGTCACTCATTTAGTTGCTAGTGAGGCTCAAATCTAGATCTTACGATTCTAAACTCTCCGCTCTTACCAGTATCCTAAATTACCACCCCACAGGCTTGAAACTACTGCTGAGTATATGGGACTGACTCAGTTCTACAAACTTGTTTTTAAAAATTAAAAAGGTTGCCAGGTGCAGTGGCTCATGCCTGTAATCCCAGCACTTTGGGAGGCCGAGGTGGGTGAATCACCTGCGGTCAGGAGTTCAAGACCAGCCTGGCCAACATGGTGAAACCTCGTCTCTACTAAAAATACAAAATTAGCCAGGTGTGGTGGCACATGCCTGTAGTCCCAGCTACTTAGGGGCTGAGACAGGAGAATCGCTTGAACCTGGGAGGTGGAGGCTGCAGTGAGTCAAGATCATGCACCACTGTACTCCAGCCTGGGTGAGACAGAGCGAGACTCTGTCTCAGATTAAAAAAAAAAAAAATTAAAAAGGTCAAAGGAGATAGTAGCTATTCAACATAAGGGTGAGCCAAGAAGATTCGATGCTCTTACTGTGGGCAGAACAGCATGTGAGGTTCCACTATGGTGGCACCAAAGAATTAGAGGATCCTATTCTCTCTTAGCCTGGGTTCACCCAGAGAAGTGTGTCTCTGGAGTGTATCTCAGAACTGTGGGGTGGGGAGAACAGGGGAAGCATTGATTCAAGAGCTCCCATCTCCAGTGGAAGATGGTTCCTTCACAGGATGTTGTTACCCCACATCTTTAAGGGGTGTATGAGTGAGTGCCCCGTGGGTTGCCTGAGACACCCCAGCCAGCCACTGCATCTGAGAAGCCAGGGATGGGCAGTGAGAAGAGGCATTCTCAGCGTGCTGCTGCGTGAAGCTGGTTGGATGGAACTGTTCACTGTAGCAGTGGCTGGAAGGAGCAGGGAGGAGAACATTTTAAGTGGGACATGAGAGGTCTTCCTTACGTGAATCCATTATAAGCTAGCAATACAAAACTCGAGTTAAGGAAGTGATACACACACAAGCCCAAATTCCTCTTTACTTAGTTCATGTCTGATCATTCTTACTTGGAATATTAAAACCACCTTCTAAAAAGGTCTTCCTAGTTTCTCCTCATTCAACTACTACAGTAGTCTTTCTAAAATAAAAATTTAAAAGTTGTTATTATTTTACTGAAAGGTTCATTACTCCTGACTGCTTCCAGGAATATGTACGAATCCTTTGCTTGACATTCAACATGCTTCACAATTGGCTTTACTCTCATTAAACAGCTGTACTTCCCGCAACTGCCCCCAGCTGGACTCAAGCCAGTCTAATTTCCTTACCGTTTGATAAACAGGCCAAGATTATTCCTTCTCGGTGCCTTTGCTAATATTGTTCACTCTAACGGGCAAGGATGATATGCAAAACATTTACCAACTGCTATGGCAGGTGCTAACCAATGAGGGTGGAGACTGAGCCAATCAGAACTGATATCAGGTGTAACTGCCAATAGGGGTTGACCAGTTGACTCAGTCCTGCCCCCAGCCTCCATTTGCTCTACTGAAATTCCATTTCTTTCATCTTCCATGAAGTTTTCCTGGACTGCTCTTGCCCATGTTGGTTTTTTTTTTTTTTTTTGAGACTAATTACTATTTTAAATTCTTGTATCCAGGATCTTATTAAAGATGTTCATGTGATTATACAAGAGCTTGAAACACCACTTTTTGGGCAGCACACCCCTCATCACCTCTCCATATGGTAACACCTTTGTGATACTTTCTACAGAGAGTAGAAAGATAGAAGTCAGTCTTTCCTACAACATGGTTGATGAAAAACAATTTTTATTGTTAGTTTCAGAAAAGTTTCAGCTTTGAAAATTCATGACTAAAACAATGCATGACTGGTAGTGACATAAATTTTAGAATTTTTGTCAAATATGAGGAAAATCTTTACTAAGCTTCTTTCAAGTGTAACTATAAAATTCCAGGGAATTTCAAATATCCTTGAAATGCTCTTTGAATTGCCTTTAGATATATTCCTGGAAGCCATCCCAACACCAGGAGGGCTGGCAATATTTTAACCTGTGTGATAGTTAACACATGGCCCCCCAAATGCTTCGATACTCCCCACATTGAGAGGTGGGTCTACCGCTCCTTCTCTTGAATCCGGGTGGGATTGTGACTTGGTTGTAACCAACAGAATGCAAGATCACAAAAGGTGATGTGGCTATGGCTTTGGTCCCTGGAATACTCGTCTTTGGTGTCCTGACTCATCATGTAAGAAGTCTAACTTCTCTGCAGCCCCCAAGCTTTGAGGAAGCCTGGGCTATGTTTAGGGGATGCAGCTGACAGCCCTAGCTACAATCGCCACTGGCAGCCAGCGTCAACCACCAGACATGAGTGTGGATGCCTCCATTTGATTCCAGCCCCTGTTAGTAGGGTCACCCCCACCATGGAGTCTTCTCAGCTCCCCAGAAGTTGCTGAGCAGGGACAAGCTGTGGCCTGTCCAAATTTCTGTCCCACAAAATCCATGAACATAATAAAATGATTGTTTCATGACACTAAGTTTTGGAGCAATACTTACACAGCAGTAGTGACAAAAACAACTATGGGCAAAAGTCACTATGACCCAGGTGCACTTGGAATATTTCTGATGCCCTAGGCTTGAGTACAAATGGCCTATATACACCACATGTCTAAATGTGTAAAGGCTTTAAATAGCATAAAGAACACTAACGAACAGTTAAGTAAACGTGTTCTCTCCTCCTTCTATAAAAACTATTCCCTTATAATGAGCTTAAAGGCCAGGTTTGGATTTAGAATTCCCATGGAAGCCTGGCCTCTCACCTCCTTTACCCACCCAAGGCTTCATCCTGCACTTTGCATCTTGCCAGGCTTCACACATAGGCAGACCCGAGTTATATCCACACTCCCTGTAGACAGTCGCCTCTTGGCCACCTCTTGGAGCACCAACAAACTCACTAGAAGTGAAGTTTGTTGTCCTTAGAAAGGTAGATATAGATGAGGGCCCCAAGCAAGCTCTGATGCAGGCTCCAGGTGTGGGGCAGGAAATTCCAGGATCCCAGATATGGCGTGGAATCTGGGGCTTGGGCTCTGGGCGCATCCAATCATTTGGTCCCTAAAGCTTCTCACCTTATGCCAGACAATGGCCAGAGGGCAGCAGCCTTGCTGCAGCCGAAGGCACTACTTGTGCTAACCACAAAAATATACCCGTCTTAACTCAAACCCAGTGTTTCCTCAACTCAACTTTCCCTTTGTAGTTTTGCCGCACTAGACAAGGGGAAGCCAGACTGGAAAGGCACAGCAATCCTAATCAAGGAAAACATTACAAAACACAAGTCCCCAGGGAAGGAAGGAGCCAGGAGCCATGGCTTCATTAGCTTCCTGGAGATCCACCTCTACCTCCATTTTCTGGTTCATTCTTTCCCTCTTGATAGACATGCTGGGGAAAACAAGATGCTCATCAGATATGTCCTGAGGGTTCCAGGAGAGAGTTTCAATGAGTGCAGAGGTCAAAGCTCATGGCTGTCCGGCTGCAGGGACCTGCAAATGTGCTTTTATTTGGCCTGTGCCATGTTTAATTTTTTTTTTTTTTCTGAATAAGTGGCTAAAATTTAAAACTGTAAGATTTTACATTAGAAGCTGGATATCTTGTTTTTCCTGGAAATTAGGAAGATCTGGAAAACTGGACCTGCATTCCCACAGGGCAATAAGTAGCCAGAAGGGATGAGTGGTTGCCCCTTAGATAAGCTCTGAGCTCTGCAGGTCTCCCGGCCTCACCAGCCCACAGAAGCCCTCACACTCATCTTTCTCATTGTCTGATTCCTGGGGTTGTTCAAGCATGCACTGTGTGGGTTGGCGCAATAAGACACGAACCCGGATATCCACAGAACAAGACAGTGAAGACTAAGTGTTACGCTGCACGGTCGGTAAGCCCATGGCAGAAGCTTCATATTTGTCAAGTGAATAAATGGCTGCAAATATGCAAGACTATAGTGCAGTTTTGGTGAATATGCCAGGGAGATGGAGAGTCAAGCAATAAACTTAGCTGTTTCAGAATCTTCTCCAAACAGCACATCTCATACAGCTTTCTTCCTTTACTATTTAGTCTTTAATATAATAGCCATTATCTGCTAATAATAATAGACCCTACTTTGGATCCTTAAAGAGAAGAAAGCTTCCAAAAAAATTTCTCAAATAAGTGGATAAATGAGAAAGAAAAGGCAAAACTGCAGTCCCATTGGTGAATTACTTCAAATTTGTCGTGAAACCTAGGTTTATTTTTATCTTTCTTTTAGACTCAACCATAGTTTTGTCCATTCTATGTAGCCCTTAAAAAAAAATAAACACCATAGTATGGTGGTTCCTCAAAAAATTAGAAATAGAATTACCATATAATTTCAGCAATTCCACTTCTGGGTATATATCCAAAATAATTGAAAGCAAGGACTCAACCAGGTATTTACCTACCCATGTTCATGGCAGTGTATTCACAACAGCTAAAAGGTGGCAGCAATGCAAGTGTCCATCCACAGATGAATAGATAAGCAAAATGAGGTTCAGCTGCACAATGGAATATTATTCAGTCTTAAAAAGGAAGGACACTTTGACACGTGCGACAACATGGATGAACCTTGAGGACATTATGCTCAGTGAAATAAGCGAGTCACAAAAGGACAAATATTGTATGATTCTACTTATATGAGGTGCCTAGAGTAACCAAATTGACAGAGACAGAGAGTAAAAGGGTGGTTACCAGGGGTTAGAGGAGTGGGGGATGGGAGTTATTATTTAATTGGGACAGAGTTTCAGTTTGGGAAGATGAGAAAGTTCTGGAGACGGATGGGGGTGATGCTTGCACAACAATATAAATAAACTTAATACCACTGAACTGTACACTTAAAAACAGTTAAGATGATAAATTTCATTATGGGTATTTTGCCATAATACGAAATAGGTACAAAACATACACTTGTGAATTTCAGTTTCTCATTTAAAGTCAAAATTAAACACAGATTACTTCCCTGAGAGGATATGGAACAACTATCAGAGAAGCAGATGGAATGGGAAGATGAAACTCAGAGTTCACTAAGCTAATTGGCCAGTTGAGGGAGGACCCATAGTACTTTAAGGTAAGCTACTGTCTGACCTCTGCAACCCTCCGGGCCAATAAACACCTCCTCCCTTTAGTTAGACAAATGCTGGGAGAATCAGAATTCAATTTTCACAAACTTTTTCAAAATATTATTTAAAGAAGATGCAGAAAAGCCAGTTAAATGTGGGTAAGGCTGGCCTAACCAACATTTTTAGAAAACACTTAGCATTACTTGGTCAAAGTAACATAGCAGCCCAAGAAGACCAGCGTATGAAGTGATAACATCTATAGTTGCAGAGGTCTGTTCTGGGACCAGCCAGGGACGCAGACCCCAACCTGGGACACAGATGAACCAGGAGTGTTAAATAGTAATATTTGCATGAATGCACAGTTAGATAGTGTATATATTGAGTTGTATATTTTCTTTTTTCTCTTTTTTTGAGATGGAGTCTCACTCTGTTGCCCAGGCTGGAGTGCAGTGGCTGATCTCGGCTCACTGCAACCTCTGCTGCCTGGGCTCAAGCAATTCTCCCGCCTTAGCCTCCCGAGTAGCTGGGATTACAGGCACCTGCTACCATGCCCGGCTGATTTTTTTTTTTTTTTTTTTTTTTTTTGAGACAGAGTCTTGCTCTGTTGGCCAGACTGGAGTGCAGTGGTGTGATCTCGGCTCACTGCAACCTCCGCCTCCCGGGCGCAAGCAATTCTCCTGCCTCAGCTCCTCTCAGTAGCTGGGATTACAGGTGTGTGCCACCACACCCAGCTAATTTTTGCATTTTTAGTAGAGATGGGGTTTTACCATGTTGGCCAGGCTGGCTCGAACTCCTGACCTCAGGTAATCCACCTGCCTCAGCTTCCCAAGGTGCTGGGATTACAGGTGTGAGCCACCGTGCCCGTTCAATTTTTGTAGTTTTAGTAGAGACGGGGTGTTACCATCTTGGCCAGGCTGGTCTTGAAATCCTGACCTCATGATCCACCCGCCTCGGACTCCCAAAGTGCTGGGATTACAGGCGTGAGCCACCATGCCTAGCCAGTTGTATATTTTCATTAGTGTGGCTCTAATAAACACAAATGTCTAATCTCATCATGCCGAACATGATTATACTAAAATACACAGGGAGTTTCTGAAACACATACGTGCCTTTTAATAATGGATCTGCTTATTATCACGTTATTCTCTTAGATCACACAGCACACAAACACTCACAGTCGTTCAGAATCCTTGCCATCAATCTGGGTTCTGACCTTAGCTAGCTGTCCAACCTCAGGCAAGATACCTCCTGGGACCTGAATGTCGTCATCTGTAAAACTGCAACAACTCTATCTACCTCGCAGCATTGTTGTGAAGATGAAATGAGTTAGTGCAAGTAAAGTCCTTTTTAAAGCTGGGTCTATCACATAGTAAGTGCTCAATAAATTTAGCAATATGTGTTTGTGAGCAGGTAAGAGCAGTATCTGGATAGCTCCTGCCTCTGACCCACCCGATCCCTTCCTCGTATTTACAAGTCATTGATATTTTAGTTTCAAATTCATGTGTCCAAATTCTTTGTTAGACTTTTCCTTTCCTATTAGCCTTTTCACTCCAGAGCAAGGATGGTAAGACGCCCAGGGAAAGGTTGTGATGTGATCACAGATTGCTGTCTACATTCACACTCAGCTAGGGTTACTTGCAGGAGAAACCTGCCCCTAAGCACACAATCCACGTGTGCCAGCAGTGGACGCACACAAGGGCCCTGCTGCCACCATGGCTGGGACCTCACCCGCCTTGGGCACAGGCAGGGCCCAGCTTTTCAGATGAGATCACCAGTGTCTGACCCAGGAGCCAAGTGCTCAGGCCAAAAGACTCCGAATTAAGCCAGCTGAGGTGCTTTCTTTAGAGATGGGAGGACATGTGTTCCATTCTTAAGGGGAGAAAGCAACTCAGGACTTCATGTTTTCATTATACTTGGCTCTCACTGCCTCTAACTCCAGGCGTTTGTGGAACAGGGAAATGAGCTCCGAGTCAAATGATAAAGCTGATACGATTCATGTGTCTTTCAGGAGGAAAGAGACAGGAAACGGAGGCCTGGCTGCCTGGGCTGTGATGTCACCCCTCTGGCATGCTGTCCGGGCCTGGAAAAATGCAGCTGGCACTGCCTTGAGGATTTGGAGCAGGAGACAGGAGCTATGTGGGTGCTTGGCCAGCTCCCGAGTACAATAAACTTAATCTTGGAAGTCTTACTCTTGAGGGTGAGGAAAGGGTGAAATGTCGGTATGTAGACTCTGTCGCCAAGAAGCACCAGGAGAAATGAAAGAAGAAACAAATCCCTTCAGTTAAAATGCCAGTGGAAAAACACTTCTGAAAAACAAACACCGAGAAGCACAATGTGTTTTTATGTGCTTGAGATTTTTTTAAAACGAGTTTTGGAAAATAGTCTCTTGATGTTTACATAGTTCCCCGTGAATAAAGGGCAACTGGGAATTTGGCCTGGCCTGGCTCTCAAGTAGGGGTCTGCAAACTGCAGCCCGAGGGCCCATCGGTCGCTGCTGGCTTCTTTCTATGAATGCTGCCCTACTGAACACAGCCGCGCCCCTCCGTGACCTGTGCCTGCGGCTGCCCACATACTACCACGACAGAGAGGCAGGGGGCATTGCAGCACTCACCTCACAGCACACACATCAAAATAGTTACTGTCTGATCCTTTACAGAAAAAGTTGACTGATCCTTGGTCTCAAACAGGAGAGGGAAGTACTCACTCACCTCAGTGCCCATTTCATGCAGAGCTGCAAGAGCTGTCTGCCCTACCACAGTGCGGCCACCTAATTGTCTCTTCTTGCCAGAACACATGCTTGGCTGGCGGCTGTGGGGAGGGCAGTCTGGCTAAATAATGCATCAGCAGGGCTGCCTCTGTTCTTAGTTTTCCTGCAGACTTTGCTGGGTCATGCAGCTAGGTTAGATTTCAGAGGGTCCTGCAGGACCACACTGACTTCTAGTTCCCTGTCTCCTTATCTGTAGGCTCTCTGAGTGCAGGGCAAGGCCAGCTCATTTTTGAATCTAATTTGTACCATAGAATCGGTGCTGAATAAATTTTTTTTTTTTTTTTTTTGAGACGGAATTTCGCTCTTGTTGCCCAGGCTGGAGTGAAGTGGCACCATCTCGACTCACTGAAACCTTCACCTCCCAGCTTCAAGCGATTCTCCTGCCTCTGACTCCCAAGTAGACAGGATTACAGGCATGCACCACCATGCCTGGCTAATTTTTGTATTTTTAGTAGAGATAGGGTTTTATCATGTTGGCCAGGCTGGTCTCAAACTCCTAACCTCAGGTGATCCACCCGCCTCAGCCTCCTAAAGTGCTAGGATTACAGGCTGAGCCACTGAGCCTGGCCAATAAATGTGATTTTAAATAATAAACAAGTGCACATACACTAGATTACATTGTCAGAATTACCAAGTGAGTGGCAGTCTCAACCCCATCTGTTGAGACCTTATCCCATGCAGACTGTCCAGAACCTCAACCCAGCAGGGTTCAACCCAGACATGAGGGTTGCAGGGCAGCTACAAAGGTAGCCCCTCTTCAAGCCAATATACATATTTTTACATTAGTTCACATTATTTAGTGAGAAGAAATAAATTTTCTTTTAGTAAAACGTGGTAAAAGATACATATATGTATATATATGTATCTTTCTTTCCATCAAGGGCTTTATCAGCACGTTGAATATAACAGAACATCTAACGTGCTGAATTTGGAATTGGCTTTCAGTTCACAGTTTTTCTATCACTTGTGACTAGATTATGATTTAGTCATTCACACAAAGAATTGAAATAACAATCTAATTCAAAATTGATTTAATAATTATTAATTGTTTCTCCTGGCTTTCATTACCCTAAAAACATGTTTTTTTTTTTTTTTTTTTTTTTTTTCCTGGAGGCCTTATTCTCTTGAGTTTTCTTTTGCAATTTTCTGAACACAATTTCTTGGCTACATGTTAAATACTTTGAAATTTATGCAATAAAACAAAACCACGCAGTCCCAGGAAACATCCCTCTACAGCGCATTACTTGGTTTCAGAATCTCGTTGACCATGTGGTCAGCTTCAGCAGGCTGGTTTCAAGTTTGGTGATGGGAACCCAGGGGCCGCCCCTTCAATATTTCCCCAACTAAGAAAGATGAGCACAGGCAAGGGGATCTGTCTCGCTTCCTCTTCAAGGCTTGACTACTATGGTTGGTATAGGATAGGCTTATATTTAGCCAGTTATCTAATGAGTTGTATGTGGAGACCTGAATTCATCAACATCCCAATTGTGATGGATTCCAGTAAGGTTCGAGCACATCCATATTCCTGGTGCAAGACAAGTCTCCTGAGTGTCCCACCTCCTAATCCCGCTTAGCTGCCTCACTTCCTTCCTTCACAAAGATTGAGTCAATTTACAATCTTAGAGCAACAGATGACCATGGAGCAATAATGATAGTAATGATGGCTCCCATCAGACCGTGAGCTCCATCAATAGGGATATCTGTCTCTTTTGTTTGCTCACCGCTACACCGCACTCCAGGAACTAGTCTAGCACTGCTACGGCCAAGGGAAGTAGAGTCTGGCTAGCAATCCATCAGGGTGCAATAGACAGGCACTCAATAAATACTTGCCAAATGAATGAATTTGCTGAAAGCTTACTGTGGGTAAAGTTCTTTCCGTGTCATTTCATTTAACCCTCGTGACCATTACAGTGAGCAAAGCATTGCTATATCCATTTAACAGGTGAAAAATTGAGGCTCTGTGTGCAGTTAATTGACTTGACCACATACATTCAGCTGGTGAAAGGGGCACCCAGTTGAACTCAGGCCTACTTGGAGTCACAACCTTTACTCTTTCCACAATGCAACTCAGTCCCTGGGGCCATGCAGTTGGCTCTATTAGGGAATGAATCCTGGTATTCAGACCGGTCAGGCATGGAACATGCCGGTGCAGGTATTGGCTCACCACAAAATATTAATTACCACAGGGGAATAGGTTAGAGGCTATTTGTAGGGTAGCAGGAAGCCTAATCTATTGCCAGCTACAGATAAACACCAGCCAGAACTCTAGCTATCACTGGCAATGAGGGGTGGCTTTGTTTGACTCTGTGTGGGCAGGTTTTGTCGGATAGCAAGAACACCCAGGCCGGTACTGCCGAAAGCAGTGTATGAGGATTCTCTAATTCTACTCTTAATTTGTCTAGTCAAATGCAGGTTTTATAACAGATGGGCTCTGGCTTATCGTCCATGGCCAGACAGGGAGAACTATGTATTACATGTAATGTAGTCCCGTGTGTGAGGGCTCCAGGTCACATAGCACCAGGTCACATGTGCTCCAGGTCAGCATGGCTAAATATGAAAGGACACACACCCAGCTGGGCGTGGTGGCTCACGCCTGTAATCCCAGCACTTTGGGAGGCCGAGGCGGGCGGATCACCTGAGGTCGGGAGTTCGAGACCAGCCTGGCCAACATGCTGAAACCCCTTCTCTACTAAAAATACAAAAATTAGCCAGGCGTGATAGCGGGTGCCTCTAATCCCAGCTACTTGGGAGGCTGAGGCAGGAGAATCGCTTGAACCTGGGAGGCGGAGGTTGTGGTGAGCCGAGATCGCACCATTGCACTCCAGCCTGGGCAACAAGAGCAAAACTCCATCTCAAAAAACAAAAAAGACAAGACACACACCCTACCCCTAGCAGCCAGCACCAGCCAGCCCAGCTCCAGGCAACATACCTTAAAGCAGAATTCAAGGTCACTAACATCAGAATCACTGCTTGGGGCTAAGGGCTGTTAACAATGAAGCCCCTAATCCAGACCCTCTGGGGATGGGTGGCAGGAATCCTGGTTTATTTACAAGCTCCCCAGGTGGTTCTTCTGCATACTAAACCATAAGAACCACTGTTCATGGACTTGGGTAGAAAGAGGAGGTTCATTTTTCACTTTTAGATGCATGCAATATTTGGTACTTTATAATTTAAAGAGTATAGTTCTGGGGGAAGAAAGGAAGGAAGAGAGCAGAAAAGAAAGAGATGGTATTGTGAGAAGACTCTGTGTGGGGTACTGGGGTACAGAAGCTACATCCCCTGGACTCTGGATGGTCCCGTTGGAATCGTTTGTTTCTTTGTCCACCTTCACCTGTTTTCCTGCCACACTCTCTGTGCCACTCTCATAGGGCCACACCACCCAGCAAACACCACAACACCCTCCTCTGCCCTCCCCATCCTCCTGGATGCTGGAATTGTCTTTCCCAAGAGACAGACATTCCATATTTCATGAGCAGCAGAGCAAAGCCAAACCTCCCAAGAATTGTATACAAAGTTGCCTTTTTAATATGAACAAATAAATCCCCGGTCTTACTAGTTTCCGGTCGATGTGGCATGGGGTTTATTCAGTATACTCCATTATATAATAAAGCATACTCCATTTTTTTGTTTGCTTATTTATTTATTCAGTTTCCGAGATGGAGTGTTGCTGTCCCCCAGGCTGGAGTGCAGTGGCGCGATCTCGGCTCATTGCAACCTCCACCTCCCGGGTTCAAGTGACTCCCCTGTCTCAGCCTCTCGAGTAGCTGGGATTACAGGCGCGCACCACCAGGCCCAACTAATTTTTGTATTTTTAGTAGAGATGGGGTTTCACCATATTGGCCAGCCTGGTCTCAAACTCCTGACCTCATGATCCGCCCATCTCGGCCTCCCAAAGTGCTGGGATTACAGGTGTTAGCCACCGTGCCCAGCCTGCTTTTATTTTTTTTTAATGAGTTTATCTCACCTCAAAACACAGAAAGAGTGCCTTCTGAAGAAGACATTAAATTCTAAAATA